>NC_058090.1:79254828-79611205 GCF_014858855.1 Bufo gargarizans
TCTCAGGTGCCCCACCTCCCTCTCTTATCTTCTCATTTCCACAGGGTATGCCCACTTACAGGCCTACCCACGATCATGGCTTAGGGCACACAACAAGCCATTTAGTCAGCTAAGACACGCCTAGCTGGGTTAGGTTGTTCCCGTTGCTTCTCTCCTTAGGGTTCTTCGGATATCTCTTGGCCGTAGCCATGACCACAAATATATATATGCTTAAACTCCTCCACTGTATTTGCAGCTACCACTTCTGCAGAAAGGCTATTCCATGCATCCACTACTCTCTCAGTAAAGTAATACTTCCTGATATTACTTTTAAACCTTTGCCCCCTCTAATTTAAAACTATGTCCTCTTGTAGCAGTTTTTCTTCTTTTAATATTCTCTCCTCTTTTACCTTGTTGATTCCCTTTATGTATTTAAACGTTCTATCATATCCCCTCTGTCTCGTCTTTCTTCCAAGCTATACATGTTAAGGTCCTTTAATCTTTCCTGGTAAGTTTTATCCTGCAAACCAGGTACCAGTTTACTAGCTCTTCTCTGAACTCTCTCCAAAGTATTAATATCCTTCTGGAGATATGGCCTCCAGTACTGAGCACAATATTCCAAATGAGTTCTCACTAGTGCTTTGTAGTGCGGCATGAGCACCTCCCTCTTTCTACTGTAATGCCTCTCCATATACACCCAAGCATTCTGCTAGCATTTCCTGCTGCTCTATGACATTGTCTGCCTACCTTAAGTCTTCAATGGCATGCCTTAATCGATATTTGGTGGAAACTTTTATATCAATCCCCTCTATCAGTATTTTGTGGAAACAGGTATATAGAACCACCTAATGAGTATTTGCTGGAAGCTGATTTATCAAACCCCTTAATCAATATTTGTTGGAAGCTGATGTATCGTAGGCCTCAATGAATATTTGGTGGAAGCTGGTAATCAATCCCCTCTATCAGTATTTTGTGGAAACAGGTATATAAAACCCCTTAATGAGAATTTGCTGCAAGCTGGAATATCTAACCCCTCTTATCAATATTTTGTGGAAACAGGTATATAGACCACCTTAATGAGAATTTTTTGGAAGATGATATATCAAAACCCTTAATCAATATTTGGTGGAAGACATTGTATAGTAGGCCTCAATCTACATTTGGTGGAAGCCGATATATGAATCCCCTCTATCAGTATTTTGTGGAAACAGGTATATAGAGCCTAATAATGACTGGAAGCTGGCATATCAAACCCCTTAATCAATATTTGTTGAAATCCGGTGTATCGCAGGCCTCAATCAATATTTGGTGGAAGCTGGTATATCAATTCTCTATATCAGTATTTTGTGGAAACAGGTATATACAACCCCTTAATGAGTATTTGCTGGAAGCTGATACATCAAACCCCTCAATCAACATTTGGTTGAACCAGTTTATTGCATGCCTCAATCTATATTTGGTTGAAGCTTTATATCAATCTCCTCTGTCAGTATTTTGGTGGAAAGAGGTATATAGAACCCCTTAATGAGTATTGTTGGAAGCTGATATATCAAACCCCTTAATCAATATTTGGTGCAACTGGTGTATCGCAGTCCTCAATCTACATTTGGTCGAAGCTGGTATATCAATCCCCTTTATCAGTATTTTGTGGAAACAGGTATCTAGAAACCCTTAATGAGTATTTGCTGAAAGCTGATTTATCAAAACCCTTAATCAATATTTAGTGGAATCCAGTGTATCGCAGGCCTCAATCTATATTTGGTGGAAACTTTTATATCAATCCCCTCTATCAGTATTTTGTGAAAACAGGTATATAGAGCCACCTAATGAGTATTTGCTGGAAGATGTTATATCAAACCCATTAATCAATATTTGGTGGAAGCCGTTATATCGTAGGCCTCAATCTACATTGATAAATGTATGAATCCCCTCTATCAGTATTTTATGGAAACAGGTATATAGAGCCTAATAATGACTATGTGCTAGAAGCTGGTATATCACACCCCTTAATCAATATTTGGTGGAAGCTGGTTTATCGCAGGCCTCAATCAATATTTGGTAGAAGCCGGTATATAAAACCCAAAAATAAGTATTTGCTAGAAGCAGGAATATCAATCCCCAATATTTGGTGGAAGCCGGTTTATTGCAGGCCTCAAACAATATATGGTGGAAGCCGGTATATAAATCCCCTCTTTCAATATTTTGTGGAAACAGGTATATAGAATTCCTTAATGAGTATTTGCTGGAAGCTGGTATATCAAACCCCTTAATCAATATTTGGTGGTAACCAGTGTATCGCAGGCCTCAATCAGTATTTTGTTATAGCAGGAATATCAAACCCCTTAATGAGTATTTTGTGGATTCAGGTATATCGAGCACCGTAATCATTTTTTTTTTTTTTGGGACAACAGGTTTATCACACCAGTTGCAATTAGTTTATCCAAAAACATTTGTCCGTCTATCTAGCTGTGGTATCTGAGCAGAACTGCACCTAACTGCTGTACAATACAAATGCACTATAATATATTTTCTATCACACCCCTCAGTATATCACACCTTTCTATAGCACACCTATACCAGTCCTCAAAAAGACTTAATATAATATACTTTCCATCACAACCCTAAGTATATAACACCTTTCTATAGCACACCTATACCAGTCCTCAAAAAATAAATATATAAAAAATAAAAAATAATATAATATATACTTAGGGTTGTGATAGAAAGTATATTATATTAAGTCTTTTTGAGGACTGGTATAGGTGTGCTATAGAAAGGTGTTATATACTTAGGGTTGTGATAGAAAGTATAACACCTTTCTATAGCACACCTATACTAGTCCTCAAAAATACTTTTCAGTCTGTCCCTGGTCCACATAGCAACCTCTCCCTACAAAAACAAAAAAACTGAATGTAAAATGGCTGCCAGATCGGGTTATTTATAGGGTAGGGGTTGTGTCCATGTGCTGTATAGTCTAAAATTGCTGTCCTGTCCCACCTGATGGATGTGTCATGGGTCAAAGTTTGGTACAATGCAAAAGAATATGGCGCCGGCGGACATCGCCATATGTTTGCATGTTCTGCAAACCGCGAGTGAGCAAAGTTCGCTGCCAACGACTGCCGGGCGAACCGCAAGTCCATCTCTACTCTTGCGGATTTTGGATCAAATCAAATATTTTTGGAGAACTTCGGCGAACTGACCGAATCGAATTTTTGAGAAATTCGTTCATCTCTAATATCACACATACATTATTAGTACACATAAAATAACTGTATATTCACCATTATAGATGATGCAATTAGAAACTTTATTAGCAAGACTTTATTTTTTTAGAAGGCATGTATATAATGGACAGAGAAGTCATATGTATTGTCTATACACTACCATTAAGAACAATTTTCTAAAGTAAAAGAAAGTCAAGAACATCCCTTAGATATAACTTCAGTGAGGAGGTAGAGTAAACTAGTAACACTGCACTGTATTCCGGTGTCTGACGATCCCCAGTTACACTGCAGAGAAAAAGACATGGATTAAGAAAAACAAATAAAAATGTCAAATTCAATCCACTGTATTCATATTACCGATAGAAAAGCAATGAAGTGATAAAAAATGAGAAGTTAATTTTTATTTATAGCACAATGGGGTTTGTCTGATTATATAAAGAATAGTTTAAAAAATCAGACATAAAAGAGGAATGGGATGCCATAAGGACCCTCATCTATTAGCCAGTAGAAAACCAGTTCAAATATCATCTTTTTCTGCATTTAGTTATTACACAGAAATCCCACTGTATTCAATCAAAACTGTAATGCTTCTTAGCAGCCGTGGAATGGAAAATGTAACATTGTTTTCTGTATTACCTCACATTTACCAGCAAATCATTGGAGGTCCCAGCAATGGCTCAAAATGTGGTACGCTTACTGCCTGAAGTCCTGGGGACCTCTACACAGGCCGATTATCAGGAATATAAAAATATTGCTTGTAGGGTGATCACATCTTTCACGTACAGTACTTGGCAGCACATGGTCGTGTATAAACTGGGGTTGTGCTGCCAACAATGTGAAAACTGAATGGGGCAAACAATCATAGTAGCGATCATTTATTCCCTACTAGGTGTGTCTCGGGTTGTTAAGAAGGCAGTGTTGAGCAACTTGCATAGCATCAATCCTTGCATGTGTGGACAGAAGTTGCCTAATGGAAGAACCCTAACAAAGGTTAGGCAAAAAAATATATATATTTTAAAGAAGCCATCCATATCTGTATTCATATAGATTTTAGTGAATTGTAGAACAAAGAAGGATCCTCTGTGCAGGATTCTCAATTCTTTACCATAATGGGAGCTTTTGCAAAAACATCCGTATGTCTGGGGGATCTGTTTTATCTTTCATTACACATACAAGCCCTTGAGTTAATGGGTATTGTTTAATGCTCAATATGTCCTATGGTCAGGGTTGGACTAGGACTCCTTGAGCTGACCAAGGAAAACCATTCTTAGGGCCAAACCCTCATAACATCAATAAAGTCAAATAGGTTTTGATTCAAGTAAGTAGACCCTAGTGTGAATTTACTGTCGCTAAAAGCAGACAATGGACTTTCAATGGACTTTTGGGGCCCGTTATAGTATGAGAGCTCGGGCCCACTGACATTTCCTCTGGACCAATCTGATACTGTCTATGGTGGCACTACAGAGAAACTAAACACATACTGTTAGGTTTCCCAACTGATTATAGCTAATTGTAGAGGAATGTTTTGTCATCTGCATCTTAACAAGTGAAACTTCTGACAAGTAGACATTGTCCAAAGAGAACATCCTCTATAGTTTATTCTAAAAAGAACTATATGACATATCATGCAAGTTGACTAGATGGTCTTTCCTCAAGATAACATTATGTTGATTGCATGACTGTACTTTTAAAGCACCTTGAAATTCTGCAGATTTTGTTGCAGACTAAAAATCTGTTCAATTCATTTAAATAAAATGTAAACTCTATACAGGGGCATGAAGTTGTTTTTTCAATCTGCAGCATGTGAAGGCATTCTTATAGTCCACCTATAAGTATAATGTCCTGTGAATTGTTAAGAAAATATAAATATGAGGCTTTAGTACTCACCAAATTTATATGATGCCTGGAAGCCTCTAAACTGATTGCTGCCATCACTAACAAATCTCAGCCACAGTGAATTCCCTTGAGAGGTAAAGGAAGGGATTTTATAGTTCCCACAGAATGGACCCTTCCAGTTGGACCCATCCTGGATCTCTAAATAGTCATAGATGCAGTACTGACTAGCCTCTGTCTGAAAATCAGCAACCTTGAAGGAAATCTATAAAGAGCAAAAGTGTACATTGTAATATCATATCACAAGGTGATCCGACTCCAACATTTTCCATATCATTTTTATTTATCAAATTTTTATTTCTGTATTTAGTAAAAATTATGTGGAAATATTTCGTAAAATTGTGACACTGATATGTTTTTCGAAATATAGATAAAAATAGAGAGAGAAATTCTAGGATAACTGAAATAATAAAAAAATATATATTTTAGGGGAAGCTTTGGACAAGTTGAAAACAATACTTTACCTTCTTTCCAACAGGAGCTGTAATGGTGTAGATGCAATTCATGTTTGGGCGGTAGGAATTGGGGTAACCAGGGGATGTAAAGTTTCTTTCCGGTGCATAGAACGCTCCTCCACATTGCACTGTGGAAAATATAATTTAATATCGTTATTGAAGTAGAATATTCATATACAACTTATTTTATATTTGTTGTCCATTCCGTTTAAAATCGTAGTCTAAAGAATAAAAAGAGAAATAAATGTAAAACTATATTTGATTTTAGCTGTTGAGAATTTGGAGCCTTTTTCAGAAAATCGGAGCCCCATAAAAAATTACTTTGTAGCTAAAACCTTACAATGGTACTCTAAGATTTTTTAGATACTTTTTTATGTGTTATTAGGTTCAGTGGGTCCATAAATGCTACTTGTAACCATCACATATTGTAAATTGTGTATCTCGAAGTATTCATAGATAAGTGATATAGTCATTGTAGTCATGCGTGGGTAATAATGAGTTGAGTGCTAAAAAATGATCTTCAAAGAACAGGAAGAAGTTCTATATGATTACTTAGTGATAGCTGCATGATTTTGGCTTAATATAGCTTGTGGCATGGAAAAAAAAGCTACTAAAATTTATAAAAAAAATTAACAAATAAACTTCAAACATTAGGCCATTTTCTGATTAAGTATCCACTTTAAGTTTTAAAATTAAAAGTTAAAAACAATATACCAAGATAAACTATAAACTCTAGAAAGTAATAGTGTACCTGTGCTGTATGTGGCTTTAAAGCCTACTCCAGCAACACTGCTGTCACTGGAAAACTCAACCAGTAACTGGTTAGTAGAGGCAATAATTTGAGGAATCAACCCAGTCCCACAAGTTCTGTCCAACAACAGGGGATCTTTCTTAGTGGGACCATCATAAATCCTAATATAGTCAGATATACAATTGGGTGACGACTGGACATCAAAGGCAACAAAGTTCAATGTAACCTAAAGAAATAATGAAAGGAAAGGACAATCAAACCAGTTGTGTGAGTCAGCACCAATATTAATAATGAAGAGCTATTTAACCTAATTGTAGATAGACCACAATGACCCGATGTCTGTTGATTTGTCAAAGCAATGAAACTTTAAAGTGTTAAAGCAGGGATCAGCAACTTCCGGCACGCCAGATGTTCTGAAACTACAACTCCCAGAAAGCTCCAGTCACTTCTATGGAAGTTGTGGGAACAGCCAAGCATTTTTGCATGCTGGGAGTTGAAGGTTCACAGTAGCTAGAATGCTGAAGGTTGTTAGAACATCGAGGTGAAGAAACACAAACATCATGAAAGTTGGAAAACTACTGGTAATTTTATAGTGAGGGGTCAAAAAAATTAAACACATCTATAGATACAAATAATGACATAGGATTAGTTGATGGTAAAACTTCTCATAAAAGGACAATAGCTGCTTATTTAATAAAATTTGGTGCTCTGTTCACACAAATTATTAATTTCAGATCCAAATAAAATAGAATCAAACCGATTCCAAAGTGCCTCATATGCCATTAAAAGTTGTGAATAACACTCTGTGGTCTCCTAAGACTGTATCAAATCTCTTTCAAGCTCTTGAAGGTCAAGACAGCATTAGAAATGTCAAATTGATGGTGACATACAAGACTTTGGGTAAATGGATGTTAGCCAGTAATAACAAGCATACTGCTTTTTTATTGTTTTTTTTATTAAGAAATGTATTCTATTTTGAGAGTAGATATCGTTTTTCTCTGTCTTCTGTCCTGTACAATGATGGCCACCATTTTGACCGAGCCATCCAAAATTAGAAAATATTTCTATTCTCCTGAACACAGATGTTCTGGGAAATTTGTTATTATCGATTCCCTCATCTCTACTAATAACTGTTGGATAATTCATTCTATGTTTGTAACTTAACATCAATGATTATTCCAGACTGTAGACGACAATTTATCATGGTATAACATCTCCTTCCTTGTATACTAGACATTGAATATTTAAAGGAAAAATGGTCTAATGTAAAAAAAATTAGGAGCTCTGGTTCTTTGTCAATAGTTGTGCCTTTTCACTACGGTACCTGATCTGATGGTGTTCTGATCAGCCAAACACAGCTAGCATTATTCGGGTATGCTGATGGGTAGTTGGCGGAGGTTAGACTTCCATTCTTTTCATTAAGTAAATAAGCACAGGCATCTGAAAGGGGAAACACAACACAATCAATGACTGTGATGGCTCTTGTATGTAACTTTTTTAAATCTGTAGACCTGCAAAAGCTTACTGCATTGATACAACCGGTTGATTTTAGAGACATCTAGAACACTCAGTCCATCTCTTTGCCCAATTGGGATGTTTGGGACCGGTATGGTCACAATGGTGGGTTGTCCTGATGTGTTTGAAAAAGCGAAACTGTCCAAAAAAAAGAACAAATAAAGGTAGAAACATCAAAATTTGTACTGTATCATACATTATAGAAAAGGATATTACAGAATTTTACTATAGTCTTTATAGCTGCCATGTATTATTAATTTTACCAACAAGTAATGAGCTAATGACCTTACCTGTCATAATGCATCACTGATTTATAGTCATACTCAAGCCCAAGGTTGTTGGTGTTTTGTTTATTAAAATTTATAACTTGACCTACAAGACAAAGAATCTCTATAAGGCTTTGTCCATGTGTGTTGGATTTCATTTACAGAATTGACTCTGCACCTAATTCAATGTGAAATCTGCATCCAATGCAGGTAAAGGAAGTTTCCGCAAATAAAAAAATAAAAAATTGGAAATTACCTGGTGATATGTACTGGTACATGATGGTGACATAGTTATCCCGGTCACTCCTTGTATGCTCATGGTAGAACCCCAGGGCATGGTTTAGCTCATGCTGTACAATTCCTCTGTACATACAGCCAGCCATGTCTACTGCAACCATCTGACCTCCACCTATCCGGCCCACAAATGATGCACATCTGAATATAAATAAAACATTTTTATTATTTGTTATAGTATTGACAGATTGGTCAAAATAATAATAACGCATAAGAAATAAAGCTGATATTAATGTAGAAAAACATCAAATTAATTACTGATATTCTGATTCATAGCAAATAAACGTATTGGTTCCCACTATAACAGCGCTACAATTAGGTGTAATTGTGGTTAATATTGATCTATTAGTGAGGGATGTAACATCTCATCAGCTTTTAACACAGAGGCTCACAAACCGTGTTGTAATGTAATACATTCATGACTATGTGCAAATACAAACCATAGTTAACTTCTATTATTCTACTGACAACTTCATAGGTCGTCCGCAGTGAGTTTCAGTTTCCTTCAGCTTCATTAATATATTTATAACTGTGACTAAATCTAGTCATCTAATAGGATGAGGAAAATTGGATGAGCTCACTCATTCCTCCAAAAAAACAGTCAATCTGATGCATGGACTAGCTGGGCTGGCTTACTACAATGGGTCTTTAATATAGTATATATTTTATGCCTTGTGTGTCATCACAGACACTCAAAAATAATAGAAATCTGGTTACATGTTTGGAGTCTACCTTTGCTGTTAGCTACTAATATCTAAAAGGTAGACTTGAAATGTTTAAAATCCATGATCAAAGACAATATTTTAAACACTGCTATTGTGCGCCCAAGGTGAAATGCCACGTGCCGGGAAATGTTAAGACTGAAATAATAAGACTCCATTATGGAATTCACTTTTAGGTTAGTATAGGTACACCAAGCTTCACACACAATAGTAGATATTAATTTCATTTCTTTACTTGTTTCACACTAATAATCATAGATTACATTATTATATAGACACTTCCAGTAAATTAAACTCGAAAAAGCCTAAATACTAGAACCTACCCCCTTGAAGTCATAATATTGAGGTAGTCTTTCTCCGTTGTCCGAGGCACAAACCTCACACAGGTAAGGGTTTCAAATTCCTCCATTGATGTCTTAAACAAGTTGAGGCTTCCAATACCTGGGGTTAAAAGAGTATTTATACAATGATGAATCTACGGTAAAACAGTTAGGGTGGCCAAGTTAGATATGACATGAAAAAAAACTTACTATAATTGGAGGCAAACGAATAAGGCACATTGACCGTCCCATTGGCAGATTTGGGCCACAAGCACCCTGTGCAGGACGTAGCACTGCGTCCAGTTGTTTCCAACATGTCACCTTGATGTAAGTTTATGTCATTTTCTAAATAAAGAAGATGGTGACATTTTAAATGCAGTATTTACCCTTACTGTACAAATGAAATATCCAGTTCACTTAGTTGTCTAATCTAGTCTTTTAGACCCATGGACAACACAGAAAGATGAGTCAATGGTTGAACATAAAGTTAAACTTTTTCTATAAACCGTGACGTGGTGCTTGGGGCTCCGATATCTTCCTGACAGGAATATATTGGCAAAAGTCTCAGCTTTTAATATCTGCATTTATGACTAGCCAGTATAGTCAGTGGCATATCCGTGTGGTGCATTTTTTCTGTGATTTATGATTATATTTTCATCCGCACAATGCTCCATTTTGTGTAGGATGCCTTTGTGGTGCATGTGGACCGCGCCGACATCCTCCACCGTATGCAAAATATTTTTTGCTGGGGATAGTCGTTTGCTGCGGTCCACATGCGGTGGGGCTGCTCCCCCAATGAAAAACACGCTACAGTGTTAGGGGTTGAGCAGCTCCCCCAGATTTGCCACTATTTCTGTGTTTTTGTCTTGTTTTACATGTAGTGTATGTGCCTTCACCTGGCATTCAAACACTCTTTGCACCTGGTAGCCTCCATTACATGGTCTGATATGGGTGTGGCTTACAGTCTGGCTTTGTTCACATTGCACTAGTTGTCCTGCTGGGCGGTTGTGTGGAAGCTTGGCTGTGAGCTGGATTACATCACCTTCAGACCTTGTTCACACCATAGGTAGCGTAGTGGTAGGACCCCTTGCCATGCTGAGAACCGTGACGTGGTGCTTGGGGCTCCGATATCTTCCTGACAGGAATATATTGGCAAAAGTCTCAGCTTTTAATATCTGCATTTATGACTAGCCAGTATAGTCAGTGGCATATCCGTGTGGTGCATTTTTTCTGTGATTTATGATTATATTTTCATCCGCACAATGCTCCATTTTGTGTAGGATGCCTTTGTGGTGCATGTGGACCGCGCCGACATCCTCCACCGTATGCAAAATATTTTTTGCTGGGGATAGTCGTTTGCTGCGGTCCACATGCGGTGGGGCTGCTCCCCCAATGAAAAACACGCTACAGTGTTAGGGGTTGAGCAGCTCCCCCAGATTTGCCACTATTTCTGTGTTTTTATAAAGTACAGTAAGATTGAAAATGTATAAAAGAACTTGTATCATTTATACTACTGCTGCAGATCTGATTCCGTTATATGTTTAGTTTCTAAAAACTACTCCATACAGAGATATTCTCTCAACATATTCTCAATTAGGTCCATTAATATGCTCTTCATGTTATTAATATACAATATAGTAAAAACATTAAATATATATATATATGATGGTGAAAAGAACCAATTTACTTTGGAAGACTGTTTTGCAATCATCTTAGGTGGATACTTTGTGATGATCGTAAATTACAGCCGAAGTTATACTTTATAGCTATATTTAGAATTCTGTCGGCTTCAGAACCAAACTATTGCCTGTTTAGTTAGTGTTTCTGTTATGGTTTGTTTGGAGACTTAAGGTTTGTGTGGTCCTATTGCATTTTACATAAGTGACATAGGAATATTGCATTTTATCAGGTTGTAGAACCCATCCAGATGATTCATTCACTGAAGTTGTAGCAGGTCTATACAGGGATGCACCACCAATGTTGCCAGGTGAGGCCTCAGGCAGCACCAGGTAGGGGCAAGAGGGGGGCAGCGGAGGGGACATGGGCAATGATCGCTTTCATTGTGGCAAATGGGTTAGGTTAACAAATTGGCATTAGGGGGGCCCTGTTTCAGTTTTCGCCTCAGGCAACGGAAATGCTAGGTTCAGCCCTGGGTCTACAGTGACCAGATCCATGCACTACAACAATGGCTGGTGCTCTGTAGTTCCAGCAATACCTCCTAATACCATATCCACTACAGCTATCGCAGGCTTGTTGTGTGTTCGACCCCCGAGGATAGGTCATCAATATTAAAGTGCCAAAAACCCTCTTAAGGTTCTGTATCAGATTTAAAAAGTATTCTCCCATTTAGTATGTACTGGTGACTTGTATTTTCCCTTTCCATCTGCATAACAGTACATTTATCAATGTTAAACCTCTTTTATTCCATCTCTGACTAATCCTATAACTTATCTTCCAGTTTCATCTGTAGCAGTATAGTGTCCTCCTACATCATAATTACTTTACACACTTAGTTGTCATCTATAACAATTGATGTTTTACTATGCAGTCCCTCTATGAGATCTTATATAAATATAGTAAAAAGAATAGGACCTGAATCTATCCCCTGTGGTCCCCATGTAGTAATAGTGACCTCTCTAATATTAACCCCTGTGGTACCCATATAGTAATAGTGACCTCTCCAATACTAACCCCTGTGGTACCCATATAGTAATAGTGACCTCTACAATACTAACCTCTGTGGTACCCATGTAGTAATAGTGACCTCTCCAATACTAACCCCTGTGGTACCCATATAATAATAGTGACTTCTCCTACACTAACCTCTGTGGAACCCATATAGTAATAGTGACCTCTCCAATACTAACCCCTGTGATACCCATATAATAATAGTGACCTCTCCAATTCTAACCCCTGTGGTACCCATATAGTAATAGTGACCTCTACAATACTAACCTCTGTGGTACCCATGTAGTAATAGTGACCTCTCCAATACTAACCCCTGTGGTACCCATATAGTAATAGTGACCTCTACAATACTAACCCCTGTGGTACCCATATAGTAATAGTGACGTTTAAATAGTGTATACATTTAAATGGATAGCTGTTGGCCAAGCCATAGTTTGAATGATAGCTAAGTAATGGACATGGCCATCACAGGGGTCAGTGCAAATGGATTAATGTATTCATGTATAACATTAATTATCTATGTATGGCACTAATCCCTAGTAATTGGTGGACATACTCTTTAAGCACATGATTCTTGTAACAATGGAATGATTATGGCTTTCACTATGTCAAATACACTATAGAAATTATATTAGAAGGTTTTCTTTAAAAAACATTCTAAAATTATTTCTTAATGTAAATGCGTAATGTCTATAACTCATGACTTTTATTGACCAGGGAAAATAATCTGTTACCTTTGTTGACCTTGATTATCTTGGCAAAGGTTCCTTCAGGTTCTTCTGATGCCTTAGAATCTGTAACTAAAAGCATGTATATAATGAAGGAATCATGTCATGTATTTATCAGCAATGTATAATGTTACTATTTGTTATAATTAGAATGTTACTATTCATTATAATTCTTATATTAATTAGAATACTATCCCTCAATAAAACCTCGGAATTTGGATTTTCTTATTCTGTATTGCAATTTATTTTAATGGGATTCGAATTTCAACTTCCTAACAGTCTGTGATTTTCTTTCTATTATTTGCCCCATTTGTTAATTGACTAATAAAGTCACAGAAAAAATAAAATAAATCATCTGTGACTTTAAGACGTAACTGAAAAATGGGAAAATAATAGAAATATAAATCCCAAAATGTAAGAGTGTTATACATCCAATCCCTTTGTCATACATTATAATAAACAATAAGACACTTCAGCTTTCATTGATGATTAATTACCAGATATACTAAACATGACCTCATCTTACCTGGGCCTGATTTTGCAATTTTCTTGATCACATTTAATGTATTTTCTGTTGATTGGAAATGAGAAGTATATTGATGAATAAAATAAGAAATAAATAAAGCTATTGAGTTCTCATGGGGCAGTATTAAGAAAAAATTTTGCGAAATTTGAGAATAAAAAAACAATACTGTGCATGCTCTGTTTATGTTCTGCTACACCTAGAAGTAAAAAGTCTTGACATTGTATGTACTGGAATTAGAGACCAGATGCCAAGTCTTTTCACTTCTAAGTGTAGTGGGAAGTGAAAAATCTGGTCTCTGATTCCAGTACCTACAATGTCAAGACTTTTCACTTTCAGGTGAAACATGATGTAATCTGCGCGATTGCAATACAGTTATTTATGGCCAGCCAGGATCAATTAGTCTATACTGCGCATGCGCTGAGATTGAAGCCAATAGGGCAAGCATGAAACTACAGGGTCGGGCTATAAGAAGATTTAGAAGCCTGGTCTTGGCTTCTGAAAGCAATCTGCAGGCAGGATGTTATAGAGCAGGAGCGGCTGAGCAGATTGGTCGGAAAAGATTTATAAAAAATTGTAATTTATTCTTTTAATTCTGTGATCGGAGCTCAATAGCCAAGTGGTCAGTCCTATCAGTGACTGAGAGCCTTCCCTGTATAAGTGTGTATACAGAGATATCAATCACCAATAGGACCATCCACATAGCTACTAAACTCAGAATGAGCACAGATTTAAATTAGAGATAATCTAAACAATTTATTAGAATAGAAATTTGATCAGATTTTTTTAAAATTTCAGATTCAGTTGGGTAAAATTTCTAGACAAATACATTTTCCAGACATTTTAAAACATGTTTGATCCATGTAAATAGGGTTTGTACCAGAATCTAATTTCTTAGTCTGATCTAACAAATGAAACCAAAACTAATTTTAGGAAAATTGCTCATCTCTAATCTAATGAATGAATCAGGAGTGATGCTGAATCTTTAGCAAAAAACTATAGTTAATTTCTATGCAACTGACGTTTTTGGTGCACTGTGGGTGAGGCGACTTCTTTCAGTCCGTTTGACTTACCCTGTGTCATCGCTAACCACTCTGAAGTCTTAGGGCTTGTCAATTGGACTAGAGAAGGCAACACTGGGAGGCATTACTGATGTAGCAATAATGCACTGAACTGAAAGGCTCCGCCCAAAGTGCACCAAAAACCTTATCTTCATACAAACGAAAATAACCATTTCTCAGGGTTAGGCAATCTGTTTTTTTTATTTTATAAGACTATGTTCTAAGAATTTACTAGAAAAATAAGTATGATTTTAATTAAACTAATACCAGACACTAAAGACACACTTGAAGAATAGTGGTACAGACACTGAAGTATAGCCCAAATAACGCTGAGGAGCTCTTACCATATTCATTTAATCCAGGTATGGAAAGCTGGAGAAGAAACACATGCAGTCATTAGTAACACTACAATTCCAATCATGAAAAATATATAGCTTCATTAATATAATAGTATAAAAAGAATACAATCTGATTGGGGTTAATTTGACAGCATTTCATAGATTTCTGCTAAATCCTTCCATAGGAATGGGACAGTAAAATACGTTTCTTCTGTCCTTCTAACATGTGCAGAGACTGTCAGGACATCTGAGAAGACACTAATTTTACTGGAGACTTAAGAAATGACCTTACCTGTAATGATGGAGATAGAGGAACACTCGTCACGGATCCCACCACAAAAAGCAGGAGAAGAAGAGAAATCTTCTCAGCCATGTTACTGAGAGATAGCTACAGTATTGGAAGATTGTTTTCTTGTCTAGATTAGTGCTCAATGTATATGCCTTATATACCTGTAAATTATAGACCTCTACCAATCACAAAGCAGAACAAAACATATCTGTAATGGTCAAAATAACAGCCTGAAGCCCATAACAGGTTTAGAATCATCTGTGTGTGTGACCACCAGGTGACTACCAAGGAGATGTTTTTCAATTTGTTCAGCCATTCCAGTAAGTTTTCATGGTGTAATTGTTATGCCATTGATAATTTTGTGTATGTGTGTCTAACCTTAAAAAATAAATAAAAAAATACAAATTTACACCTACTAACATTTAAGAATTATTTTTTTGTTTTGTTTTTATAGTTAGATTTGCAACCTCTGCTTGGAAGGGCAACTGTATCATTTACTTCTGTAGGGAATTCTAAAACAACAGACAGATCTATCATAGAGTTGAATGTGGCTCAGTTGTTAGCACAAAAATAGAAAGTAGTTAAAGCAGCATATACAGGAGAAGATATTATGCTAGTGGTGGTGCCAGAAGTGATGAGTACCAGCCTGTAGTACCCTCGTTATTGAGAAAGCAAAAGAGAAACCGCAGCACTCTGTAGTTGTTTGCTTTGTTCTTGATATCCAGTGGTAATTTGTATAATTTATTTAATGATGGTGTTGCTAGTAAATTGAAATTTAAATGTTATAGTGAGAAGAATAGATAGCAATACTCGCGTGGACCTACATATACTCTTCAAACAGCTGTTTCTGGGAGTGCCGGGTGTCGGACCCTCGTCAATCAGATTTTGATGACCTCTCCTGATGATAGAGCATCAATATTTCTGGCCTACACAACCCCTTAAATGTCACTCCAATTATTATTAGTTTTGTTTTCCTCATTTATGTTTTCATTTTGAGTCATAAGTGATAACGTGATGTACTAGTCCGCAATCCGTGTTGGTGCATCTACAAGCAGTTCAAGTGTTGGTGTGATGATGAGGGGAAAATAATCACATAGCAGGCTGACAACTTTTATTTTACACTAGAGAGAGCATTTTCCTTAATCTGGAATTTGTACTACACTTCCCTGTCTTTAAGTTCCAGAAAACAGATTTTCAAACTGTTCCATACTTTGTGTGACTGCATACACTTAGGCCCAAAAACGGTCAGGAATACGGAAGGATTCCAAATGAAAGACCTAGGGCCATAATGTTGGTAGTAGCCGCATAAGTAGTAGTAGAAGTACACAGTTGTCCCTGTTGGTTTGGGAAAAGCGCAACATTACCCCTTCCTTGTGGGGCTCCTTCCTTTTTCCTAGTAAGTAACAAATAAACCGCACCACGCTCTACAGCAGACAGTCAAGAGAGTTTCCCTGCTAATGACTTGTCTTCGAGAAGTCATCATTTACGCTGCAGTGAGAAAGAAGTTCAGGAGGAAGCTAGGGACCCCATGCATAGCTGTGTTGACAGTGGTAATAGTGGCACCTTTAGCCACAACATTGGTGTTATAGGCAGCGACAGTGGCAGTCAGGGAAAATTCATAGCAGGAGAGGGGGCCAAAAAGAGCCCATCATGATATCTCACAGTCTAATAAAAATGGCAGGGAGGGTGTGGACTCCGAATGTGTGCTGGACAAGACCTGGGCGTTGGATAGAGGTGCTAAGGAGACAACATCAGAGGGGGAGGGAGATGGTGACAGCAGCAGCAATAAAGTGTAGACCCAATGTACCTTCCAAAGAACGGCCAGGCAGGCCAATGTCTGCTTCAGGATCCGTTGATACCACTGACACTGTGGACTCGTTAGGCCCAAAACATGCCATAGCTAGGATAAGTTCAGTTGCTTCTATTTCTGTGTGAGTAACTTCCATATAGCGTTTTTCTCCACAAGGTAGAGTCCAAGATCTGCAGGAATAAAATAGGCTGTATTCATGCCAACAAAATCACAGATAACAGAGCTCTATTGCCACAAATTGCAGCAAACTGACGAGCATTCCAATTGAGAACAAGTCTGTCCTCCTTCTCCTGTTCCACTGTGTGGCAGCCAACCAGCATCCACAAGCAATACAATGCCCTTGTCCTCATCATCATTAGTTTCTTCTACTCATGCTAATATTTCTCCTCTTCCTTGTCCTCTGCTTCATTGTGAGACCTCTATAACTGCCAAGTTTGGCCATGAAAAAACTTTCTCCATCAAGAATTAGCTTTTCTACAAGCCAAACCCCCACCTAAACACGTTGCTGGTGGAGTAATCGCTGCCAAACCATTGTAGCAGTGCCTTGTACTCTCACGTGGAGGAGAATCCGGCAGGTCTTTGTGATCTACACTCCACGGTGGACACCTGGAGCAGCTGTTATAGGCAGAGACGCACAATATTTAATTCATGGGGCATTGGGTCAATGTTTCTAGTAGGAGTCGGAGATTCAGCACACCCAGCAACATGGCCATGTCTCCGCTCTCCACAGAGCCACCCCCACCCCTCACCCCACCCCTACTTCTGGCTGCCACAAGCAGCAGAAGCCACAGAAGCAGTAGCAGCACCAGCAGTCTGTTCAGTCTTCTCAACATATGTAGATTTTTATTTTTTTTCCTGTGCCACACCAGGCTGAGGCTAGTCAACAAGTTGAGACCTCTTGTCTCAGCTCCATATTTAAGGCCTAACTACACACTGGCCTGTCTCCGGTGCATACACTGTTCCCTGACCCCATGTATTTCAGGCAGGCAGACTGAAACAGTGGCCTGAACTGGCATAGCACAGCTCTTCCTTCTTTCTTGGCTATCCTCCAGTGTCATCCCAGAGAGGGTTTTCAGTGCTGCAGGATGAGTAGCGGCACGCAAACGGACCGTTGTCCTTCACCAGTGACCAAAACATCACTATTCTCAACATAAACTAAGCCTGGATTCAAGAGGAGTTTTACACTCCTTCAGCTCAGGCAGATTACTAGATCTGGCCTTGCTGACAATGTCCCACCTGGCCACTGCATTCTGTACTGCCTACCATTATGTTGGCTGCCTTCTATCATGTTCTGTATGGCTGCTGATGCCTCCATCATGCCCCTGTTGCCTTCATTCCACTGCTGCTGCCTACCCACCATCATGTTCAGTAAGGCTGCAGATGCCTCCATCATCTTGCTGTTGTCTTCATTCCACCTACCAACATGTTCTGTACATCTGATGCCATCGTCATGCCGCTGCTGCCTTCATGCCTATCCTGATACATGCTTACCATCATGTCTCATACAGCTTCTGCTGCCTCCATCATACCACATTTGCTGCCTGCCTACCAACATATTCCATACATCTGAAGCTGCTACTACCTGCCTACCAACATGTTACATAAGGTCCCTTTCACACGAGCATTGTGGAATGTCTCAGGATTTATTGAAACTGACGCGATTTCGCAAGCAAGTTTAGTGAGTGTTGGTAGCAATTGCGTACAGTGTTTCAGTTTTTTCCATGCCAGTGCAATCAGTTTGGATGCATGCGTTTTTCATGCATGTGAAAAAAATTGAAGGTTTACAAACAACATCTCCTAGCAAACATCAATGAAAAATGCATTGCACCCGGACTGTATCCAGATTACATTCAGATGGAATGCATTTTTCAATGAAGCCCCTATCACTGTTATGGAGCCATGGCTGCGTATAAAACGCAGAATATAAACCATGCTTCGATTCTCAGGTGACGCAGAAATGATGCATGAAAAGCAATGCTTATGTGCACAGACCCTTTGAAATAAATGGGTTAGGATTCAGTGCGGTTGCTATGTGTTCACTTCAATACATCACATCCGTGGGGAAAACTCGCTCGTCTAAAAGGGGCTTAAGGCTGCTGCTGTAACTTTAACTGCTGTTCCTCGCTGCTAATCTGCTACTACCAACATTATTAATGCTATGCATCTGCTAGTACTACCACTAATATTAGTACTACTCATAGATAAGCAACCTACTGCTTTGAAGGTTCCATGAAATGCTGCTTCTGCTGCCACTACCATTGTGGCCTTGTGCCTCTTATTACCCTACCCTTTCCCAATCCACCCTGCACTGCTGCTGCTCTCAATTAAAAGTAAGAATGTTATAGGCTTGTTCATAACAAGCCACTTTTTCTTCAGACATCTCTTGTGTGTATCATATGAGCCAGCATTCTGACCCCATCCAGAATTTTTGGATACTTTATCCCCCAACAAGCTAACGAAATGTGTTTTTTAACACACTGTTTGTTAAAGCAGTCAAACAAGTCTTTACCCATAGCTATGTATATGAGTATCACTTGGACATGATTTACTATTGCTGTTATTGCGTTCAAGAGCTTAGGGATAGGGGGAAGCAAACATCTTTAAAAATAAATAAAAATGATCAAAAATAAATAACACATTTGTCTAAATATTCAGACTCCTAGGAGACTAGAAGGTGTAAAATACAAATTTCTGAGCAATTGTAGCCAATCTAGTTTGGCCCAAAATGGTTCAGGTCCAATTCAAACCTTTTGAAAAATGTTGCCAACCTGAAAAAAACCTCTTTAGCACTTCAATACTGATTCTGCATGGTATTATGGCTGTCAGTTTGACATTGTATTAGGTACTGCCTCGGACTTGCCTAATAATTGACCAAAGATGGCAGACAAGGAGATCTTCATCAAGACATATGACAGAATAGGGGACTTTTGATGGGTCACTGACTCTAAACAACACCTTAGATGCCATTTTGTCTGTTGACCATGATTTTAAAAAGTTATATATCATACAAAAAAGGTGTATCATCAAAAATTATTAATTTAATTAACAATATCAACTCTAACTAAAGTTCTATATATAAAAGTCTGGATAAATTGAAACCGCATATTACAAAACAGAATGTGTCCTCATGCCTGAATGTGCATGCCCGAATTTTACAGAACGTGGCCAGGGGAAAAAAGCTTCCTTGTAGCCAGGAAACTAATCCTGTTTTTCCACACTGATCTAAACAGTCTATTCACTATGAAATGAATGAATGATAAACAAGTGCAGGGAAATCTTTACCAGCTCACGTCTATTCTCCACATATCAATGAATTGATGACACCAGTACCTCCCCGGCCCTAAAGGGAGGCAATAAATGCTTTTTAAAACTCAATGACTGCTTTGAGTAAACAAAAGTATATCATTGTTCTGTTTAATTTACCATTGAGGAGACGGATAAAGCCATGAAGTTTCTAATTCACCTGTAACAGGCAATGGGTGTGGACCCACAGTGCCAACTAACCTGTTTGACTTGGAGCAGGCAAACAGATAAGCACACCTTCACTGGAAAAATAGCGATCTAGGAACCTAAATTTTAGGCATTCTCCTCTAGTGAAGGGCAACTTAAACAACCCAAAGTTACCTGCAATAAGAAGGGAATAGTAAGGGTGCAAGCACGCTGTCCTATTAAGAGCCTGGAGTGGGTGCTCCCTAGGGCAGAGGACCTAAAAAGAAAGCACAGGCTGTGGCCTGCAGCAGAGGAGTGGGGATTTAGTGGGCACATGGAACATTGGCATCCAGACTTGCTGTAGAGAAGAGCACATGGGTCCACACAACAGGCAAGATGAAGAGTAGATTAAGAGATGCAGGGCAGCACTGGGCATGGGCCAGCATTGCCACAACCCCAAAAAATTCCATTATCCAGATAACATCAGATACTCAAGCAAAAATTGTAAGGCTCCTGTGTGGGAGGGAAACACCACAACGAGCATAGGATGGAAAATGTGATACCTGAATAAGGCCTGGAAACTAGGGAAGGAAAAAGGACACCTGCTAGAGAAAACTCTAACTCCAGTCCTGACAAACTGCTAGTATGAATAGGCCCCAAAGGTAGGCAAGATCATACACCGGATACCTAGAATCCTATCTCCCCCTATAGGACCCTGGAATTAATGTCAGGACTGAGTCTACCTGTTCCTCCAAAGGGAAGGATGAACAGGAGACTCCCTCAGGCCTAATGACAAATAGGGAAAGGCAACACACATATACAGTTGCAAGGAAAAGTATGTGAACCCTTTGGAAGGATATGGATTTCTGCACAAATTGGTTATGAAATGTAATCTGATCTTTTTCTAAGTCCCAACAATAGACAATCACAGTCTGCTTAAACTAATAACACACAAAGAATGACATTTTACCATGTTTTTATTGAACACACCATGTAAATATTCACAGTGATAAAGTTCTGTAGCTCCAAAGTAACAGTTATAAAATGCACCGTGGCGTGATAGTCCCACAACAAACAGGTATAGCGGCGCCCCGCTCTAGATTTAACTTTTTATGGCATATTCTTGAAATAAAACGGCAATAAAATGGTACAATCGATTGCTAAATCACAAATTATTCACACAATAAAAAACGCATAAATAGCGTGGACGCTGAATGTTCACTGGGAAAACTACAAATGTCACTGTTGTGAGTTATTCCCAAACTCACTGATAAAGTCCTGAAGCTCCAAAGTAACAGTTATAAAAGGCACCGTGGCGTGATAGTCCCACAACAAACAGGTATAGCGGCGTCCCGCTCTAGATTCAACCAGTAGCGTCCCACTGGGCGAATAGCATTCAAGTTTTGTTAAGTCTCCTGTCAGCAAATATTCGATGAAAGGTTCTTCTCACCACTTCGCTGCACACCGTCGCTCTGCTGGGTCGCGTTTTTATAAATTACCTCCAGTCTTTTTTGAGCGGTCAGGTTGTTGAAATCCCACGTAGGTAAAAGTTTGGCATGTGCAGCCCGGTCTCTGCTGTAGGCTATCAAGGATTCCTTATACTTTAACCTTATCGTGATGTTGAGCAGTGTGGTATGAGGTTCCGGCACTATCTGTTGGTCCTCACTCTTTCAAAGTTCGGGGTCCTGTTAGAGCTAGCGGCTTAAGGTTGCCCCTTCCTCAGCAGCGAAGTGGTGAGGAGAACCTTTCCGGTAAGACTATCTTTTTCATTGAATATTTGCTGACAGGAGACTAGAGGTGTATAGAACCCCTTTATGAGAATTTTCTGGAAGATGATATATCAAACCCCTTAAACAATATTTGGTGGAAGCCGTTGTATCGTAGGCCTCAATCTACATTTGGTGGTATATCAATCCCCTCTATCAGTATTTTGTGGAAACAGGTATATAGAACCTAATAATGACTATGTGCTAGAAGCTGGTATATCACACCCCTTAATCAATATTTGGTGGAAGCTGGTTTATCGCAGGCCTCAATCAATATTTGGTGGAAGCCGGAATATAAAACCCAATAATAAGTATTTGCTGGAAGCAGGTATATCAAACCCCAATATTTGGTGGAAGCCGGTTTATTGCAGGCCTCAAACAATATATGGTGGAAGCCGGTATATCAATCCCCTCTTTCAATATTTTGTGGAAACAGGTATATAGAATTCCTTAATGAGTATTTGCTGGAAGCTGGTATATCAAACCCCTTAATCAATATTTGGTGGTAACCAGTGTATCGCAGGCCTCAATCAGGATACCCTGCAAAATCAGGATTAAAGCGCTGAAGAGGTTTTGTTTCAGGTTGGCCGAATTTTTCAAAAAGTTTCGTTTGGATCTGAACCAGTTTGGGCTAAACCAGATTTTTTTCCCATTGCCTGGAAATAGGTATATTACACCTTCTAGTCTCCTCGGTCTAGAATATTTTGGAAAATGTGTTAATTTTTTTGTTCATTTGTTTTTTTATAAATGTTTGCTTCACCCCATCTATAAACTCTTTTACTCAATGACAGCAATAGTAAATCATGTCCAAGTGATACATACATAGCTATGGATAAACAAATGTTTGACCCCGTTAACAAACAATGTGTTTAAAAACACATCTCAGTGGCTTGTTGGGGAATCATGTATCCATAAATTCTTGATGGGGTCAGAATGCTTGCTCATATGATACACACAAGAGATGTCTGAAGAAAAAGTGGCTTGTTATGAACAAGCCTATAAAATTCTCCATTATAATTGGGAGCAGCAGCAGTGCAGGGTGACTGTGGAAAGGGTAGGGTAATAATAGGCACAAGGTATCAATAGTAGTGGCAGAAGAAGCAGCATATCATGGAACATACAAAGTAATAGGTTGCTTATCTATAAGTAGTACTAATAGAAGTGATAAGGGCTTCAGTAAAAAATGCAATCCGGGTGCAATGCATTTTTCATTAACAGTTCCTAGGAGATACTGTTTGTAAACCTTAAATTTTTTTACATGCGTGAAAAACGCATCAAAACTTATTGCAGCGGCGTGGACAAAATTAAACACTGAATGCAATTGCTGACAAAACTTACTGAACTTGCTTGCAAAATTCCATCAGTTTCAATGAACGCATCCTGAAAGAATCCGTAACGCTGGTGTGAAAGGGACCTTATGGAACATGTTGGTAGGCAGGTAGCAGCAGAATGATGAATGCAGCAACAGCCATACAAAATTTATGGTAGGCAGGCAGCGGCTATGGCATGATGGAGGCAGCAGCAGCCATACGAGACATGATGGTAAGCAAGCAGCAGAATAGGCATGAAGGCAGTTGCAGCATGACGATGGCATCAGATGAATGGTACATGTTGGTAGTTAGTCAAAAGCAGTGGCATGAAGATGACAGCAAGATGATGGAGGCATCCGCAGCCTTACTGAACATGATGGTGGGTAGGCAGCAGCAGTGGCGTGGAGGTGACAGGGGCATGATGGAGACATAATCAGCCGTACAGAACATGATAGTAGGCAAGCAAAATGATGGTAGACAGAACAGTATGCAGTGGCAACGTGGGACATTGTCAGCAAGGCCAGATCTAGTAATCTGCCTCAGCTGGAATAGTGTGAAAATCCTCTTGAATCAAGGCTTGGTTCATGTGATGTTTTGGTCAGTAGAGGAGGACAACGGTCTGTTTCGGTGTTACCACACATCTTGCGCACTGAAAACCCTCTCTGGGATGACACTGGAGGATAGCCAAAAAAGAAAGCAAAGTGTGCTATGCCAGTTCAGGCCACTGTTTCAGTCTGCCTGCCCAGGAATACATGGGGTCAGGGAACAGTGTATGCACCGGAGACAGGCCAGCGTGTAGTTAGGCCTTACATTTGGAGCTGAGGCAAGAGGTCTCAGCTTGATGATTGGCCTCAGCCTGGTGTGGCACAGGAAAAACATCTATGTTGAGAAAACTGAACAGGCTGCTGGTGTTGCTACTGCTTCTGTGGCTTCTGTTACTTGTGGAAGCCAGAGGGTGGAGGTGTCTCTGGAGCGGAGAGGGGCCTCCCTTTCAGACACGTTGGTGGCACTGGCAGGAGTCTGCATGACAAAAGATATGGCAAGCTGCATACATAGTGATTCCTAGTTATAAGATAATATGGCATCCCTGTCATAGGGAGGAAAACATTCCCCCATTTTGCTTTAATAGCGACGATATAAAATCATGGCTATCCAGGAAACACCAGACAGCTTGATGTCAATAATATGCCTGTCACAGTAGCAAGCAAATGACTATACAGCTAAACATTCTTGCCAGTGTGCTAAAAGAGCCAGCTCTTTCCAACTCTGTCCCCCAACTTAGACAATTAAGTGTTGTGGCCGGTATCACCATCATCAACCTCTTTCTCCTTTGACTCTGATTCCTCCTCCACTGAGCGCTCCTTTCCTCATCTTCTTCTTTCTCCTCAATGGGAGTTTCTCCTTGTGGGACCCCAACAGCTATAGGGCAGACAGCAAGATGCATTTGCTCTTCTTTCTCAGGGACAACTTCTGTATGAATGGGAAAAGCTGCCACTGCCAACCTGGAAATAACACATGCCCCCTTCTGAAGCAGTCCGGTGCATGACAAAATTGTTCACGGTTCTCTCCTTCTCATACAGATGCTGTAGCTTGAGCAATGTTGAATTCCAGAGAGTTGGAACATCGTGGACTGAGTGGTGTAATTTCAGACCCTTCTGTAATTTCAGACCCTTCTGTCACTGCAAGTCAGGAGAGTGTTCCTCGCCAAATGAAAATGGCTAAACAGAGGTACTATCTCATGGATATTGCCAGGAATATTGCGCAACCCAGTATACTTTTTTAATAAGCCATGTAGTTCAGATCAGCCATGTTACGGCCATTGTCGCTGACCACCTTGCCTAGTTGGAGTCTGCTAGTCGATGTATTTTAGCAACTGTTCGTCTGTATCACTACTCTAGCCCAGGGTGATCAGCTCCAACACCACATGGCAACACTTGGCTTAACACATTTGACAGGAAGAAGGATGAGTGGGCTTTGCTGCTATTAATTACAGGAGCTTGTCCATGGAGGAGGAGTAGGAGGCAGATAAGTACCTACTGTGTGAACCAGCCTGATATAATCATGGGCGAGTGCCAAAAAGACATGGCCATGTTGCATGGGGTGCTGCCTCTCCCCTCCCAGAAAAAAAACCATTGACACAATGGGCCATGAATGAAATATTGTGCGTCTTTGCCTATAACAGCTGCTCCAGGAGTCCACCATGGAGTCCAGGTTGCCACACAGCAAAAACCACAAAGACCAGCTATATTCTCCTCCATGTGAGAGTACAAGGCACTGCTACAATGGTATGGCAGCAACTGCACCACCAGCAATATGGAGCAGGTGGGGCTTTGGCTGGTAGACAAGCTAATTGCTGGTGGAGAAAAGTTTTTTCATGGGCAAACTTGGCCATTATAGAGGTCTCTTGATAAAGCGGAGGACAAGGACGAGGAGCAATATTAGCATGATAAGAAGAAACTGATGATGATGACAAGGGCAGTGTATTGCTTGGGGATGCCGGTTGGGTGCAATAAAGAGGAACAGGAGAAGGAGGACAGGTTTGTTCTCAATGGGAATGCTGGTCAGTTGTATTTTCCCAAAGGATTTAATGATGCCACCTCATTTGTTGCAATAGCGCTCCGTTATCTATAATTTTGTTGGCATGCCTAGAGCTTATTTTATTTCTTCAGATCTTGGACTCTACCTTGGGGAGAAAAACGCTATACGGAAGTTACTCACACAGAGCTAGAAGCAGCTGAGCTTATCTTAGCTATGGAATGTTTTGGGCCTACCGAGCTCACATTGTCAGTGGCATCACCGGATCCTGAAGCAGACATTGGCGTGGCTGTTCTTTGGAAGGTAAATTGTGTCTACACTTTATTGCTGCTGCTGTCACCATCTCCCTCCTCCTCTGATGTTGTCTCCTCAGCACCTCTATCCGACTCCCAGGTCTTTTTCAGCACACATTCAGAGTCCAAACCCTCCCTGCCACTTTTATCAGACTGCTAGATATCATGATGGACTCTTTTTGGCCCCCCTACTTTGCTATGAAATCGCCCTGACTGCCACTGTTGCTGCCCATAACGCCAATGTTGTGGCTACAGGTACCACTATTATCACTGTCAACACAGCTATGCATGGGGTCCTTACCCACTTCCTGAACCTCTTTCTCAGTGCAGCCCAAATAATGACTGCTCGAAGACAAGTCATTAGCAGGGAGACTCTCTTGACTGTCTGCTGTAGGGCATGGTGGGGTTTGTTTGTTACTTCATAGGAAAAAGGGAGGAGCGCTTGTCCCAAACCAACAGGGACAACTTTGGACTATTACTACTACTTGTTGCTACTACCCACATTTTGGCTCTAGGTCTTTCATTTGGAGTCCTTCCGTATTCCTGAAATTTTTTGGCCTAAGTGTATGCAGTCACGTAAAGTATGGAACAGTTTGAAAATCTGTTTCCTGGAATTTAACCCCTTCACTACTGCGATCTGTTTATATACGTGCTATTTGCACATGCCCAGTGCAGCTAGCACCTGTATAAATGTCAAGCCAGCTCTTTAATCCAAGCGCTGCAAAACGCTTGAATTAAAGATTCTGCCCCTGCACTGCTGCTGTCACGGACAGCATACAGTGCAGTAATGCCAGCAAGGGACCAATCAGAGTGGTCCCTTGCCAGCAATCGATCCGATTAGTTAGTCTGTGCAGACTAACCAATCAGATTGCAGCAGTAATAAAATGCCTGTTTTAGACTCTGATCTGCACTCTGCAGATCAGAGCCTGAAATCAGGTAGTGTCCTGAAGCCCCCCGATCTGTGCCCCCTTCCTGTGCACCTCCAAACCCCCACCACCACTGTGAGCCCTGCCTCTGCCTACCCCGATGCGGTCCCCGCCCCCCATCCATGTATCGTGCCCCTGATGTGGTCCGCCCCCTCCTCGCCCAATACATTCATCCTGCACCCATCTGTGCCCCCTCTATGCTAAATGTACCCCCCATTTCCAGTCCTGCCCCATTTGTGCCCCCTGCCTCCAATGTGGTCCCTCTGCTGTGTTTGATGGCGACGGCTCCATTCTTCAGCCGCCGCCATCAGCAGTGAGTGCTGACACTCTGCTGTAACCCCTTAAATGCTGCGGCAGCGGCATCCATGGGGTTAATAGAGGGAGGGGGCTCCCTCTCTCCACCATCGGGGCTGCAGCGCTGGTTGCCATGGGAACCGGATGCTTTGCAAAGGTGTCCGGTGTTGCCACCTACAGGAAATCTGGTAGTATTATACTTTGCAATTCAAGAGAATTGCAAAGTATAGTACAGCCATCAGCCTCACTGGATCTTCAAGATCCAAAAGGGACTTAATAAAAAAATTGAAAATAATAAAAGTATAAATAAATAGAAATGTAACTTAAAATAATTGAATTGCCTTTTCCTATAAAAAAAAAACAAAAAACAAAACATATTAGGTAT
The DNA here is from genome assembly GCF_014858855.1 of Bufo gargarizans. NCBI lineage: Eukaryota > Metazoa > Chordata > Amphibia > Anura > Bufonidae > Bufo > Bufo gargarizans. The sequence continues at coordinate 79,282,623 of NC_058090.1, forward strand.
CACTGCGTCTTTAACGACCGTCTCTATAAATATATCACATGATTAACCCCGTCCAATAAACACCATTAAAAAATAATAATAATAAATATGTAAAAAAAATGCCATTTTTGTCACCTTACATCAGAAAAAGTGCATCTCCAAGCGATTAAAATGGCGTATACACCCCAAAACAGTACCAATCAAACCGACACCTCATCCTACAAAAAATAATACCCTATTCAAGACAATTGCCAAAAAAATAAAAACGCTATGGCTCTCAGACTATGGAGACACTAAAACATAATTTGTATTGGTTTCAGAAAAGCTATTATTGTGTAAAACTTAAATAAATAAAAAAAGTATACATATTGGGTATTGCCACGTCCGTAACGATCTGCTCTATAAAACTGTCTCATGAACTAACCCCTCAGATGAACGCTGTAAAAATAAATAAATGAAAACTGTTCCAAAACAGCAAATTTTTGGGTTACCTTGCCCCATAAAGTGTAATAATGAATGATCAAAACATCATATGTACCCAAAAATGGTACCAATAAAAACCTCACCTCTTTCTGCAAAAAACAAGCCCATGCAGAAGATAATCAGTCGAAAAATAAAAAACATATGACGTTCAGAAAATGGACACACAAAAACATAATTTATTTTTAAAAAATGCTTTATTACATAAAACTGAAACAAACAAACAAGGTAGAGATATTTGATATCACTGCGTCTGTAACAACCTGCTCTATAAAAATAGCCCATGATCTACTCTGTCAGATGAATGTTGTAAAAAATTAAAAATAACAAAACGGTGCCAAAACAGCAATTTTTTTGTTACCCTGCTTCACAAAAAACGTAATATAGAGCAATTAAAAATCATATGTACCCCAAAATAGTAGAAAATAAAACTGAAACCTTATCCCCTAGTTTCCAAAATAGTGTCAGTTTTTGGGAGTTTCTACTGTAAGGGTGCATCAGGCGGGCTTTAAATGGGACATGGCATCTAAAAACCAGTCTAGCAAAATCAGCCTTACAAAAACCATGCTGCAGTCATTTATTTCTGCGCCCTGCCGTGTACCTTTACATCATTTTATGACCATAAGTGGGGTGTTTCTGTAAACCGCAGAATCAGGGTAATACATATTGAGTTTTGTTTGGCTGTTAACCCTCAATGTGTTAAAGAAAAAAATTGAATAATATAGAAAATCTGCCAAAAAAGTGAAATTTTGAAATTTTATCTCCATTTTCTATTTAATTCCTGTGGAACACCTAAAGGGTTAACAAATTTTTATAAAATCAGTTTTTAGTAACTTGAGGGGTGTAGTTTCTACAATGGGGTCATTTATGGGGGGTATCCACTGTGTAAGTCCCACAAATTGATTTTTAGACCTAAACTGGTCCGTAAAAGTGTGTTTTGGAAATGTTCTAAAAAACTTTAAGAATTGCTTCTAAACTTCGAAGCCTTGTAACGTCCTAAAAAAATTAAATTACATTTTCAAAATGATGCAAACATAACGTATACATATGGGAAATGTTAAGTGATAAATATTTTATGAGGTATCACTTTCTGTTTTAGAAGCAGAGAAATTGAAATTTTGAAAATTGCGTATTTTTTTAAAAATTTGGTAAATTTGGGATTTTTTCATAAAGTACAATGTGTCATGAAAAACCAGTCTCAGAATGGTTTGGATAAATAAAAGTGTTCCAAAGCTATTACCACATAAAGTGACACATGTCAGATTTGTAAATTTTGACATGAACACTGAGGCATCAATGACCTTTGGTCATGAAAGGTTTAAAGACAGGGAAGTGTAGTACAATTTTCTGATTCAGGAAAATGCTCTCTCTAGTGTAAAATAGAAGTTGTCAGCCTACTTTGCAATTATTTTCCCCTCTTCATTACACCAACACTTGAACTGCCTGGAGATGCACCAACACGGATTTCGACCTAGTGCATCACGTTATCACTTATGACTCAAAATGAAAACATAAATGAGGAAAACAAAGCTAATAATTATTGGAGTGACATTAAAGGGGTTGTTTAGGCCATAAATATTGATGATCTATCATCAGGAGATTTCATCAAAATATGATCGACGTGGGTCCGACACCTGGCACTCCCACAAACAGCTGTTTGAAGAGGAGATGCCGGTCCACGCGAGCATTGCTTACTATTCCTCTGACTATACATTTTCAATTTCAATTTACTAGCAACACCATCATTATATAAATTATAGAAAATACCACTGATTACCAAGAACAAAGCAAAAGAGAAACCGCAGCACTCTGTAGTTGTTTCTACAGAGTGCTGCGGTTTCTCTTTTGCTTTCTCAATAACGGGGGTACTTCAGGCTGATACCCATCACTGCTGGCAACACCACTAGCTGAATATCTTCTCCTGTATATGCTGCTTTAACTTCTTTCTATATTTGTGCTAACAGCTGAGCCATATTCAACTTTATGATAGATACGTTGTTTTTTTAGAATTCCCTACAGAAGTAAATGATACAGTTGCCCTCAAGTAGAGGTTGTAAATCTAACTATATATAAAAAAAATGTTAAATCTTAAATATTATAAAAAATAGTTTTTGTTATTTTTTAAGATTTGACACACATACACAAAATTATCAATGGCACAACAATTACACCATGAAAACTTACTGGAATGGCTGAACAAATTGAAAAACATCTCCTTGGTAGTCACCTGGTGGTCACACACACAGTTGATTATAAACCTGTTATGGGCTTCAGGCAGTTATTTTGACCATTACAGATATGTTTTGTTCTGCTTTGTGATTGGTAGAGGTCTATAATTTACAGGTATATAAGGCATATACATTGAGCACTAATCCAGACAAGAAAACAATCTTCCAATACTGTAGCTATCTGTCAGTAACATGGTTGAGAATATGTATCTTCTTATCCTGCTTTTTGTGGTGGGATCTGTGACGAGTGTTCCTCTATCTCCATCATTACAGGTAAGGTCATTTCTTATGTCTCCAGTAAATTTAGTATCTTCTCAGATGTCCTGACAGTCTCTGCACATGTTAGAAGGACAAAAGAAACATATTTGACTGTCCCATTCCTATGTTCTTTTTATACTATTATATTAATGAGAAAAAAATATATTTTTCATGATTGGAATTGTAGTGTGACTAATGACTGCATGTGTTTCTTCTCTAGCTGTCTATACCCGGATTAAATGAATATGGTAAGAGCTCCTCAGCGTTATTTGGGCTATACTTCAGTGTCTGTACCACTATTCTTCAAGTGTGTCTTTAGTGTCTGGTATTAGTTTTACTGGTATCATACAATTCTTAAAACATACTCAGGCATTTCTTATAAAAAACAGATTGCCTAACCCTGAGAAATTGTTATTTTTGTTTGTATAAAGATAAGGTTTTTGGTGCACTTTGGGCGGAGCCTTTCAGTTCAGTGCATTCATCAGTAATACCACCCAGTGTTGCCTTCTCTTGTCCAATTGACAAGCCCTAAGGCTTCAGAGTAGTTATGACACAGGGTAAGTCAAATGCACTGAAAGAAGTCACCTCACCCACTGTGCTCCAAAAACTTTAGTTGCATAGAAATCAACTATAGTTTTTTGTTAAAGATTCAGCATCACTCCTGATTCATTCATTTAAATTAGAGATGAGCGATATTCCTAAAATTTGTTTCGGTTTAATTTGTTAGAACAGACTAAGAAATTTGATTCTGGTACAAATCATATTTAACTAGATCAAACGTGTTTTAAAATGTCTGAAAAATGTCTCTGTCTCAAAAGTTTACACAAATGAGTCAGAATAAAAAAAGAAAATTCTGATCCAATTTCTATTCTAACAAATTGTTTTAATTATCTCTTATATAAATCTCTTCTCATTCTGAGTTTAGTAGCTATGTGGATGGTCCTATTGGTGATTTGTATTATCAGTATACACACACATTCAGGGAAGGCTCTCAGTCTCTGGAAGGACTGACCACTTGGCTACTGAGCTCAGAACAGAGAATTAAAAGAATAATTTATAAATTTTGGTAAATCCTTTCCGACCAATCTGCTCAGCTGCTCCTGCTCTATAACATCCTGCCTGCAGGATTCTGAATATTCTTATAGCCTGACCCTGTAGTTTCATGCTTGCCCTATTGGATTCAATCTCAGCACATACGCAGTATAGGCTAATTGATCCTGGCTGGAAAAAAAGAACTATATTGCAAATTACACCAAAAAAAATTATTCTGCCCATGAGAACTCAATATTATTATTTTTTTCTTTCTTATTTTATTCATCAATATACTTCTCATTTACAATCAACAGAAAATACATTAAATGTGATCAAGAAAATTGCAAAATCAGGCCCAGGTAAGATGAGGTCATGTTTAGTATATCTGGTAATTAATCTTCAATGAAAGCTGAAGTGTCTTATTGTGTATTATAATGAATTACAAAGGGATTGGATGTATAACACTCTTACATTCTTGGATTTGTATTTCTATTATTTTTCCCATTTTTCAGTTACGTTAAAAAGTCACAGATTATTTCGTTTTTTTTTTCTGTGACTTTATTAGTCAATTAACAAATGGGGCAAATAATAGAACGATAAATCACAGACTGTTAGGAAGTTAAACTTCAAATCCTATTGATATAAATTGTAATACAGAATAAGAAAATTCTAATACCGAGGTTTCCTTGAGTGATAGTGTTCTAATTAATATAAGAATTCTAACGAAAAGTAACATTCTAATTATAACGAATAGTAATATTATACATTGCTGATAAATACATGACATGATTCCTTCATTATATAAATGCTTTTAGATGCAGATTCTAAGGCATCAGAAGAACCTGAAGGAACCTTTGCCAAGATAATCAAGGTCAACAAAGGTAACAGCTTATTTTCCCTGGTCAATAAAAGTCATGAGTTATAGACATTACGCATTTACATTAAGAAATAATTTTGGAATGTTTTTTTTTTTACGAAAACCCACTAATATAATTAGTCTGTTGTTGTTCTATAATTTCTATAGTGTATTTGACATGGGGAAAGCCATAATCATTCTATTGTTACAATAATCATGTGCTTAAATAAAATGTCTACCAATTACATGGGATTTGTGCCATAAATAGATAATTAATGTTATACATTAGTACATCAATCCATTTGCACTGACCTCTGTGACGGCCATGTCCATAACTTATCTGTCATTCAAACTATGGCTTGGCCAAAAGCTATCCATTTAAACTCATCCATTCCTGTGATCTCTTAGCTGTACAAATATTTTAGCATACTAGTGGTCTACTAACATCATTCCTAGAATACAAAAGGTAGTTGTAAATAGTATTGTACATACAGAGACCGAGTCACTGTCACAAGTGGGGTACCACAGGGCTTAGCATTGGAGAGATCAACATTAACATCAGGGTATCACAGGGGTTAGTATTTGAAAGGTCACTATTACTACATGAGTACCACAGAGGTTAGTATTTTAAAGGTCACTATTACTATATGGGTACCACAGAGGTTAGTATAGGAGAAGTCACTATTATTATATGGGTACCACAGGGGTTAGTATTGGAGAGGTCACTATTACTACATGGGTACCACAGAGGTTAGTATTGTAGAGGTCACTATTACTAAATGGGTACCACACAGGTTAGTATATTAAAGGTCACAATTATTATATGAGTACCAAAGGGGATAATATTAGAGAGGTCACTATTACTATATGGGTACCACAGGGGTTAATATTAGAGAGGTCACTATTACTACATGGGGACCACAGGGGATAGATTCAGGTCCTATTCTTTTTACTATATTTATATAAGATCTCATAGAGGGACTGCATAGTAAAACATCAATTGTTATAGATGACAACTAAGTGTGTAAAGTAATTATGATGTAGGAGGACACTATGCTGCTACAGATGAATCTGGAAGATAAGTTATAGGATTAGGCAGAGATGGAATAAAAGAGGTTTAACATTGATAAATGTACTGTTATGCAGATGGAAAGGGAAAATACAAGTCACCAGTACATACTAAATGGGAGAATACTTTTTAAATCTGATACAGAACCTTATGAGGGTTTTTGGCACTTTAATATTGATGACCTATACTCGGGGGTCGAACACACAACAAGCCTGCGATAGCTGTAGTGGATATGGTATTGGGAGGTATTGCTGGAACTACAGAGCACCAGCCATTGTTGTAGAGCATGGATTTGGTCACTGTAGACCCAGGGCTGAACCTAGCATTTCCGTTGCCTGAGGCGAAAACTGAAACAGGGCCCCCCTAATGCCAATTTGTTAACCTAACCCATTTGCCACAATGAAAGCGATCATTGCCCATGTCCCCTCCGCTGCCCCCCTCTTGCACCTACCTGGTGCATCCCTGTATAGACCTGCTACAACTTCAGTGAATGAATCATCTGGATGGGTTCTACAACCTGATAAAATGCAATATTCATATGTCACTTATGTAAAATGCAATGGGACCACACAAACCTTAAGTCTCCAAACAAACCATAACAGAAACACTAACTAAACAGGCAATAGTTTGGCTCTGAAGCCGACAGAATTCTAAATATAGCTATGAAGAATAATTTAGGCTGTAATTTACGATCATCACAAAGTATCCACCTAAGGTGATTTCAAAACAGTCTTCCAAAGTAAATTGGTTGCTTTCATTATCATATATATATATATATTTTATGTTTAACTATATTGTATATTAATAACATGAAGAGCATATTAATGGACCTAATTGAGAATATGTTGAGAGAATATCTCTGTATGGAGTAGTTTTTAGAAACTAAACATATAACGGAATCAGATCTGCAGCAGTAGTATAAATGATACAAGTTCTTTTATACATTTTCAATCTTACTGTACTTTGTGTTCAACCATTGACTCATCTTTCTGTGTTGTCCATGGGTCTAAAAGACTAGATTAGACAACTAAGTGAACTTTATATTTGATTTGTACAGTAAGGGTAAATACTGCATTTAAAATGTCACCATCTTCTTTATTTAGAAAATGACATAAACTTACATCAAGGTGACATGTTGGAAACAACTGGACGCAGCGCTACGTCCTGCACAGGGTGCTTGTGGCCCAAATCTGCCAATGGGACGGTCAATGTGCCTTATTCGTTTGCCTCCAATTATAGTAAGATTTTTCAAGTCATATCTAACTTGGCCAACTAAACAGTTTTACCGTAGATTCATCATTGTATAAATACTCTTTTAATCCCAGGTATTGGGAGCCTCAACTTGTTTAAGACATCAATGGAGGAATTTGAAACCCTCACCTGTGTGAGGTTTGTGCCTCGGACAACAGAGAAAGACTACCTCAATATTATGACTTCAAGGGGGTAGGTTCTATTATTTAGGCTTTTTCAAGTTTAATTTACTGGAAGTGTCTATATAATAATGTAATCTATGATTATTAGTGTGAAACAAGTAAAGAAATGAAAATTAATATCTACTATTGTGTGTGAAGCTTGGTGTACCTATACTAACCTAAAAGTGAATTCCATAATGGAGTCTTATTATTTCAGTCTTAACATTTAACGGCACGTGGCATTTCACCTTGGGCGCACAATAGCAGTGTTTAAAATATTGTCTTTGATCATGGATTTTAAACATTTCAAGTCTACCTTTTAGATATTAGTAGCTAACAGCAAAGGTAGACTCCAAACATGTAACCAGATTTCTATTATTTTTGAGTGTCTGTGATGACACACAAGGCATAAAATATATACTATATTAAAGACCCATTGTAGTAAGCCAGCCCAGCTAGTCCATGCATCAGATTGACTGGTTTTTTGGAGGAATGAGTGAGCTCATCCAATTTTCCTCATCCTATTAGATGACTAGATTTAGTCACAGTTATAAATATATTAATGAAGCTGAAGGAAACTGAAACTCACTGCGGACGACCTATGAAGTTGTCAGTAGAATAATAGAAGTTAACTATGGTTTGTATTTGCACAGTCATGAATGTATTATACTACAACACGGTTTGTGAGCCTCTGTGTTAAAAGCTGATGAGATGTTACATCCCTCACTAATAGATCAATATTAACCACAATTACACCTAATTGTAGCGCTGTTATAGTGGGAACCAATACGTTTATTTGCTATGAATCAGAATATCAGTAATTAATTTGATGTTTTTCTACATTAATATCAGCTTTATTTCTTATGCGTTATTATTATTTTGACCAATCTGTCAATACTATAACAAATAATAAAAATGTTTTATTTATATTCAGATGTGCATCATTTGTGGGCCGGATAGGTGGAGGTCAGATGGTTGCAGTAGACATGGCTGGCTGTATGTACAGAGGAATTGTACAGCATGAGCTAAACCATGCCCTGGGGTTCTACCATGAGCATACAAGGAGTGACCGGGATAACTATGTCACCATCATGTACCAGTACATATCACCAGGTAATTTCCAATTTTTTATTTTTTTATTTGCGGAAACTTCCTTTACCTGCATTGGATGCAGATTTCACATTGAATTAGGTGCAGAGTCAATTCTGTAAATGAAATCCAACACACATGGACAAAGCCTTATAGATAGGGATGAGCGAACTCGAACTGTATAGTTCGGGTTCGTACCGAATTTTGGGGTGTCCGTGACACGGACCCGAACCCGGACATTTTCGTAAAAGTCCGGGTTCGGGTTCGGTGTTCGTCGCTTTCTTCGCGCTTTTGTGACGCTTTCTTGGCGCTTTTTGAAAGGCTGCAAAGCAGCCAATCAACAAGCGTCATACTACTTGCCCCAAGAGGCCATCACAGCCATGCCTACTATTGGCATGGCTGTGATTGGCCAGAGCACCATGTGACCCAGCCTCTATTTAAGCTGGAGTCACATAGCGCCGCCCGTCACTCTGCTCTGATTAGCGTAGGGAGAGGTTGCGGCTGCGACAGTAGGGCGAGATTAGGCAGATTAACTCCTCCAAAGGACTTGATTAACTGATCGATCTGCAGCTGTGGATCATTGAGCTGCTGATCCTCAATTGCTCACTGTTTTTAGGCTGCCCAGACCGTTTGTCAGTCACATTTTTCTGGGGTGATCGGCGGCCATTTTGTGTCTTGTGGTGCGCCAGCACAAGCTGCGACCAAGTGCATTTAACCCTCAATGGTGTGGTTGTTTTTTGGCTAAAGCCTACATCAGGGTGAAGCTGTCACACCAAGTGCATTTAACCAGCAATAGTCTGTTCATTTTTTGGCCATATACAAAATCAGGGGCAAGCTGCGCCTGTCACCAAGTGCATTTAACCCTCAATGGTGTGGTTGTTTTTTGGCTAAAGCCTACATCAGGGTGAAGCTGTCACACCAAGTGCATTTAACCAGCAATAGTCTGTTCATTTTTTGGCCATATACTAAATCAGGGGCAAGCTGCGCCTGTCACCAAGTGCATTTAACCCTCAATGGTGTGGTTGTTTTTTGGCTAAAGCCTACATCAGGGTGAAGCTGTCACACCAAGTGCATTTAACCAGCAATAGTCTGTTTATTTTTTGGCCATATCCCAGTCTAATTCTGTCACTAAATCCATACCGGTCACCCAGCGCCTAAATACTAGGCCTCAAATTTATATCCCGCTAAATCTGTCCTTAGTGCTGTAGCTGGGCGAGTTATTTAGTGTCCGTTCAAGCACATTTCTTGTTCTGGGTTGAAATACAATTCCCAATTTAGCAATTTCATAATTTAGTGGTTTCTGCTATATCAGAGCTATTTGAAATCTATCCCTAAAAGGGTATATAATATTCAAGGTGCACATTGGGTCATTCAGAATAACTTCACACACACCCGCTACTGTGTATTTCCAAGTCTAATTCTGGCACTAAACCCATACCTGTCACCCAGCGCCTAAATACTAGGCCTCAAATTTATATCCAGCTAAATCTGTCCCTAGTGCTGTAGCTGGGCGAGTTATTTAGTGTCCGTTCAAGCACATTTCTTGTTCTGGGTTGAAATACAATTCCCAATTTAGCAATTTCATAATTTAGTGGTTTCTGCTATATCAGAGCTATTTGAAATCTATCCCTAAAAGGGTATATAATATTCAAGGTGCACATTGGGTCATTCAGAATAACTTCACACACACCCGCTACTGTGTATTTCCAAGTCTAATTCTGGCACTAAACCCATACCTGTCACCCAGCGCCTAAATACTAGGCCTCAAATTTATATCCCGCTAAATCTGTCCCTAGTGCTGTAGCTGGGCGAGTTATTTAGTGTCCGTGCAAGCACATTTCTTGTTCTGGGTTGAAATACAATTCCCAATTTAGCAATTTCATAATTTAGTGGTTTCTGCTATATCAGAGCTATTTGAAATCTATCCCTAAAAGGGTATATAATATTCAAGGTGCACATAGGGTCATTCAGAATAACTTCACACACCCGCTACTGTGCATTTCCAAATCTAATTCTGTCACTAAACCCATACCTGTCACCCAGCGCCTAAATACTAGGCCTCAAATTTATATCCCGCTAAATCTCTCGTTACCGCTGTCCTGTTGTGGCTGGGAAAGTTATTTAGTGTCCGTCAAAGCACATTTTTTGTTCTGGGTTGAAATACAATTCCCAATTTAGCAATTTCATAATTTAGTCGTTTCTGCTATATCAGAGCTATTTGAAATCTATCCCTAAAAGGGTAGATCATATTGAAGGTGCACATAGGGTCATTCAGAATAACTTCACACACACGCTTCTGTGCATTTCCAAGTCTAATTCTGTCACTAAATCCATACCGGTCACCCAGCGCCTAAATACTAGGCCTCAAATTTATATCCCGCTGAATTTGAATACAATACATTGGGCCAAATAATATATTTGTTGTTGTGGTGAACCATAACAATGAGAAAAACATCTAGTAAGGGACGCGGACGTGGACATGGTCGTGGTGGTGTTAGTGGACCCTCTGGTGCTGGGAGAGGACGTGGCCGTTCTGCCACATCCACACGTCCTAGTGTACCAACTACCTCAGGTCCCAGTAGCCGCCAGAATTTACAGCGATATATGGTGGGGCCCAATGCCGTTCTAAGGATGGTAAGGCCTGAGCAGGTACAGGCATTAGGCAATTGGGTGGCCGACAGTGGATCCAGCACGTTCACATTATCTCCCACCCAGTCTTCTGCAGAAAGCGCACAGATGGCGCCTGAAAACCAACCCCATCAGTCTGTCACATCACCCCCATGCATACCAGGGAAACTGTCTCAGCCTCAAGTTATGCAGCAGTCTCTTATGCTGTTTGAAGACTCCGCTGGCAGGGTTTCCCAAGGGCATCCACCTAGCCCTTCCCCAGCGGTGAAAGACATAGAATGCACTGACGCACAACCACTTATGTTTCCTGATGATGAGGACATGGGAATACCACCTCAGCATGTCTCTGATGATGACGAAACACAGGTGCCAACTGCTGCGTCTTTCTGCAGTGTGCAGACTGAACAGGAGGTCAGGGATCAAGACTGGGTGGAAGACGATGCAGGGGACGATGAGGTCCTAGACCCCACATGGAATGAAGGTCGTGCCACTGACTTTCACAGTTCGGAGGAAGAGGCAGTGGTGAGACCGAGCCAACAGCGTAGCAAAAGAGGGAGCAGTGGGCAAAAGCAGAACACCCGCCGCCAAGAGACTCCGCCTGCTACTGACCGCCGCCATCTGGGACCGAGCACCCCAAAGGCAGCTTCAAGGAGTTCCCTGGCATGGCACTTCTTCAAACAATGTGCTGACGACAAGACCCGAGTGGTTTGCACGCTGTGCCATCAGAGCCTGAAGCGAGGCATTAACGTTCTGAACCTGAGCACAACCTGCATGACCAGGCACCTGCATGCAAAGCATGAACTGCAGTGGAGTAAACACCTTAAAACCAAGGAAGTCACTCAGGCTCCCCCTGCTACCTCTTCTGCTGCTGCCGCCTCGGCCTATTCTGCTGCTGCCGCCTCGGCCTCTTCCTCCGCCTCTGGAGGAACGTTGGCACCTGCCGCCCAGCAAACAGGGGATGTACCACCAACACCACCACCACCACCTCCGTCACCAAGCGTCTCAACCATGTCACACGCCAGCGTTCAGCTCTCCATCTCACAAACATTTGATAGAAAGCGTAAATTCCCACCTAGCCACCCTCGATCCCTGGCCCTGAATGCCAGCATTTCTAAACTACTGGCCTATGAAATGCTGTCATTTAGGCTGGTGGACACAGACAGCTTCAAACAGCTCATGTCGCTTGCTGTCCCACAGTATGTTGTTCCCAGCCGGCACTACTTCTCCAAGAGAGCCGTGCCTTCCCTGCACAACCAAGTATCCGATAAAATCAAGTGTGCACTGCGCAACGCCATCTGTGGCAAGGTCCACCTAACCACAGATACGTGGACCAGTAAGCACGGCCAGGGACGCTATATCTCCCTAACTGCACACTGGGTAAATGTAGTGGCAGCTGGGCCCCAGGCGGAGAGCTGTTTGGCGCACGTCCTTCCGCCGCCAAGGATCGCAGGGCAACATTCTTTGCCTCCTGTTGCCACCTCCTCCTTCTCGGCTTCCTCCTCCTCTTCTTCCACCTGCTCATCCAGTCAGCCACACACCTTCACCACCAACTTCAGCACAGCCCGGGGTAAACGTCAGCAGGCCATTCTGAAACTCATATGTTTGGGGGACAGGCCCCACACCGCACAGGAGTTGTGGCGGGGTATAGAACAACAGACCGACGAGTGGTTGCTGCCGGTGAGCCTCAAGCCCGGCCTGGTGGTGTGTGATAATGGGCGAAATCTCGTTGCAGCTCTGGGACTAGCCAATTTGACGCACATCCCTTGCTTGGCGCATGTGCTGAATTTGGTGGTGCAGAAGTTCATTCACAACTACCCCGACATGTCAGAGCTGCTGCATAAAGTGCGGGCCGTCTGTTCGCGCTTCCGGCGTTCACATCCTGCTGCTGCTCGCCTGTCTGCGCTACAGCGTAACTTCGGCCTTCCCGCTCACCGCCTCATATGCGACGTGCCCACCAGGTGGAACTCCACCTTGCACATGCTGGACAGACTGTGCGAGCAGCAGCAGGCCATAGTGGAGTTTCAGCTGCAGCACGCACGGGTCAGTCGCACTACAGAACAGCACCACTTCACCACCAATGACTGGGCCTCCATGCGAGACCTGTGTGCCCTGTTGCGCTGTTTCGAGTACTCCACCAACATGGCCAGTGGCGATGACACCGTTATCAGCGTTACAATACCACTTCTATGTCTCCTTGAGAAAACACTTAGGGCGATGATGGAAGAGGAGGTGGCCCAGGAGGAGGAGGAGGAGGAGGAGGAAGAGGGGTCATTTTTAGCACTTTCAGGCCAGTCTCTTCGAAGTGACTTAGAGGGAGGTTTTTGGCAACAGCAGAGGCCAGGTACAAATGTGGCCAGACAGGGCCCACTACTGGAGGACGAGGAGGACGAGGATGAGGAGGAGGTGGAGGAGGATGAGGATGAAGCATGGTCACAGCGGGGTGGCACCCAACGCAGCTCGGGTCCATCACTGGTGCGTGGCTGGGGGGAAAGGCAGGACGATGACGATACGCCTCCCACAGAGGACAGCTTGTCCTTACCCCTGGGCAGCCTGGCACACATGAGCGACTACATGCTGCAGTGCCTGCGCAACGACAGCAGAGTTGCCCACATTTTAACCTGTGCGGACTACTGGGTTGCCACCCTGCTGGATCCACGCTACAAAGACAATGTGCCCACCTTACTTCCTGCACTGGAGCGTGATAGGAAGATGCGCGAGTACAAGCGCACGTTGGTAGACGCGCTACTGAGAGCATTCCCAAATGTCACAGGGGAACAAGTGGAAGCCCAAGGCCAAGGCAGAGGAGGAGCAAGAGGTCGCCAAGGCAGCTGTGTCACGGCCAGCTCCTCTGAGGGCAGGGTTAGCATGGCAGAGATGTGGAAAACTTTTGTCAACACGCCACAGCTAACTGCACCACCACCTGATACGCAACGTGTTAGCAGGAGGCAACATTTCACTAACATGGTGGAACAGTACGTGTGCACACCCCTCCACGTACTGACTGATGGTTCGGCCCCATTCAACTTCTGGGTCTCTAAATTGTCCACGTGGCCAGAGCTAGCCTTTTATGCCTTGGAGGTGCTGGCCTGCCCGGCAGCCAGCGTTTTGTCTGAACGTGTATTCAGCACGGCAGGGGGCGTCATTACAGACAAACGCAGCCGCCTGTCTACAGCCAATGTGGACAAGCTGACGTTCATAAAAATGAACCAGGCATGGATCCCACAGGACCTGTCCGTCCCTTGTCCAGATTAGACATTAACTACCTCCCCATAACCATATATTATTGGACTCCAGGGCACTTCCTCATTCAATCCTATTTTTATTTTCATTTTACCATTATATTGCGAGGCTACCCAAAGTTGAATGAACCTCTCCTCTGCCTGTGTGCTAGGCCTAAATATATGCCAATGGACTGTTGCAGTGGTGGCTGACGTGAAGCCTCATTCTCTGCTATGACATGCAGACTGATTCTCTGCTGACATGAAGCCAGATTGTCTGTTACGGGACCTCTCTGCTCTGCCTGTGTGCTAGGCCTAAATATATGCCAATGGACTGTTGCAGTGGTGGCTGACGTGAAGCCTCATTCTCTGCTATGACATGCAGACTGATTCTCTGCTGACATGAAGCCAGATTGTCTGTTACGGGACCTCTCTGCTCTGCCTGTGTGCTAGGCCTAAATATATGCCAATGGACTGTTGCAGTGGTGGCTGACGTGAAGCCTGATTCTCTGCTATGACATGCAGACTGATTCTCTGCTGACATGAAGCCAGATTGTCTGTTACGGGACCTCTCTGCTCTGCCTGTGTGCTAGGCCTAAATATATGCCAATGGACTGTTGCAGTGGTGGGTGACGTGAAGCCTCATTCTCTGCTATGACATGCAGACTGATTCTCTGCTGACATGAAGACAGATTCTCTGTTACGGGACCTCCCTCCTCTGCCTGGGTGCTGGGCCTAAATATATGCCAATGGACTGTTGCAGTGGTGGCTGACATGAAGCCTGATTCTCTGCTATGACATGCAGACTAATTCTCTGCTGACATGAAGCCAGATTGTCTGTTACGGGACCTCTCTCCTCTGCCTGGGTGCTGGGCCTAAATTTATGACAATGGACTGTTGCAGTGGTGGCTGACGTGAAGCCTGATTCTCTGCTATGACATGCAGACTGATTCTCTGCTGACATGAAGCCAGATTGTCTGTTACGGGACCTCT
The DNA here is from genome assembly GCF_014858855.1 of Bufo gargarizans. Taxonomy (NCBI): domain Eukaryota; kingdom Metazoa; phylum Chordata; class Amphibia; order Anura; family Bufonidae; genus Bufo; species Bufo gargarizans. Next base: position 79,297,865 of record NC_058090.1, read on the forward strand.
CTGCTCTGCCTGTGTGCTAGGCCTAAATATATGCCAATGGACTGTTGCAGTGGTGGCTGACGTGAAGCCTCATTCTCTGCTATGACATGCAGACTGATTCTCTGCTGACATGAAGCCAGATTGTCTGTTACGGGACCTCTCTGCTCTGCCTGTGTGCTAGGCCTAAATATATGCCAATGGACTGTTGCAGTGGTGGGTGACGTGAAGCCTCATTCTCTGCTATGACATGCAGACTGATTCTCTGCTGACATGAAGCCAGATTCTCTGTTACGGGACCTCTCTCCTCTGCCTGTGTGTGTGCTGGGCCTAAATATATGCCAATGGACTGTTGCAGTGGTGGCTGACGTGAAGCCTGATTCTCTGCTATGACATGCAGACTGATTCTCTGCTGACATGAAGCCAGATTGTCTGTTACGGGACCTCTCTCCTCTGCCTGTGTGTGTGCTGGGCCTAAATATATGCCAATGGACTGTTGCAGTGGTGGCTGACGTGAAGCCTCATTCTCTGCTATGACATGCAGACTAATTCTCTGCTGACATGAAGACAGATTCTCTGTTACGGGACCTCTCTCCTCTGCCTGGGTGCCGGGGCCTAAATATCTGAGAATGGACTGTTCCAGTGGTGGGTGACGGGAAGCCAGATTCTCTGCTATGGAACCTCTCTCCAATTGATTTTGGTTAATTTTTATTTATTTAATTTTTATTTTAATTCATTTCCCTATCCACATTTGTTTGCAGGGGATTTACCTACATGTTGCTGCCTTTTGCAGCCCTCTAGCTCTTTCCTGGGCTGTTTTACAGCCTTTTTAGTGCCGAAAAGTTCGGGTCCCCATTGACTTCAATGGGGTTCGGGTTCGGGACGAAGTTCGGATCGGGTTCGGATCCCGAACCCGAACATTTCCGGGATGTTCGGCCGAACTTCTCGAACCCGAACATCCAGGTGTTCGCTCAACTCTACTTATAGAGATTCTTTGTCTTGTAGGTCAAGTTATAAATTTTAATAAACAAAACACCAACAACCTTGGGCTTGAGTATGACTATAAATCAGTGATGCATTATGACAGGTAAGGTCATTAGCTCATTACTTGTTGGTAAAATTAATAATACATGGCAGCTATAAAGACTATAGTAAAATTCTGTAATATCCTTTTCTATAATGTATGATACAGTACAAATTTTGATGTTTCTACCTTTATTTGTTCTTTTTTTTGGACAGTTTCGCTTTTTCAAACACATCAGGACAACCCACCATTGTGACCATACCGGTCCCAAACATCCCAATTGGGCAAAGAGATGGACTGAGTGTTCTAGATGTCTCTAAAATCAACCGGTTGTATCAATGCAGTAAGCTTTTGCAGGTCTACAGATTTCAAAAAGTTACATACAAGAGCGAACACAGTCATTGATTGTGTTGTGTTTCCCCTTTCAGATGCCTGTGCTTATTTACTTAATGAAAAGAATGGAAGTCTAACCTCCGCCAACTACCCATCAGCCTACCCCAATAATGCTAGCTGTGTTTGGCTGATCAGAACACCATCAGATCAGGTACCGTAGTGAAAAGGCACAACTATTGACAAAGAACCAGAGCTCCTTATTATTTTACATTAGACCATTTTTCCTTTAAATATTCAATGTCTAGTATACAAGGAAGGAGATGTTATACCATGATAAATTGTCGTCCACAGTCTGGAATAATCATTGATTTTAAGTTACAAACATAGAATGAATTATCCAAAAGTTATTAGTAGAGATGAGGGAATCGATAAAAAAAAAATTTCCCAGAACATCTGTGTTCAGGAGAATATAAATATTTTCTAATTTTGGATGGCTTGGTCAAAATGGTGGCCATCATTGTACAGGACAGAAGACAAAGAAAAAAGATATCTGCTCTCAAAATAGAATACATTTCTTAATAAAAAAAAATTAAAAAAAGCAGTATGCTTGTTATTACTGGCTAACATCCATTTACCCAAAGTCTTGTATGTCACCATCAATTTGACATTTCTAATGCTGTCTTGGCCTTCAAGAGCTTGAAAGAGATTTGATACAGTCTTAGGAGACCACAGAGTGTTATTCACAACTTTTAATGGCATATGAGTCACTTTGGAGTCGGTTTGATTCTATTTTTATTAGGATCTGAAATTAATAATTTGTGTGAACAGAGCACCAAATTTTTATTAAATTAGCAGCTTTTGTCCTTTTATGAGTAGTTTTACCATCAACTAATCCTATGTCATAATTTGTATCTATAGATGTGTTTAATTTTTTGGACCCCTCACTATAAGATTACCAGTAGTTTTCCAACTTTCATGATGTTTGTGTTTCTTCACCTCGATGTTCTAACAACCTTCAGCATTCTAGTTACTGTGTGGTCATTGTGGTCTATCTACAATTAGGTTAAATAGCTCTTCATTATTAATATTGGTGCTGACTCACACAACTGGTTTGATTGTCCTTTCCTTTCATTATTTCTTTAGGTTACATTGAACTTTGTTGCCTTTGATGTCCAGTCGTCACCCAATTGTATATCTGACTATATTAGGATTTATGATGGTCCCACTAAGAAAGATCCCCTGTTGTTGGACAGAACTTGTGGGACTGGGTTGATTCCTCAAATTATTGCCTCTACTAACCAGTTACTGGTTGAGTTTTCCAGTGACAGCAGTGTTGCTGGAGTAGGCTTTAAAGCCACATACAGCTCAGGTACACTATTACTTTCTAGAGTTTATAGTTTATCTTGGTATATTGTTTTTAACTTTTTCCATGCAATAAGCTATATTAAGCCAAATTCATGCAGCTATCACTAAGTAATTATATAGAACTTCTTCCTGTTCTTTGAAGATCATTTTTTAGCAGTCAACTCATTATTACCCACGCATGACTACAATGACTATATCACTTATCTATGAATACTTAGAGATACACAATTTACAATATGTGATGGTTACAAGTAGCATTTATGGACCCACTGAACCTAATAACATCTAAAAAAGTATCTCTAAAATCTTAGAGTACCATTGTAAGGTTTTAGCTACAAAGTATTTTTTATGGGGCTCAGATTTTCTGAAAAAGGTTCCAAATTCTCAACAGCTAAAATCAAATATAGTTTTACATTTATTTCTCTTTTTATTCTTTAGACTACCATTTTAAACGGAATGGACAACCAAATATAAAATAAGTTGTATATGAATATTCTACTTCAATAACGATATTAAATGATATTTCCCACAGTGCAATGTGGAGGAGCGTTCTATGCACCGGAAAGAAACTTTACATCCCCTGGTTACCCCAATTCCTACCGCCCAAACATGAATTGCATCTACACCATTACAGCTCCTGTTGGAAAGAAGGTAAAGTATTTTTTTTCAACTTGTCCAAAGCTTCCCCTAAAATATATATTTTTTATTTTTTCAGTTATCCTATAATTTCTCTCTCAATTTTTTATCTATATTTAGAAAAACATATCAGTGTCACAATTTTACGAAATATTTCCACATAATTTTTACTAAATACAGAAATGAAAATTTTATAAATAAAAATGATATGGAAAATCTTGGAGTCGGATCACCTTGTGATATGATATTACAATGTACACTTTTGCTCTTTACAGATTTCCTTCAAGGTTGCTGATTTTCAGACAGAGGCTAGTCAGTACTGCATCTATGACTATTTAGAGATCCAGGATGGGTCCAACTGGAAGGGTCCATTCTGTGGGAACTATAAAATCCCTTCCTTTACCTCTCAAGGCAATTCACTGTGGCTGAGATTTGTTAGTGATGGCAGCAATCAGTTTAGAGGCTTCCAGGCATCATATAAATTTGGTGAGTACTAAAGCCTCATATTTATATTTTCTTAACAATTCACAGGACATTATACCTATAGGTGGACTATAAGAATGCCTTCACATGCTGCAGATTGAAAAAACAACTTCATGCCCCTGTATAGAGTTTACATTTTATTTAAATGAATTGAACAGATTTTTAGTCTGCAACAAAATCTGCAGAATTTCAAGGTGCTTTACAGTCATGCAATCAACATAATGTTATCTTGAGGAAAGACCATCTAGTCAACTTGCATGATATGATATATAGTTCTTTTTAGAATAAAGTATAGAGGATGTTCTCTTTGGACAATGTCTACTTGTTAGAAGTTTCATTTGTTAAGATGCAGATGACAAAACATTTCTTTACAATTAGCTATAATCAGTAGGGAAACCTAACAGTAAGTGTTTAGTTTCTCTGTAGTGCCACCATAGACAGTATCAGATTGGTCCAGAGGAAATATCAGTGGGCCCGAGCTCTCATACTATAACGGGCCCCAAAAGTCCATTGAAAGTCCATTGTCTGCTTTTAGAGACAGTATATTCACACTAGGGTCTACTTACTTGAATCAAAACCTATTTGACTTTATTGATGTTATGAGGGTTTGGCCCTAAGAATGGTTTTCCTTGGTCAGCTCAAGGATTCCTAGTCCAACCCTGACCATAGGACATATTAAGCATTACACAATACCCATTAACTCAAGGGCTTGTATGTGTAATGAAAGATAAAACAGATCCCCCAGACATACGGATGTTTTTGCAGAAGCTCCCCATTATGGTAAAGAATTGAGAATCCTGCACAGAGGATCCTTCTTTGTTCTACAATTCACTAAAATCTATATGAATACAGATATGGATGGCTTCTTTAAAATATATATTTGTTTGCCTATCCTTTGTTAGGGCTCTTCCATTAGGCAACTTCTGTCCACACATGCAAGGATTGATGCTATGCAAGTTGCGCAACACTGCCTTCTTAACAACCCGAGACACACCTAGTAGGGAATAAATGATCGCTACTATGATTGTTTGCCCCATTCAGTTTTCACATTGTTGGCAGCACATCCCCAGTGTATACACAACCATGTGCTGCCAAGTACTGTACGTGAAAGATGTGATCACCCTACAAGCAATATTTTTTTATTCCTGATAATCGGCCTGTGTAGAGGTCCCAGGACTTCAGGCAGTAAGCGTATCACATTTTGAGCCATTGCTGGGACCTCCAATGATTTGCTGGTAAATGTGAGGTAATACAGTAAACAATGTTACATTTTCCATTCCACGGCTGCTAAGAAGCATTACAGTTTTGATTGAATATAGTGGGATTTCTGTGTAATAACTAAATCCAGAAAAAGATGATATTTGAACTGGTTTTCTACTGGCTAATAGATGAGGGTCCTTATGGCATCCCATTCCTCTTTTATGTCTGATTTATAAAACTATTCTTTATATAATCAGACAAACCCCATTGTGCTATAAATAAAAAATAACTTCTCATTTTCTTATCACTTTATTGATTTTCTATCGGTAATATGAATACAGTGGATTGAATTTGAGATTTTTATTTGTTTTTCTTAATCCATGTCTTTTTCTCTGCAGTGTAACTGGGGATCGTCAGACACCGGAATACAGTGCAGTGTTACTAGTTTACTCTACCTCCTCACTGAAGATATATCTAAGAGATGCTCTCGACTTTCTTTTACTTTAGAAAATTGTACTTAATGGTAGTGTATAGACAATACATATGACTTCTCTGTCCATTATATACATGCCTTCTAAAAAAAAAAGTCTTGCTAATAAAGTTTCTAATTGCATCATCTATAATGGTGAATATACAGTTATTTTATGTGTACTAATAATGTATGTGTGATATTAGAGATGAGCGAATTTCTCAAAAATTCGATTCGGTCAGTTCGCCGATGTTCTCCAAAAATATTTGATTTGATCCAAATTTGTTTGTGGCGAATCTTGTTAAAAACAGCTATTTCCTGGCTGCAGAGAGCCTGTATAGTGGTGTAAAAAACTGTTCCTTGCAGAAATACGTATAGGGAGTCTGCTGTGGTAGTGAAACAATACTGTGAGTTAGTATGACACGCAGGTGACAGGCGTCGCTCTTAGAATCACTGCACACTTCATGGGGCCAAAACTGACCAAATAACTCAAGTGTGTACTCAGCCTTACAGGTCAATGTTGGTGCGAGGTATAAAGAAAAGTGCAGAGGCACAAGATCCTGCTATAGTGTGAAAAAGCGCACTCCTTTTACACCGCCGTCAGCTGATTCCACGTAGATTTCTACAGAGCCTGTTCTATTAAACATTTATACAAGAAGAGCCCCCGACAGAGTGGAGTGGGTGTCAGCAGTAAATTTGTGTTGACGTCACAGATTATTTTGCCCTTCCTCTGATCCGCCAGAACAATAACTCCAAAAAAAAGGATACTGTCTGTGGAGCATTCACCTTCACTCGGTCAGAATGTGGTCAGTATTGCTAATGCCAAAAAACAGGAGTGGGTCTAAAAAAGAGATGACACGTAAATGGAATATTTTCATGTCTTCTGTGTTTTGTACCCACTCCTGCTTTTGGCTACCAAAACATAAGCCAATTCTGATGCAAAATACGGACCATGTCATTCAGGCCTTACCACTGCTACATAAACAGGATCTGTTGTGTGTCTCATTGTTCCATTCTTCTGACAGATCAGGGTGAGGTGGCAGCAGCATGAGGAGACCATAGAGTCTTGCAGTAACAGAGTGTGGAGGTGGCAGCAGCATGAGGTAACCACAGAGTGGCCCAGTGACATAGTGGTGAGCTGGCAGCAGCATGAGGAGACCATAGAGTGTTGAGGTGGCAGCAGCATGAGGAAACCACAGAGTGGCCCAGTGACATAGTGGTGAGCTGGCATCAGCATGAGGAGACCACAGAGTGGCCCAGTGATAGAGTGGTGTTAAGGTAGCAGCAGCATAATGAGATCATAGAGTGGTCCAATGACAGAGTGTTGAGATAGCAGTAGCATGAGGAGACCACAGAGTGGTGATGTGGCAGCAGCATGAGAAGACTACAGAGTGGCCCAGTGACAATGTGGTGAGCTGGCAGCAGCATGAACAGTAGAGATGGACTTGCGGTTCGCCTGGCAGTCGTTTGGCGGCGAACTTTGCTAGTTCACCATTCGCAGAACATGCGAAAATATGGCGATGTCCGCCGGTGCCATATTCCTTTGCATTGTACCAAACTTTGACCCATGACACATCCATCAGGTGGGACAGGACAGCCATTTGAGACGATTCAGCACATGGACACAACCCCTACCCTATAAATAAACCCGATCTGGCAGCCATTTTACATTCTGTTTTTTGTTATTGTAGGGAGAGGTTGCTATGTGGATCAGGGACAGACTGAAAGGAATTTTTGAGGACTAGTATAGGTGTGCTATAGAAAGGTGTTATATACTGAGGGTTGTGATAGAAAGTATATTATATTAAGTCTATTTGAAGACTGGTATAGGTGTGCTATAGAAAGGTGTGATATTCTGAGGGGTGTGATAGAAAGTATATTATAGTGCATTTGTATTGTGCAGCAGTTGGGTGCAGTTCTGCTAAGATACCACAGCTATATAGATGGGCAAATGTTGTTGGATTAACTAATTGCAACTGGTGTGATAAACCTGTTGTCCGAAAAAAAAAAAATTAAGGAGCTCAATATACCTGATTCCACAAAATACTCATTAAGTGGTTTGATATTCCTGCTTTAACAAAATACTGATTGAGGCCTGCGATACACTGGTTACCACCAAATATTGATTAAGGGGTTTGATATACCAGCTTCCAGCAAATACTCATTAAGAAATTCTATATACCTGTTTACACTAAATATTGAAAGAGGGGATTGATATACCAGCTTCCACCATATATTGTTTGAGGCTTGCAATAAACCAGCTTCCACCAAATATTGGGGTTTGATATACCTGCTTCTAGCAAATACTTATTTTTGGGTTTTATATACCGGCTTCTACCAAATATTGATTGATGCCTGCGATAAACCAGCTTCCACCAAATATTGTTTATGGGGTGTGATATACCAGCTTCTAGCACATAGTCATTATTAGGCTCTATATACCTGTTTCCACAAAATACTGATAGAGGAGATTGATATACCGGCTTCCACCGAATGTAGATTGAGGCCTACGATACAACGGCTTCCACCAAATATTGATTAAGGGGGTTTGATATAACATCTTCCAGAAAATTCTTATTAAGGGGTTCTATATACCTGTTTCCACAAAATACTGATAGAGGGGATTGATATACCGTCTTCCACCAAATATAGATTGAGGCCTGCGATACACTGGATTCCACCAAATATTGATTAAGGGTTTTGATATATCGGCTTCCAGCAAATACTCATTAAGGGGTACTATATTCCTGTTTTTACAAAATATTGATAGAGGGGATTGATACACCAGCTTCCACGAAATATAGATAGAGGACTGCAATAAACCGGCTTCCACCAAAAATTGATTAAGGACTATGATGTACCAGCTTCCAGCAAATGCTCATTTAGGGGTTCTATATACCTGTTTCCACAAAATTCTTATAGAGGGGATTGATATACCATCTTCTACCAAATATTGATTGAGGACTGCAATACACCAGCTTCCACCAAATAATGATTAAGTGGTTAGATATACCAGCTTCAAGCAAATACTCATTAAGGTGTTCGATATACCAGTTTCCACAAAATACTGATAAAGGGGATTGATATACCAGCTTCGACCAAATGCAGATTGAGGCCTGCGATACACCGGCTTGCACCAAATATTGATTAAGGGGTTTGATATATCATCTTCCAGCAAATACTCATTAAGGGGTTCTATATACCTCTTTTCACAAAATACTGACAGAGGGCATCGATATAATAGCTTCCACCAATTATAGATTGAGGCATGCAATAAACTGGTTCAACCAAATGTTGATTAAGGGGTTTGATGTATTAGCTTCCAGCAAATACTCATTAAGGTGTTGTATATACCTGTTTCCACAAAATACTGATAGAGAGAATTGATATACCAGCTTCCTCCAAATGTAGATTAAGGCCTGCGATACATCAGATTTCAACAGATATTGTTGAAGGGGTTTGAAATGCCAGCTGACAGCAAATACTCATTAAGGGGTTTATATTCAAACCGGATTTCCAAAAAGTTGGGACACTAAACAAATTGTGAATAAAAACTGAATGCAATGATGTGGAGATGGCAAATGTCAATATTTCAAGAGGACAAGGACAACCCAAGTTGTTATCAACGCTTAGTTCAGAAGCCTGCATCTCTGATGGTATGGGGTTACATGAGTGCGTGTGGCATGGGCAGCTTGCATGTCTGGAAAGGCACCATCAATGCAGAAAAATATATATTTAGGTTCTAGAACAACATATGCTCCCATCCAGACGTCATCTGTTTCAGGGAAGACCCTGCATTTTTCAACAAGATAATGCCAGACCACATTCTGCATCAATCACAACATCATGGCTGCGTAGGAGAAGGATCCGGGTACTGAAATGGCCAGTCTGCAGTCCAGATCTTTCACTTATAGAGAACATTTGGCGCATCATAAAGAGGAAGATGCAACAAAGAAGGCCCAAGATGATTGAACAGTTAGAGGCCTGTATTAGACAAGAATGGGAGAGCATTCCTATTTCTAAACTTGAGAAACTGGTCTCCTCGGTCACCAGATGTCTGTTGAGTGTTGTAAGAAGAAGGGGAGATGCCACACAGTGGTGAAAATGGCCTTGTCCCAACTTTTTGGGGATTTGTTGACACCATGAAATTCTGATTCAACATATTTTCCCCTTAAAATGGTACATTTTCTCAGTTTAAACTTTTGTTCCATGATTTATTTTCTATTCTGAATAAAATATTAGAAGTTGGCACATCCCACATCATTGCATTCAGTTTTTTTTCACGATTTGTATAGTGTCCCAACTTTTTTGGAATCCGGTTTGTATACCTGCCACAGAAGGGGAGATCAAGGAAGATCCCTGGGTAATTTCACTGAAGGATACTGTGCAACTTACAGTGAAACAGATACCTCCCTCACACAGAATCAAGTATACTCGATTGGAGATGTATATTGGATCTGTGGGGATGGAAAGATAAGATCTAGACTAGAGGGTTCCTGTAAAGGTGAATGTGCCCTTGCTAAAGCCATCATGAACATACACATTTTCACTGAAAATGAAAAAGATACCAACACACATATATGCAACGTTGTGCCCTCCCAAAAGGTAGCTTCGACCCACACATATATATTGATGCAATCGGGGTCCCTAAAGAATTCAAGGCCAGAGGTCAGGTGGCAGCAGGATTTGAATCCATAATTCCCCACATAACAATCAACAAAAATGTAGACTGGATCATTATTATTCAGTTTGAGGGTTTATGGACGCCCCCCCTCTTTTTGAAAATGAGATGATCTATATGTTGCTACTTTCTAGGAGTATGATAATATTTAACCCCTCAAGATATAGGAGAATATAGCTCTCTTCCCCCCTCCATATTTTACCAGTTTGACATCTTTTTCGGGTGTATTGGAATCAGTGGCCAGTGATTCGGTACATCTAGACTACAGTGTCTGATATTTTGTCCCATGTTTTATGTTTTTTAATTAAGTATTTTTGATTATTAATTCAATAAATTGAGGATATATTTTATTATGCTCTTTTGTTTTGGTGAGCTCCTGTCTTCTGCTATTCTCCTCCATTCATTCATTTCATATGAATTTTGGTTTGCAGCATACTTCCATCTTTATTTTCTGTCTGCATACCTGGCTTTTATTCATTGAGGGGACATGCGCTGACAGGTGTCTCACCTGGTACCTTACTGCTTTTGCATTTTGCACATGGGTTTGATTATTTATTCTGCATGTGATTCCCATGTCATACATATACTATGTACCATGTTTTGTGATCCGTGTGCTTTTTCTTCCCAGGGTGGCGTTTTCTTCTTTTTTGTCCTCCGCCCCCATTTCATCATGTTCATGGCATCATATTTATTTATCCATTATTCCCATTTATGTCAATTTTAATCATGTCTTAATAAAGCATATATATTTTTTGGTATTATGAGCTCCCATCTGTTCATTTTCGCTATTTAACTCTGAGCTTTTACCGAGTCTTACCCTTTGTGTGTCCCTGCTGTTAGGGTTTACATCGGTTTAGACACTGTTCTCCCCTTTCCCTATACAGGGACACTGTAGGTCATTTCTTGTTTTTTTGACATCCATCAGGTGGTACAGGACAGCCAATTGAGACATTTCAGCACATGGACATACCCCCTACCTTATAAAAAAAATCTGATCTGGCTGCCATTTTATCTTCAGTGTTTTGCCAGTGTAGGAAGAGGTTGCTGTGTGGAGCAGGGACAGACTGTTAGGGACACCAAACGCTATCTAATAGGGCCACAAAAGTCATTTTAAGCACTAATATAGGTGTGCTATCGATATGTGTGATACACAGAGGGGTGCGATATACTTATAATATACTTTTATAATCAAAAACACATAGATCTATATAGTGATCACCTGGAAGTCAGGGTCCTAGGGGCTAGGGGCTTACTAGGGCCATTTCTATATATGATAAGGTTTCGGACGGGGTCGCTCTTATCAGGGCGGGTGGTCTGTGGTTAGGCTATCAGGGCCAGAATAGCACCCCCCTGTAGGGCAATATCAGGGACAGTTCGTTCATCCACCCTGTCCTTCAATACCACATCATCATCTAGCACAGGGATGGATGTTTTTTTGCTTTCCCTCCTGGATTCATCGATGTGCACTGGAACCCCCCCCCCCCCCCCCGGATTGTGGTAGGACATATGGTTTCTGATTTGGTGCCGCCGAGCACCTGATTTAGTGCTGCCGAGCACTTGTTATTGCCTTCCACATCTATGCTTTTTGGTTAACTTTAATAATTTCATTTATTTTCATTTTGAGGGATATCTTTTCCATTCACACGTTCGCAAAATAGGTCCGCATCCGTTCCGCAATTTTGCGGAATGGGTGTAGACCCATTTATTTTCAATGGTGCCAGAATGTGCTGTCCTCATCCGCGGATCCTCACTTCCGCATCTGTGCTTCCGTTTCCGTCCAAAAATAGAACATGTCCTATTCTTGTCCGCAATTGCAGACAAGATTAGGCATTTTCTATTATAGTGTCGGCGATGTGCGGTCCACAAATTGCGGAATGCACATTGCCGGTGTCTGTGTTTAGCAAATCCGCAAAACACTTATGGACGTGTGAATAGACCCTCATAGTAAAATTATTAAAAGTTACGTTTTATCTTCATGTATATTCTAATGGATTGCCTTCCTTGTACAGTGTTATAATATACTTTCTATGTTAGACAGTATATTATAGTGCATTTGTATTGTGCGGCAGTTGTGTGCGGTTCTGCTGCGATACTGCAGGGTATATAGAGGGACAAGCATTATTGGAACAAATAATTTCTACTGGTGTGATATACCAGTCCCCCCCAAAAAAAACAGATTGAAGTGGGGTGTTATATACCAATATACTTTCTTTATAGTGCATTTGGGTATTGTGTAGTGCATTTGCGCATGCGAAAGTTTCATGGATATGCATGAAATCTATCTGCCCTGACTTTTGCCTGTCTCCTGAGTCAGGGCCTACAATTATGGCCTGTCCCCTTGGTGCTTTGCGCCAGTGTCTGACATGCGCGGGTTAGCTGCCAACTACATTGGGACTATCTCAAGTGGTACATAGAAGCCTGGAGGCTCCCCTGCAGTGACAATCAGATCCCTGTATAGGAATTAAAGGTTTAAAATCAGGGGAACACCAGGATAATGATCTTAGGGATAGGCCTAAGTCAAACAGGTTTGCGTCCACACCTACTGCCTGTTACAGGTGCATTAGAGATTTAATAGCTTTAATTCTTTCCTCAATGGTAAATTATGCAGAACAATTATATAATTGTTGTTTACTCAAAGAAGGCAAAGATTTTCCTGCTCTGGTTCCTCATTCATTAATTGCATAGTAGATAGACTATTTTAGATGAGTGTTTTGGGAGATTGCTATGTGTAGAGGCAAAAGATTAGTTCCCCGGCAACTAGGATGCTTTGATACCATGCTCATGTTCTGTAATTTTTGAGCATGTGTATTCAGGCAGGAGGACACAATGCATTTTAGATTATGCGGTTTCAGTGTGGCCAGACTTCCATGTATACCACTTTAGTAAGAGTTCATATTGCTGCTGCTATGTTGAATAGATTTTGTAGGATACATCATTTTTTGAATGATTTCAATAATTGCCCTCTTCATCCTTCTCTACCTTTCGCCACTTCCAGCCACTCTGCTTTAATACCTGTAATAGATGTTTAACTTCTCGGAAACCATGATCAAAGGAGATCAAAACATCTATGGGGGTTGTAAAGAGCCAGTGCAGAGTCATAATTTCCTTGCTCTGCCATCTGCGGGTACAAATATCTTAATATGACAGCCAGAAGCTTGACGAAGGTCTCCATTTCTACCATCTTTTACTCTGTTATTAAAGAGGACCTTTCACCTAAAAAAAAATATTTAAACTAAGACTATAGCGTTACTTACATGCCCCCATGATTTCTTGAACGTTAATTCTTTTTTCATTCTGTGCCACCGTTTGTCCGCTATGCCCCCCGGAATAATTCCCGCCATCTATGCTAATGAGCCAGCCTCAAATGGGCTGGCTTTAAAAGTTCTCCCGGTCGTGATAGACGAAATCGCTCCAGTTCTCTGAAGTCTCGCGAGAACTGGAGCGTCTTCTCCCTGGCTAAGAGTGGAGCGCGCTGATTGGATGCGCTCCGTGCCAGGGAGAAGATGGAAGGCACGACCGGGAGAACTTTTAAAGCCAGCCCATTTGAGGCTGGCTCATTAGCATAGACGGCGGGAATTATTCCGGGGGGCATAGCGGACAAACGGGGGCACAGAATGAAAAAAGAATTAACGTTCAAGAAATCATGGGGGCATGTAAGTAACGCTATAGTCTTAGTTAAAAAAAAAAATTTTAGGTGAAAGGTCCTCTTTAAGCCAGTTAAAGGCAGTACCTAATACAGTGACTGTCAGTGTTAAACCGACAGCCATAATACACCCAAAAAATATATTTTGTAGTGTATGATGCTAGAGATCAGATGATCCCACGTTAAAGTCTTTATGTGGGATGAAAAAACAATTCTTATAAAAACTGTTAAAAAAAAAAAAATCACCAGCGATTCTTAACAGGACTGACTAAGAAACTGTACGAGAATGACTAATGGTAGCAATGATCTTTCAGCCTCATATACAGTTGCAAGAAAAAGTATGTGAACCCTTTGGAATTTTCTGCACAAATTGGTCATAAAATGTGATCTGATCTTCATCTAAGTCACAACAATAGACAATCACAGTCTGCTTAAACTAATAACACACAAAGAATTAAATGTTCCCATGTTTTTATTAAACACACCATGTAAACATTCACAGTGCAGGTGGAAAAAGTATGTGAACCCTTGGATTTAATAACTGGTTGAACCTCCTTTGGCAGCAATAACTTCAACCAAACGTTTCCTGTAGTTGCAGATCAGACGTGCACAACGGTCAGAAGTAATTCTTGACCATTCCTCTTTACAGAACTGCTTCAGTTCAGCAATATTCTTGGGATGTCTGGTGTGACTCGCTTTCTTGAGGTCATGCCACAGCATCTCAATCGAGTTGAGGTCAGGACTCTGACTGGGCCACTCCAGAAGGCGGATTTTCTTCTGTTTAAGCCATTCTGTTTTTGATTTACTTCTATGCTTTGGGTCGTTGTCCTGTTGCAACACCCATCTTCAGTTGAGCTTCAGCTGGTGGACAGATGGCCTTAAGTTCTCCTGCAAAATGTCTTAATTTTTCCTTCGATGATAGCAATCCGTCCAGGCCCTGACACAGCAAAGCAGCCCCAAACCATGATGCCCCCACCACCATACTTCACAGTTGGGATGATTTTTTGATGTTGGTGTGCTGTGGCTCTTTTTCTCCACACATAGTGTTGTGTGTTTCTTCCAAACAACTTTGGTTTCATCTGTCCACAGAATATTTTGCCAGTACTGCTGTGGAACATCCAGGTGCTCTTGTGCAAACTGTAAACGTGCAGCAATGTTTTTTTGGGACAGCAGTGGCTTCCTCTGTGGTATGCTCCCATGAAATCCATTCTTGTTTAGTGTTTTACGTATCATAGATTCGCTAACAGGGATGTTAGCATATGCCAGAGACTTTTGTAAGTCTTTAGCTGACACTCTAGGATTCTTCTTCACCTCATTGAGCAGTCTGCGCTGTGCTCTTGCAGACTTCTTTACAGGACGGCCACTCCTAGGGAGAGTAGCAGCAGTGCTGAACTTTCTACATTTATAGACAATTTGTCTTGCCGTGGACTGATGAACAGCAAGGCATTTGGAGATACTTTTATAACCCTTTCCAGCTTTATGCAAGTCAACAATTCTTAATTGTAGGTCTTCTGAGAGCTCTTTTGTGCGAGACATCATTCACATCAGGCAATGCTTCTTGTGCAAAGCAAACCCAGAACTGGTGTGTGTTTATTATAGGGCAGGGCAGCTGTAACCAACACCTCCAATCTCATCTCATTGATTGGACTACAGTCGGCTGACACCTCACTCCAATTAGCTCTTGGAGATGTCATTAGTCTAGGGCAGTGATGTCGAACCTTTTAGAGGCAGAGTGCCCAAACTGCAAACCAAAACCCACTTATTTATCGTAAAGTGCCAACACGGCAATTTAACCTGAATACTATAGTTCAATATAGTATATATTCCATGTACTTTATCATTTAGCTATTAAAGCCTGCCTACATTCAGTGCGCTGCCTGTGCTGTTCATAGTGCACCCTGCGCTGATAAATGGCAGGAAAAGTCTAAGGCATATTGGTACACCATAGACTTTTTTCACAGTGCGGGTGCCCACAAAGAGGGCTCTGAGTGCCGCCTCTGGCACCCGTGCCATAGGTTCGCCATCACTGGTCTAGGGGTTCACATACTTTTTCCACCTGCACTGTGAATGTTTACATGGTGTGTTTAATAAAAACATGGTAACATTTAATTTTTTGTGTGTTATTAGGTTAAGCAGACTGTGATTGTCTATTGTTGTGACTTAGATGAAGATCAGATCACATTTTATGACCAATTTGTGCAGAAATCCATATCATTTCAAAGGGTTCACATACTTTTTCTTGCAACTGTATCTATGATCTTTTCCTCATGTTAATGCAGCTAATGTGTGCCAATGATAGGCTTGTGTAAAATGGACCTAAAGACTAGCAAGTGTCCTAAAAAAGCTAGGTGAAGAGGATAATTCTTTTTCTCAAAAGTCATAATGTGTTGTATATATTCAGGCAAATCTGTATCTTTTCCGAAATAATGCTAACAAACTGGTAAAAGAAAGGCCATTTAATGAATAATCGTGTATTGAATGACCCAAAGTGATATCATAGAAGACAGTATTCCACAATCAGTTTGGGTCCTCCTGAACACAAAAACTTGGTGTCATGTTTACAGTTTGAAAGGAGCTTCAGTCACTGCCACTCCACTGAACTATAATGGAATGCCAAAGACAGCTTAGTACAGAACCTGACTGTGCTAATACACCGATCTGAAAATGTATTTAGGAAAGCAAAACTAATAATTGGAGTAACATTAGTCAGAATCTTGAAGCTCCAAAACACCCCCCGAACTAGAATAAGGTCAAGTTCATACACAGTTATTTCCATCAGTTATTGGAAGCCAAAACCAGAACAGAGATCAGGTGTAATGTAAAGATTTGCACCTACTATGTGTTTACACGCCCCTGCTTTTGGCTCACAATAACTGATTGTAATAACTGACCAAACAAGTTAAGTGTAAACTTGGCCTAAGCGGTGTATAGTGTAAGTGGTTCCAAGTCAGAATATGTATTTTTTATCTTCATACTCGGTTGCATTCCGACATTGCTCCAACAAACCAGCAGAAAACTGCATAGAGGACTCTTCTTCAAGTCCTCTCCATTATGTGTGTGAGCATAGGAATCCTCTCAGTGCATTTTACTGCTGGTTTGTGGGAGCATAGCGTTGAAATGCAAGGGAGTATGAAGATAAAAATTACATAATTGAACTCATCACCCACTTACACTATACACCGCTTAGTCTACTTTCTTATGTCTGGTTTGAATTCTGTCAGGCTGTACCAGCAGAGAACAGCCTGCCAGAATTCCCCGGATCTGGTGAGAATGTCTGCCGGCCCCATTAAGTATAATGAGGTCTGGCGGCTATCAGTACACAGACGGAGAACCAGCTGAATACTAACCGCTGCATGACGCCATGCCGGAATTTCACACTGGAGGTGTGAAATCAGTCTTACTCTAGTTTAGCGGGTGTTTCAGAGCTAACAGATTCCCTTTAAAACAGACAGAAGTAAAACACAAAATAGGTCATGTTATTATCTGAAGACAGATTAAGATTATCAATCCTCAACATATCTGTAAATATTACAAAAGGTGAACCATACTGCCTGAGCTTTGATATATTTGTAACGGACAGTGGGTATGGACCAACTGTGCCAACTAACCTGTTTGACTTTGGAATAAACCTAAGGGTGTTCTCCTGGCAGTTCCATGGAATTCACCCTTTAACCCCTGTACATGGATCTGGATTCACCACAGGGAAACAACCAGGTTTCTTAGTGTTGTTGACAGCTGTGACAGAGTGTATCCATAGCCAAAAGCAGCATTATATGTATATATTTTTATTTATTTTTTGCATATGTCTGACATACAGGAGTTAGACCAATAGATCAAAAATAGATCAAATTTGAATTGGACAACAAACTAAAAAACACGGACACAATAAAGTAGAAACCTCAAGCCCAATCTCATTACTGTAAATTCAAAAGTTTGACATTAAATTTATTTCACCTCACCCATCCACTTCAAAAACCCTCACTGTAAATTTTTCCTGTCTACTGAAAACTCCATCATTCTAAATCATACAAATTACAGTACTTCTGAAGATCAGGAACAAAGCAAACATTGTAAATGATTGGCAGATAATTTTAAGTACATTTTGCATGGCTGCAGCCCAATATAGTCATATGGTTTGGACAAAACTTAAATGGTGGAAGACTCCTGGGCACCAACAGAATCACATGTGCTTTACAGAGCTAGTCAAGCACCTACTCAGAAAGGGGTATGAGAAGCTTCCTGCAGACTACTTGCTGAGGCTGTGAGCCCTGTCATGTAAGACATGTTGGCCTTGTTCAGATTGAAACCTAGCACCTCGGTGATGCAAGGCCCCAGCGCTAACCTCTGAGCCATGTCCTGCTCTATTACAGCTGTGTCAGATTTTTAGAATTCCCTACATAAGTAAATTATATAGTTGCCCTCCCAAGTAGACATTATAAATCTAACTGTAAATAAATACACAAAATGTGTAGTTAATTAGTAACCAGGTGCAAAAATGTAGTTGTCTTCTTTAGCTTTGACACAGACACAAAATTATCAATGGCATAAAAATTACACCAAAAAAATGTACTGGAATGGTTCAACTAATTGGAAAACATCTCCTTGGTGGTCACATGCAGAGAGGATTCTAAACCTGTTATAGGCTCCAGGCTCCAGGCTGTTCTTTTGACCCTGAGATATATATTTAGTTCTGCTTTGTGATTGGTAGAGGTCTATAATTTACAGGTATATAAGGCATATACATTGAGCAGTAATCTAGACAAAGAAACAATCTTCCAATACTGTGGTGATAACTCCATAGCATGGGTGAGAAGATGTATCTCCTTCTCCTGTTTTTTGTGGTGGGACAGGTGACGAGTGTTCCTCTATCTGCATCATCACAGGTAAGTTAATTTCCTATGTCTCTAGTAAAATAGAATCTTCTCAAATGTTATTCCAGTCTATGCACATTTTAGGACAGAAGAAACAGCTACCATTGTCCCATTTATATGAAAGGGTAGTATAGAAATTCTTGCTTTTATATCAAATCGATCCCATTCAGATTGAAGTTTTATTAACTTATATTAATGAAGACATTTATTTTTCATGATGGGAGTTTTAGCCCAGTATAATCCACTTTAAAACGTATTTTTCATCATAGGCATTGTCAGTTCTGTTATAAGGTGTTACTAATGATCACATGTATTTCTTCTCCAGCTTTCCATACCTGGATTAGATGAACATGGTAAGAGCTCCTCAGTGTTATTTGGGCTGTCCTTCAGTGTTTGTGCCACTCTATATTCTTTAAGTGTGTTTCTGGTGTCTGGATTTAGTTTTACTAGTACCATACTTACTGTTCTAGTGAATTCTTAAAACATAACAATAATAATCAGCTCTTTCTTGTGAAAATCAAAGCCTCAAATCCTGAGAAATGCTTATTTTCATTTGTATGCAGCTAAGGTTTTCAGTGCACTGTGGGTAGAATTTATCAGTTCAGTGCACCATTGCTCCATCAGTAACACCATCCAGTATCTCCCCGCTCTGGTGTCATTGACAGTACTTGATATTTCAGAGCAGATAATTATAGGGGACATAGGGGAAGTCTAGTCCAAAAAAATAAGTGAAAAAAGTTTGAAATCATACAAAGAAAGATAGCATTATAGTTTATGCATTTCGGACACCAAAATATGATGCCATCTTGAGTAAGGCAACGCTTTTTATGGGAAGCTGGACTTTGCTCACTTTTTTGTATCTGTGTTTATGGCCCGTGCTTCCATTAAGTGGGACACACTTGAGCATAGCTATTTTTCATTATAGGGGACATCTAGTGCACTGAAAGAAGCAGCCCCACCCACAGTGCACCAAAATCTATATTTGCCTAGAAACAAAACATTTCACAAGGCTAGAGAACCAAATTATTGCATGAAAGGTATTTTTATATTCTGGATTACCAATTCTACCTGACAGCATGCCTACATTTATATTTGGAGGTGACAGACTCCTTATAAAGGAAACAATCTGCTAGCAGCAATTTCTAGAGCATGAGAAGATGAGAAGGACCCTTCCATTTTTCACCTTAAGGACCAGGCCATTTTTTGCAAACGTGTCACTTTATATGGTAATGGCTTTGGAACGTTTTTTTTCTTATCCAAGCCATTCTGAGATTGTTTTCTCGTCACACATTGTACTTCGTGACAGTGGTAAATTTGAGTTAAAATATTTCATTTTTATTTATAAACAAATACAAAATTTGCCAAAAATTGGGGAAAAAAAGAATTTTCTACATTTCTATGTATCTGCTTTTAAAATGGATAGTAATACCTCCTAAATAGTTTACTTTACATTCCCCATATGTCTACTTCATTTTTGGATCATTTTGTAAATGACATTCACTGGTCACACAGCTCCCCAAACATAGCACTAAGGAAAGGCTATGGATGTGTGAGGAGTACTGAAGGGGTTAACTCTGCAGCTGAGGAGAAAGGGCAGGCTAATCCACAGCTTTGATCTCCTCAGCACTAGAGAAGGAGTATTACAAGTAGCTCTTATCTTATCAACTGTGTGTTTACTAACAGTGACAGTTTTACTGCAGGACGAGATTGTTTGTCCTAGTGTCTTAAGTACCTGCAAGTTAGGACGAGTAGTCTCGTCCAAGGTCCTGAATAGATTATAGTGAAAGATTTAGCATAACTTCTAATTTAGTCATTTAAAGAAGAGGTGACAAAATTTCTTAAAATAAATTTAGGTTCATTTGTCAGAAATTTCTTTTGGGTAAAAATAATTTCCATCTGAATCAAAAGTGCTTAAATATCTGTAAAACCTCTCTCTCACCATCTCTCAAATTCTACCCAAATGAATTTAAAGAATTTTATTTAAAACATTTGGGTTGAATATCTATTCTAACAAATCAGTTCTCTCAAGTCAAGTTTAAAACTCTTCTCATTCTGAGTCCTATTGAATGACAATTCTACCTGTATACCCATATATACGGGGAAGAAGGTCACTGATAGTAGCCAAGTGGGTGGTCCTGAGATCGGAGCACAATTTTAAATAAATTGCAAATTTATGTTAATCTTTTCACATTAAAAATTTCTCAATCTGCTTCTCAATCTCAGACCTATTAAAAGCTCTGTAGACCAGAATAATGTGGAATGGTAGACAATATTGTATAATACATACTGGAAATGACGTGATTTTATTCTGATTTCATTTTTAAAACGTTTTTACTCTAGCCAAGAGAACTCTAAGCGGTTAGGCTAGAATTCTTGTTTTACTCATCAATATACTTCTCATTTATATCAACAGAAAATACATTGAATGTTGCCAAGAAAATAGCGAATTCAGGCCCAGGTAAGACTATACCATGTTTAATTAATTTTGTAATTTATTTTCAACGAAAGGTGTATTACAATGAATATCAAAATGATTTGGAGTGTAAATGGCCTAACAATCTGGTATTTAGATTACTATTATTTCCTAAATTTCAAGTTGTATATCGTAGTCTCAGATCCCCCCCTCCAATCTGTGACCTTGTTAATTAACAAATGGGTGAAGTATAGTAATAGAGAGATAAATTACAGATTAGGATATTATTATATTTAAATCGTATCAATTTAATTGATATACAAAACAAAGCCTCAGTATCATGTCAGTGTTCGATCAGTTATTTGGATCTAAAACAGTCACAGTGTCAGATCAACTAATGCCATACCAAGGTTATTTATAGATGCGGTGTGGAAAAATATGTAGGGGAAGCGTCTTTGATCCCCATGGTAACCTCCCCATCCCTGTGACGCTTTGGCCAAAGCAGAGCGGGTGGAGAGAGAGGCTGACTGAGCAGACATGGCCGATCTCCTCCCTCCACCTGCTATTGGCCGACTGCGCCGACGAGTCCTTCCTGTGGGCGGAGTTAGGTGTTTAAAAGGAAGCAGCTGGCATTGATTTCTAATATGGTGGATTACATTGGTCCAAAGTACCAAAGGCTAGGGGTCACTCTTCTCAGGGCGGGTGCTCCAAATGCAGCCATATAGGTAGACTAGGGTCTATTAGGGATAGTGTACCTAGGCACCAGTTACACGGCTGGATTTTGGAGCCCACAATACCGCTGAGATTAGTGAAGCTTCATTATGCCCCTCCCGAAAGCTGTACCATATGTCACCTGATCTAGCCCTTCTTATTTTTTGGAGCACCTTATTTATTTTATTTGCAATACTAAGTAAAAGTTATGTTTTATATCTCTTTAAAGAGTTCCCAGCCTATCAGTGCTCTAAAACTAGATGTGGCTCTAAAGAAAAAACAGGTGTAGATCTTTCCATTATACCGTACCTAATGTCTGTCAAGGCTCCAACCTTGGTTTTTGCTCACAATTACTAACTAACACATTGACGTGTGAATAAGGCATAAGACGATTCAATTTATGAGGTTTCATTGAATGGTAGTATTAAGATTTATGGCAAATTTGTAATAATATTAAACTTATTCACAAATATGTATTGGCTGCTGATATATGTGACACACGTCCATCATTATATATATGCTTTTAGCTGCAGATTCTGAAGCAGCAGAAGAACCTGAAGGAACCTTTGCCAAGATAATAAAGGTCAACAAAGGTAACAGCTTAGTTATGCTTCCTGTCAATGTACAGTAAGTGATGAGTTATAGACATCACACAAGGTAATTCTGAAGCATTTACACACAGTCACAGTGTCAGATAAACTAATACTATACCAAGGTTCTATATAGATGCGGTTTGGACGAACCTGTAGAGGAAGCATCTTTGAT
Organism: Bufo gargarizans; assembly: GCF_014858855.1. Taxonomy (NCBI): domain Eukaryota; kingdom Metazoa; phylum Chordata; class Amphibia; order Anura; family Bufonidae; genus Bufo; species Bufo gargarizans. The sequence goes on from NC_058090.1 coordinate 79,320,435, forward strand.
CCCCATGGTAACCTCCCCGTCCCTGTGATGCTTTGGCCAAAGCAGAGTGGGTGGAGAAAGAGGCTGACTGAGCAGACATGGCCGGTCTCCTCCTTCTGCCTGCTATTGGACGACTGCGCCGACAAGTCCTTCCTGTGGGCGGAGTTAGGTGTTTAAAAGGAAGGGGCTGGCATTGTTCACTTGTCACTGCCACTCAGTATTTAAATTATCCACAACGCTGCTCCCTGATGAGCCGTATTACCAGAAAAATGCGTTGGGACCATTAGGGATTATTTTCTATTAGGGTGGATTACATAGGTCCAAGGTACCAAAGGCTGGGGGTCGCTCTTCTTAGGGCGGGTGCTCCAAATGCAGCCATATAGGTACTCCCCATCTACAGACTAAGGTCTATTAGGGATAGTGTACCTAGGCACCAGTTACATGGCTGGATTTTGAAGCCCACAATACCGCTGAGATTAGTGAAGATTCATTTTACCCTCCCCAATCTGTATCATATATCACCTGATCTAGCCCTTCTTATTTTTTTGAGCACCTTATTTATTTTATTTGCAATACTGAGTAAAAGTTAAGTTTTATATCCCTTTAAAGAGTTCCCAGCCTGTCAGTGCTCTAAAACTAGACGTGGCTCTAAAGAAAAAACAGGTGTAGATCTTTCCCTTATACCGTACCTAATGTATGTCAAGGCTCCAACACTGGTTTTTGCTCACAATTACTATCTAAAACATTGAAGTGTAAATAAGGCATAAGACGATTCAATTTCTGAGGTTTAATTGAATGGTAGTATTTAGATTTATGGCAAATTTATAATAATATTAAACTTATTCACAAATATGTATTGGCTGCAGATATATGTGACACACGTCCATCATTATATATATGCTTTTAGCTACAGATTCTGAAGCATCAGAAGAAACTGAAGGAACCTTTGCCAAGATAATAAAGGTCAACACAGGTAACAGCTTAGTTATGCGCCGATGAGTCCTTCCTGTGGGCGGAGTTAGGTGTTTAAATGGAAGGGTCTGGCAGTGTTCACTTGTCACTGCCACTCAGTATTGAAATTACTCACAACGCTGCTCCCTGATGAGCCGTATTACCAGAGAAATGCATTGGGACCATTAGGGGTTTGTTTCTATTAGGGTGGATTACATAGGTCTGAGGTACCAAAGGCTGGGGGTCACTCTTCTCAGTGCGGGTGCTCCAAATGCAGCCATATAGGTACTCCCCATCTACAGACTAGGGTCTATTAGGGATAGTGTACCTAGGCACCAGTTATACGGCTGGATTTTGGAGCCCACAATACCGCTGAGACTAGTGAAGATTCATTATACCCCTCACCCAAGCTGTACCATATGTCACCTGATCTAACCCTTCTTATTTTTTTGAGCACCTTATTTATTTTATTTGCAATACTAAGTAAAAGTTAAGTTTTATATCTCTTTAAAGAGTTCCCAGCCTATCAGTGCTCTAAAACTAGACGTGGCTCTAAAGAAAAAACTGGTGTAGATCTTTCCCTTATACCGTACCTAATGTCTGTGTAGGCTCCAACCCTGGTTTTTGCTCACAATTACTAACTAAAATATTGAATGTGTGAATAAGGCATAAGACAATTCAATTTCTAACGTTTAATTGAATGGTAGTATTAAGATTTATGGCAGATTAAATAATAATATTAAACTTATTCACAAATATCTATTGGCTGCTGATATATATGACACACGTCCTTCATTATATATGTATATATATATATATATATATATATATATATATGCTTTTAGCTACAGATTCTGAAGCATCAGAAGAACCTGAAGGAACCTTTGCCAAGATAATAAAGGTCAACAAAGGTAACAGCTTAGTTATGTTTCCTGTCAATGTACAGTAATTGATGAGTTATAGACATCACACAAGGTAATTCTGAAACATTTACATTAAGAAATAATTTGATTAATGTCTTAAAGCCATCTAATTTATTTAGTCATTAAATCAATTGTTGGTCTGGAATTTCTATAGTGTATTTGACATGAGAAAAGGGTTATATGCTTAAAGGGTATGCTGACCAATGAGTGACAATTACTTATTTTGCACTGACCCTGGCAATGGCTAACTTCCGGCACTCCAGCTGTGGTGAAACTATGACTCCCAGCATGCCCCATTCATTTATATGGAGTTCTGAGAACAGCAAAGCAAGTGCCCATCTTGGGAGCGAAGCTGCAGTACCGGAGGTTATCCATCACAGCCCTAGGGTCATATAGCTTTCATAGTTGACCAACAGCTATCCCCTTTGAATTTTCAGCTCCACAAGTATCTTATCAAACTAATGGTCTTCTAAAATAATTCCTTGTAAACAATGAGTAGTTCTTAAAAGTATATAATAAGACTGTGTAAACCTAAAGAGGTTTCTGGTTGTGACATCGATGGCCTATCCTTAGGGGTTCAACTTAAAATTTAGGCTGTAACTTATGAGCAGTACATACTATCCGCCTAAGTTGATTTCAAAATGGTCTTGCAATTTAAACAGGCCCTTTCGATTACCATCAAAATATATTTGCTGTATATCTTATATCTATAAATTATATTAAGAATATGAAGAGAATATTAATAAACCTAATTGAGACTATGAGATAATGTCTCTGTATAGAGTAGTTTTTAGAAATCAAACATAATGGAATAGGATATGCAGTAGTACTGTAGTATATAAGATGGATATAAGATAGAGTACACATTTGGTTTGCAAGAAGAGTTGTACTTCGTGTTTAACCATTGACTCCTCTCTCTGTGTTGTCTATGGGTCGAAAAGTCTAGATTAATGAAACTAAGTGACCTGAGTATTTGATTTGTAAAGTAATGGTATATACAGCATTTAAAATGTCACCATCTTCTTTATTTAGAAAATGCCTTGAACTTATATCAAGGTGACATATTGAAAACAACTGGACGCAGCGCTACATCCTGCACAAAGTGCTTGTGGCCCAAATCTGCCAATGGGACGGTCAATGTGCCTTATTCGTTTGCCTCCAATTATAGTAAGTTTTTTGTTAATGTTATATCTAACTTGGCTACCCTAACAGTTTTATAGTAGATTTAATATTGTATAAATGTTCTTTTAACCCCAGGTAGTTGGAACCTCAACTTGTTTCAGACGTCAATGGGGGAATTCGAAACCCTTACCTGTGTGAGGTTTGTGCCTCGGACAACGGAGAATGACTACCTCAATATTATGTCTAGGGGGTAGGTATCTATAATATTGTAATCTATGATTATAAGTGTGAAACAAGTGAAGAAATAGAAACCTTTGTCTACTATTGTGTGAGAAGTTTGGTGTACCTATACTAAGCTAAATATGAATTCCATAAAGAATTATCATTTTAGACTCAACAATTCCCGACACTTGGCTATAAAAACCATATTTTACCTTGGGCACACAATAGCACTGTTAAAAATATGATCTTTGCTTATGCATTTTAAACATTTCAAGTAGGGAAAGCGGATGTTCAAGTAGTGATAAGTAGATGTTCGGGTTTCCCGGGTTTAAATGAACTTTGGGTCAAAGTTCGAGACCCGAACTTGACTCGAACCCCATTGAAGTCAATGAGGACCCGAACTTTGTTGCACAAAAATGGCTGTAAAATAGTCGTAGTAAGGGCTAGAGGGCTGCAAAAGGAAGACAAATGGTGGTAAGAGCAGGACAATTGCCCTGCAAACAAATGTGGAGAGTGTAATGACTTAAAATAACATAGAAAAGAAATAATAATAATAATCTTGAAAAAGGAGTAGGAGGTTGAAGAGGCGGTGGACGTGGTGGTGTAGGTGGAACCGGCGGTGGAGAAGGAGGAGGTAGCCACCGATCTAACAGACGGATTAACTATATTAATTTCCCTGTTATGTATGCAGTGCAGGTGTACCTCACACCAGAAATGGGTATTTATCACCCACCGAACTAACAGACAGATCAACTATATTAATTTCCCTGTCATGTATGCAGAGCAGGGGTACCTCACACGAAAAATGGGAATATGACACCCACCGATTTAACAGACTGATTAACTATATGAATTTCCCTGTCATAAATGCAGTGCAGGTGTACCTAACATCAAAAATGGGTATATGTCATCTACCGAACTAACAAATTATTATATTTTTCTGTCAGGGGTACAAAGATGGTACATTGCACCCACAAAAATCGCTATAGGTCACACGCAGAGTAAATAGCCAGATGAAATTCCTAACACTCTCCCTCAGTTCAGCTGGCTGCTTCCTGTCCCTGCACTACTCAGAGCTGATAGGTGGTGCGACACGTGATCCAGCTTGTATAGAGGCTGGGTCACATGATGCACCAGCCAATCACAGCCATGCCATTACTAGGCATGGCTATGATGGCTTCTAAATGCCCACAGCTTAAAAGTTTGTTGATAAGCTGCCATGCAGAAATTTGCAGTTCAGTTTCCTCAACACTAATTTCAAGCATACCTTTTAGAAATTACAAACTAACAGCAAAGGTAGACTGAAAACATGCACGTAGAGACCAGATTTCTATCATCATTATGTGTCCTAGATGACTTGTAGAATAAAAGTTATTGTTAAAAGCTATGCAATATGCACAGTATAAAAGAACATTTGAAGGGAGCCAGCCCAGCTAGTCCATACACCAGAGTGATTGGATTTTTGGAGGAATGTGCGACCTGATCCAATTTTCTTTATCTCATTAGTTGACTAGATTTGGTCACAGTTTAGAATATAGTGCTGAAAGAGCTGAATGGAACTGAAATTCACTGCTGACAATCTATGAAGCGGTCATTAGAATAATAGAAATCCACCGTAGTCTGTATTTGCATGGAGTCTGTCAGTCTGTTGTGTCAAGGGCTCCATTATACCACAATACAGCTCCTGAGCCTCCTCGTTAAAAGCTCTTGGGATTTTCCATCCCTCACTAATTTATGATCAATAATACCTAAACTTAATTGTAGCACAGTAATAATATGAAATGATAGTTATTTTGCTATAAAATTACTCATTTTGTCTCCTGTACAAGATTATATGAATCAGAATATTAGTGATTACTTTGATGTTTTGTTTACTTGTTTCTTATGCTTTATCATTTTTGAGCAATTTCTTGATGTTAGTAATAATAATGTCCTATTTATATTCAGATGTGCATCATTTGTGGGCCGGATAGGTGGAGGTCAGATGGTTGCAGTAGACATGGCTGGCTGTATGTACAGAGGAATTGTACAGCATGAGCTAAACCATGCCCTGGGGTTCTACCATGAGCATTCAAGGAGTGACCGGGATAACTATGTCACCATCATGTACCAGTACATATCACCAGGTAATTCCTTCTCAGTAAATATATTTCCATATTTTTCCTTATTTTGTCCTACAGATATAAATTGCATGTGAACAGGGTTGTGGAAACCCCATTACCTGCATTGGATGCAAACTTCACATAAATTCGGGTGCTGAATCTACGCCATAATCTACATAAAATCCAACACATGTTAACATACCCTTATAGAGATGCTTTCTTTTATAGGTAATACAATAAATTTTGCAATGCAAAACACCAATAACCTTGGTCTTGAGTATGATTATGGATCAGTGATGCATTATGACAGGTAAGGTTATTAGCTCACTACTTATTGGCAAAATGAATAATCCACTGTGACTAAGACTAAAACAAATACAATTCTGGAATATTCTTTTCTATGCTGTATTATATGGTCACATTCTAATGTGTTATAACTTTTTTTTTCTGATAGTTTTGCTTTCTCAAACACTTCAGGACAACCCACTATTGTGACCATACCGGTCCCAAACATCCCAATTGGGCAAATTAATGGACTGAGTGTTTTAGATGTCGCTAAAATCAACCAATTGTATCAATGCGGTAAGTTATTGCAGGTCTACAGATTTCAGAAAGTTGTATACTAGATCCATCACGGTCTTTGATCAAATTGTGTTTCTCCTTTTAGATGTCTGTGCCTATTTACTTAATGAAAAGAATGGAAGTCTAACCTCCGCCAACTACCCATCAGCCTACCCGAATAATGCCAGCTGTGTTTGGCTGATCAGAACACCATCAGATCAGGTACTGTAGTGAAAAGGCTGAACTATTGACAAAGAACCAAAGCTCTTTAGTTTTTGACACAAGACCATATTTTTTTTATAAATTCCATATCTAGTATACCAGGAACTAAATTATCTAACTGTTATTAGTGGAGATAAGTGAATAAGTTATAAAAAAGTTTCCCCCAAAAATCTGAATTCAGGCGAATACGAAGATTTTTAAATATATTTTGCATCGGTGGCTACAATGGTTTGCACACGACAGAAGATATCAGCCACCAAAAAAGGAACAGTTTTACATAGTTTCTTAATTAAAAACAGACCGGTGGTGTGTGACTTCCTGCTACCATCCGTTTACCCAAAGCCATGTATGTCACTGTCAAGTTGACATTTCTAATGTTGTCTTGGCTTTGAAGAGTTTGAAAGAGGTTTGGTACAGTCCTAGAAGACCACAGACTGGCATGTATACATTTTTAAGGCAAATGAGACACTTTCAATTTGGATTGATTTTAGTTGGGCCTGAAATCTGACAATGAATTCATGTCAACTGAACTAATATTTTGTGCTTTTAGTGTATTTTTGCCATGAACTAATCATGTATCAGTCTTCATACAGTATCTTCAGAATGTATCTAATCTTCTACATGAAGATTAATGTCTTACTTTCATGATATTTGTGTGGCTTCATTATTAATATTGGCACTGGTTCACACAACTGATTTAATCTGTTTTTCTATATTTTTTTTTAGGTTGCTTTGAACTTTGTTGCCTTTGATGTCCAGTCATCTCCCAATTGTATATCTGACTATATTAGGATTTATGATGGTCCCACTAAGAGAGATCCCCTGGTGTTGGACAGAACTTGTGGGACTGTCTTGATCCCTCCAATTATTGCCTCTACTAACCAGTTACTGGTTGAGTTTTCCAGTGACAGCAGTGGTACTGGGGTAGGCTTTGCAGCCTCATATAGCTCAGGTAAAGTATTACGTACTAAATCTTTTATTCTAACTAGGTATAGTTTATATTTTTTTATTTCAATGTTTAAAGAGAATGCCTCTTCATAAAATGTCCTATAGGTTAAATCAAGTTTGTATGTTAAACCTATTTTGTTTATAATTTAGTAAGTTTTTATGTTTTCCATGCCACTATTTATATTCAAACAAAATCCTAGATTATGGCTGATGTCACTGAGTAATGATAATGGCAAGTCTTCCTGTTCTGTGAAGATAATTTTTCAACAGTCATATCATTATTACTTCAAGCATGATCACAATAATTTTAGCGGTATACCAATTAATTTGTAAGTGTGGGGGGAGGGGCTTTTACATTTCAGGAGGAAAAAGAGTGGGCAGTTGACTTTTATTTTTAGAGAGATAAGCCTTTGCTGTTGGATATTTAATGTTACTGGAAAACTTATTTAAAATGAAAGATTATAATATTGATGGACTATCTATAGGATAGACTATTTATATCTGATCAAGGAAGTATGACACCTGACACCTCTTCCAATCAGCTTTTCATGAGTAGCTCTGGAACAAAACAATGACCCTGAAACTGTACAGCTTCATAAAATGCATAGTGGATGGAGCTAGATACTGAAGCGCTGCTCCCATTGAAGTGATTACTGCAGTAACGAGGTCTGTCCATAACATATTGGATGGAGCCATTTGGTTCTAGCTTTGTCTTCTAGCACCAGAGCTACTCAGGAACAGACCAAAGGTGGGGGTGCACCAATCAAATATTGATTGTCTATCCCTCGAATAGATCAGCATAAAAAAAGTTTAGAATGCCCTTTTAGAGTCTATCTGGCTTTTTTTTTTTAGGGGGCTCAGAATTCAGTTTATAAAACAAAAAACAAAGGCAATATCAGATAGCGTTTTACACTTCTTTTTCTTTTAATTCTTCAGACTACCATATTAAATACAACGACCAAATGCAAATGTAAAATATGTTGTGTAGGAATATTCTACTTCAATAATGACATTAAAATGTATTTCCCTCAGTGCAATGTGGAGGAACATTCTATACCCCTGAAAGAAACGTTACATCCCCCGGTTACCCCAATTCCTACGGTCGAAACATGAATTGCATCTACACCATTACAGCTCCTGTTAGAAAGAAGGTAACGTTTTTTGTTTTGTTTTTCAGTTTGTCTGAAGCCCCACAAAAATATTTTCAATTTATTATTTTATACGTTGTAGAATGAATCTGTAAACATTTTTATTAGAGCAATAAAGTTCTAAAATATTTCCACCTAATTTTTACAACCTACACAAATGATAATTTTGTCTTGTGAACTTCTCAGTAATGATTCATATGTTGTAGTCTGACCCACTTGATATTTCAATCTATGCTTCTGATCTTTACAGATTTCCTTCAAGGTTGCTGATTTTCAGACAGAGGCTAGTCAGTACTGCATCTATGACTATTTAGAGATCCAGGATGGGTCCAACTGGAAGGGTCCATTCTGTGGGAACTATAAAATCCCTTCCTTTACCTCTCAAGGCAATTCACTGTGGCTGAGATTTGTTAGTGATGGCAGCATTCAGTTTAAAGGCTTCCAGGCATCATATAAATTTGGTGAGTACTAAAGCCTCGTATTTATATGTCCTTAATAATACCTAAGACATTATATCTAAAGGTCAACAAAACAAGGGCAATCATATTAATTATGTTATCATCCAGAAAAGAGAATATGGTTAAATAACATGAGATGCTATTGCATGTGAGAACAACCCCTACAATGTCTTGTACAATGTCTACTCGTTAGACTCACTTGATGATATAAAGATCACAAAACATTCCTCTACAATTTGCTTTAATCAGTGAGGAAACCTGACAGTAAGGCTGAGTTCACACGGGCGAGATTTCCGCGCGGGTGCAAAGCGTGCGGTGAACGCATTGCACCTGCACTGAATCTGGACCCATTCATTTCTATGGGGCTGTGCACATGAGCTGTGATTTTCACGCATCACTTATGCGTTGCGTGAAAATCGCAGCATGTTTTACATTGTGCGTTTATCACGCAACGCAGGCCCCATAGAAGTGAACGGGGTTGAGTGAAAATCGCAAGCATCCGCACGCAATTTCGGATGCGGTGCGATTTTCACGCATGGTTGCTAGGTGACAGTCTATTCACTGTATTATTTTCACTTATAACATGATTGTAAGGGAAAATAATAGCATTCTGAATACAGAATGCTTAGTAGGTGGTCAATTGAGGGTTAAAATAAATAAATAATTAACTCACCTTCTCCTCTTGATCGCGTAGCTGCCGGTCTCTTCTTACTTCTTTAATGATGAGCTGCCGCTAAAGGACCTGTGGTGACGTCAGATCACATGGTCCAATCACATGATCCATCACCGTGGTGATGGACCATGTGTTTGGAGCATGTGATCTGACGTCACCACAGGTCATTTAACTGGCAGCTCATCATTAAAGAAGTAAGAAGAGACCGGCAGCTACGCGATCAAGAGGAGAAGGTGAGTTTGCAATTGCGTACCTACTCGCGCGGGTTTGCCGCAATACACAGGGACGCATCCGGACCTAATCCGGGCACGCTCGTGCCTAAGTGTTCAGTTTCTCTGCAGCACCGCCTTAGGCAACATTAGATATGCACACCAGTAAACCAGAGGATCCTCCAGTGGACCTGGTCTATGATAACATAGTTGGCCCCACAAGTCCAGAGAAAATAAAAAATTTGGCTTCCTTTGGAGAAAAAGAAAAATGACACCAGGGTCTATAGGTCTGAATCAAAACCTATTAGACTTTTTTGATATGAGGGTTTGGCCCTTAGAAGTCTGAGGATCCAATTTTATTCATTTAAAATTCACTAAAAGTCTAAATGAAAACAGATTATATACATGGATGGCTGCTTCAAAACTTCTCCACCTTCAAACATGCCTTTAAAACACATCTTTTCAGGCAGGCTTATTAAGCTACGTAAACTGACTATTTTCCGACTAAACCTCCCCCCACCAACTCCTCAGGCCTAAACTCGATCCTCTAGTAGTCCCAAACCCGAAGCAGATCGTCCGGCACCACTCCTGTCAGTTCAATAATGGCTCAAATCCTACTTATCACAATCAACTACCTTATGTGTCCCCCCCAATTCCTCATAGATTGTAAGCTCTTGCGAGCAGGGGTCTGACTCCTAGTGTTTCAGTTGCATACTATCCAGTTATTTTTGTTTTGTATATGAACCCTATAAACTTGTAAAGCGCTACGGAATATTGTAGCGCTATATAAATAAATTTAATTATAATTTATTTTTCCTAACCTATCCTTCTTTGTTAGGGTTCTTTCACTGAGCAACCTCTGCCCCAAACATGAACTGATTGATGGTATACAAGTTATTCAGCGCTAGTTTCTAAACAACCCAAAACACACTGAATGAGGAATGAATGATCACCACTATAAATGTTTGTCAGCCATTCAGTTTCCACATTGTTGGCAGCAGATCCGCAGTGCACACAAGACCATGCTATGTACTTTCAGTTAAAGATGCGATCACCCAACAAACTATCTTTTTTAGTTCCTGATAGTTGGCCTGCATAAAGGTGCCCTTAAAGAGGACCTATCTCCGCTCACTAAGTTATAGTAGGCGGATATTTCAGTCACAAAGTTGGGCGGTTATTTTCAGAGCTCACAGCCTGGGCGGTTATTTTCTCCCAGGCTGTGAGCTCTGCAATGCGATTGGCCAGCGCTACAGAAGAACAAGGGCAGACTCCGCCTACTATAACTTAGTGAGCGGAGATACCGGAGGGCATAGCGGGAGAACGGAGCGGAGCCCGGGGATAATAGTAAGTGCAGTGAGATCCCCGGGCGCCGCTCTACATGTCTGTATAATTAGTTCACAGTGTAAAAATCTGTGAAAGATCCTCTTTAAGAATGCAGGCAGTACGCTTATACAATTTGGTACCTCCAAGAATTAGCTGTTAAATGTGAGATAATACAGCAGAAAAAGTTCCATTCTCTATACCACAACTGCTAAACAGCATTACACAACTTCTATAGAATTCAAGGGGTTAACAACTGGATCCTCCAGAAAAATAGATGATCTTTATACTGGTTTTCTGGCCAGAACAAGGTTCTGGTGACATCTCATTCCTCTCTTATTTCTGATTTTGTAAAACTATTCTTAATATACATTGGGAAAACCCTAGAGTTAATCTCCTATAAATAAAAATGCTTCTCATTTTTCATTTTCTTATTACTCCATTGGTTTTCTAATCAGTATTTACAATGAATACGGTGGATTAAATGTTATATATCTGTTACTTTAATCCATCCTTTTGTCTCTCTGCAGTGTAAAAGGAGATCAGACCCCAAAATACAATGAAGTTCTACCAGTTTACTCTACATCATCATCATCAGTATTTGATATTCTTGATTTTTTTACTTGTATTTATTTATAGTACACACAGAGATTCAGAGTCATTGTAATAAAGTTTCTAACTGCATCATCTAAAATGATTTATAGTCAATAATTTTGAGTGTATTTATATGTGTGTGATAATGTGAAGATACGGTATGTGACAATGGCTGCTGTATCAATGCCTGTCTGATAAGGAATCCTGAGGAAAGTACCAGTCCAGTGCTACAACACATAGTTTTTAATAAAATAAATTTGTTATAAGATCCATCTTTAGCGGCAATAAGCATTTTATTTTTTCCCTCATTATGGTATCTTGCTGTTGGGGACTGGGAGGAATAGTGGTACCACTAGGTTACTTCTAAAGGGTTCTTATTGAGCTGCATATCTACTGCCATTCATTACTTAGTTGATTGAATGGTTTATGACAGACAAATACTAACCTTCTTTAAAGCTTTTCCATAGCTTCTACTAGTGTTAAGCGAGATGATGTTAATGAAGTGGAATTTCAGGAAAAATTTGACTTGTCGTGAATCCAAATTTCCTGGAGCTTCATGGTAACAAATCAAATTGTCCTGAAAGGGTGGTAAAGAAAACAAACAAAAAAAAAACATACTCACCTCATCCATTTGATCATGGAGATGGCCATCTTGATTAAAGAAAATGCGTCAATTCTCGCGCGCGCTGACGTGTAATGTCACCATGCTGGGCCGGTGTGGTGATGCTATCAGTGATGACATCACAGTGCCCGCCCAGCATGACGACGTGGTGACATGTCAGCGCTCGAGAATTTGCATGTTTTCTTTAATCAAGATGCCACGACAGCCTCTGTGCAATCAAATGGTTGACGTAAGTAGTTTTTTATTTTAACACCTGATTAACCATGAATGGCTGAATGTGACTCTCAGCTGCTTCAATCAGCATAGAAAGCAGCATCTAAGGGATCATTGTGCCCTGTCCATAAAATGAAATGCGATTCGCTACTAAGTAATTTGTAACTAATCGATTTTCTTGTCAAGGGTTTGGCAAAGCAGCCGAATCAAATTTTTGAAAATTCAACAATCTAGGTTTGGACGGTGACATATATCTGGGTAGAGATTGAAAATAAAAGACAACACCCTATATTTCTTGCAATATAACTATAAGGATTGAGCAAGTGTGGCAGTCATAACCACAAATTCCTAAAGAGATGGCTGGTTGTATTCACCAGGATCTGAAGGAGCCACTACAGGGGAAGTCTCTCTGTTTGCACTGATGGTCTGACAGTGTTGAGAGACTGGCTGCAATGCAAAAAGTCAAAACAAAGAGGAAGCGAAAGAAGACAAGAAGTAGATTACACATCTTGACTTATATTCAGAAAACCATCCACTCTTTTACAAAACCATTTCATATATTATTCACATATAGGCTAATATGAGTGTTGATCGAGCACCGTAGTGCTTGGGGGCTCAGGGGCTCGGGCCGAACACATCGTGATATGTGCACCTATAATGGAAGTCAATGGACGAACCCGAGCATTAAACCAGTTACCCCCTGGTCTGAAGAGGGGAGGGTGCCTGGTTCATTAGAAAATGTTAAAACTGTTATTGGAATGAGTAATAAAAAATTACAGGGAATGTCACTGCAGTATTTTGGATGAGAAAACTTTATATAGGAGAGGCCCTACTGCTGCTTTGTTGACTCTAGATAACTTCTGTCTGTTTGCACGTCCACGTGATGTCCACAATCCATTTGGATATCTTCCTAATCAACTTTTGATGTTCTTTTATGCGCCTTTAATGCTGACCACCAGTAACGGGGAATCATTGTTCAATTTCAGGGAGGGAGCCTGATAAACGTCTATTGCTACTACTTCAAATCCAGGCAGCATGATTTTCGGGCCTGCAGGTGAGCTGACCCTGTAAAAGATTTGAGTTGCAGGTGAGATGACCCTGTAAAAGATTTTAGGCGCGGGCCTGCTGGTGATCTGACCCTGTAAAACATTATATGCAAGTGCCTGTAGGTGAGCTGACCCTGTAAAACATTATATGCAAGGGCCTGCACCTGAGCTGACCCTGTAAAAGATTTGAGTCACGGGCCTGCAGCTGAGCTGACCCTGTAAAAGATTTGAGTTGCGGGCATGCAGGTGAGCTGTGGTGGAACTGACAAACCCAACTTGATTTTAATGGCTGCATTAATCTGTAGGTGACTGTCATACAGCTCTACAGACTTGTTTCCACCTGCATCTTTCTAAACAATCTGTGGCCTCAGTAATTTATCCAGACTCTGTCATTGTAGCACTATGAGGCCTCCTCATGCTGCCATCTCCACACCATGTCACCTTGCCACTTATTTGTATCAACATGCTACTGCTGATGCTGCTTAAAAGGCCTTAAAGCGATGACCAGGCCCACTATTTAATTAAGGTTTTGGAATTGATAAACCCAACTTGCTTTTGTGGGCTGCATCAGTGGCGTAGCTAAAAAAGACTGGGCTCCACAGCAAATTTTTGAATGGGGCTCCATCCCACAGTATATTTTAAGCAACCCCTTCCTTTAATGCCGTGCCCTTTCCTGCGGCTAGTAAAGATTGCTCTCTGACAGCTGTTCTAACCATTTTATTCACTGTCTATACTGTCACTGTATATAATTGTATTATTTAATACTGTTGAGGGGGCCCTGACCAAATCCTTTAGTCCTCCTCCTCCTGGATGGGCCCCTTTTGGGTCAGGGCCCCAAAGCTGCAGCTTACCCTGCTTCCCCAATAGCTACGCCCCTGGTCTGCATTAATCTGCAGGTGACCGTCATACAGCTCCACAGATTGTTTCCATCTGCATCTTTCTAAACAATCTGTGGCCTTAGTCTTTTATACAGACTCAGTCATTGTGCCACTATGTGGCCTCCTCATGCTGCCATCTCCACGATATGTCACCTTGCCACTCATTTTTTATCACCATGCTGCTGCTGATGCTGCTTAAAAGGCGTTAAACTGATCACCAGGCCCACAATTTTATTAAAGTTTTGTAATTGATAAACTCAACTTGCTTTTGTGGGCTGCATCAGTAACATAGCTAGAAATGACTGGGCCCCACAGCAAATTTTTGAATGGGGCTCCATCCCACAGTAATTTTTTAGTGCCCCCTTACTGTCATGCCGCCCCTATTCCTGTGGATAGTAAAGATCGCTCTCTCAGACCAGGGCCGGCAGCTGTTCCATCCGTTTTATACACTGTCTATACTGGCACTGTATATAATTTCATTTTGTGATAATGTTAAGGGGGCTCTGACCAAATTCTTTAGTCCTCCTCCTCCTGGATAGGCCCCTTCTGGGTCAGGGCCCCAAAGCTACAGCTTCCACTGCTTCCACTATAGTGACCGTCATACAGCTCCACAGATTGTTTCCATCTGCATCTTTCGAAACAATCTGTGGCCTTAGTCTTTTATCCAAACTAAGTCATTGTGCCACTATATGGCCTCCTCATGCAGCCATCTCCACAATATGTCACCTTGCCACTCATTTTTGATGATGCTGCTTAAAAGGCCTGAAACTGATCACCAGGCCCACAATCTAATTAAGGTTTTACGCACAAAACTAAAGTAAAAAATAAATATTATAGGAAAAATTGATTGAAATTTTTTTTTCCTATATACTTGTATATAAAGTGCAAGTGCTGCCAAAAATTACAAGGAAGAGGCACTCCGATACAACCTGTATATTACATAAAAGAGGGCCTGCTTCACATTGAGTTTTGGGTCTGCAGGTGAGCTGACCCTGTAAAAGATTTGAGTTGCGGGCCTGCAGGTGAGCTGACCCTGTAAAAGGTTTGAGTTGTGGCCTACTGGTGAGCTGACCCTGTAAAAGATTTAAGTTGAGAGTCTGTAGGTGAGCGGACCCTGTAAAAAATTTCATGTGAGGGCCTGCAGGTGAGTGGACACTGTAAAAAATTTGATGTCGAGGGCCTGCTGGTTAGCGGACCCTGTAAAAAATTAGACGTGAGGGCCTGCTGGTGAGTGGTCCCTGTAACAAATTAGATGTGAGGGCCTGCTGGTGAGCGGACCCTGTAAAAAATTTGATGTGAGGGCCTGCTGGTAAGCGGCCCCTTTAAAAAATAATATTTAAAGTCCATATATGAGAGGGCATTATATGGGACTACAGTCTAATAACTATATTAAAAACAACACATGTAAAGTGCCTTTATGTTCATCAGCATTCCTCTGGTTAAGTCGAGAAGTCATTGTCAATCCAGGCCTTATTCATTTTTATAGTGTTGACCTGCCTCTGTTGGAACTGCTGTGTGTTCCCCTTGTCTCCCCTCCTCGGTTGGCCAAGGAAGTATGGACTCTGCCACCAGCGTTGTCAGATGGAAAATTTGGGAGCAATTTTCATAAAAGGATCTTCTGGTATTGCACCATTTTGCTCGTCCTCTCCACCAGAGATGAGTAGTTTCTTTGTAGCGAGGGCCGAGAAGGGTGAACAACCAGTAATATGTGTTGTTTTAAACGCGTATAACGCGCGGGTCGCTGGAAAGGCAGCCTAACATGAAGTCCGCCATGTATTCCAGAGTACCAAAAGGCAAAACTTCGCTGTCCTCATCAGGAGGATCACTCCCAATCTCCTCATCCTCTTCCTACTCTTATGCCCACCCACGCATAACAGATGGAATTAAACTTCCATGGGTACGACCCTCTGTAGCTGAGACAACTGTCTCTTGCTCCTCCTCCTCTTCCGCCTCCAATTAGCGCTAAGAAGGCGAAGTGAGGGTGGTCTGGCTATCATCAACCTGTGTAATATCTTCCCCCATTTCCACCTCTTCCACATGCACAGCGTTGTCCATAATTGTGAGCAGCGAGCGTTTGAGAACACACAGAAGTGGGATGGTGATGCTGAAAATAGCGTTATGGCCGCTCACCATCTGTGTTAATTCCTCAAAGTTGTGTAAAACCTCACAAAGGTCAGACATCCATGCCCACTTCTTGCTTGTGAATAGCGGAAGCTGACTGGAAAGGCGACAACCATGTTGCAGCTAGTATTCCACAACTGCCCTCTGCTGTTCACAAAGCCTGGCCAAAATGTGGAATGTGGAGTTCTAATGCGTGCTCACGTCGCACAACACATAGCTGTGTGACTTGCGGAAATGTGCACACATGCGGCGTACCTTCATCATTAGCTCAGGCAAATTGGGGTAGGTTTTTAGAAACCACTAAACCACAAGGTTGAATATATGGGCAAGGCATGAGATGTATCTAAGGTTGCCCAGCTCCAAAGCCGTCACCAAGTTACGGCCATTATGAGACACAACCATGCATGGTTCTAGGTTGAGTGGTGAGAGCCACAGCTCAGTCTGGTCTCTAATCCCCTGCCACAGCTCTGTGGCTGTGTGCTGTTAGACACATAGGCAGATCAGCTTCAGCACGGCCTGTTGCTGCTTCCACACTGCAGTGCTACACTTCTTCCAGCTACCGACTGGTGCTGCACATGGATAAAACGGAGGTGGAAGTGGAGGAGGAGGCAGAAGAGGAGAATTGTGGGTTGGAGCCACTAATGTAGGTGCGGATGGAAGTAGTGCCCGCAATCCTTGGCCTCGGTAGCACCTGTGCCATCCCAGGGTACGAGTCACTCCCGGCCTCCACAACATTCACCCAGTGTGACATCAGGGAAATGTAGCACCCCCTGGCCGAAAGCACTTGTGTCCGTGGTTAAGTGGACCTTCCCAGTAACTCTGTTGGTCAGGGCACGTGTGATGTTAAGGGACACATGTTGGTGTAAGGCTGGCATGACACACCTTGAAAAATAGTGGCGGCTGGGGACTGCATAACGAGGGACGGCCGCCGACATAAGCCTTCAGAAGGCCCCAGTGTCCACAAGCCTAAATGGCAACATTTCCAGGGCCAGTAATTTGAAAAGCTGTGCATTTAGTGCTATGGCCTGTGGGTGGGTGGCTGGGTATTAGCTTTTGCGTTCAAATGCCTGGGGTAATGACATTTGGACGCTGCGCTGGGACAGGGAAGAGGATGTGGTCGCTGATGGTGCTTGCAAAGGTCCTGGTGCAGAGCGGGAGGCATATCCTGTGTCTTTTATTGGCCAGCAAGTAACACAGCGGAAGAGGAGGTAGTGGTGTGACCCGCAGACACAGATTGTTGACCCAGGCATTCGGCCCACCTATTATGGTGCTTTGATGCCATGTGGCGGATCATGCTGTTTGTGGTGAGGTTGCTAGTGTTCACACCCCAGCTCATTTTGGTGTGGCACATGTTGCAAACTACTATTCTTTTGTCGTCCGCACTTTCCTCAAAAAAGCGCCATACTGCTTGCAGCGCAGGTGTGACAATTCACTGCAGGCACCGTTTATAGGCAAAGTGTAGATAAATTATGGAAAATATATATTTGTCAAATCTGCACTGCAAGCTTGTGTGTGTGTCAAGGCCAGATATTAAGAAAAATATTACTGACAACACAAATATATTTTTTCCATAATTCACTGCAGACACCGTTTAAAGGCACAGTGTGGATAAAATATGAAAAATATTTAATTGTTGTTAGTAATATTTTTCCCAATATCTGCCTTGACAGACGCTCTTGCAGCGCAGATGTGACTTTTCACTGCAGACACCGTTTATAGGCAAAGTGTGGATAAATTATTGAAAAAATATATTTGTTGTCAGTAATATTTTTCCCAAAATCTCGCCCTAATACACGCTATTTTGGCACAGATGTGACAATTCACTGCAGACACCGGTTATAGGCAAATTGTGGATAAATTATGAAAAAAATATATATATTTGTTATTAGTAATATTTTTCAAGGTTTTGCAGCACAGATGTCACAAGTCACTGCAGACACCCTCTATCGAAAAAAGTACTGTAATGTATTGAAAAAAAAAAATTGCTGGCTAAATTATATTGCTGCCAGCCTGCCACCATACACAATAGTCCTTAAGAGGACTTTTGGGTCTTTGAAACGTTTTTCTATCGAATATATTGCGATCAGACTCCCCAAACTATTTGCCCCTTCCTAAGCGCAGCTCTCCCCGACTCTGACTATATAGCACCCGATGGCACGTTCCGGCCAGCCAATCACTTTAATGCCAGTAGCCAACATGGCTACTGGCACTACAGTGATGGCAGTACTTACCTGCATGTTTATTGGCTGCTTAGCAGCAGCAAAACTTGTGGGGAGGAGTCTCGAGCATGGCGCCATGTGTCGAGTATAGCGATGCTCGAGTCGAACAGGCCGAGCATGCTCGCTTAACACTAGAATAAAGGCATCTCATGTCCCAGGCTAGACGAAACCTATGATCAGCATCGCCATCAGGCCATAAACAACATTAATCCACAGCCATAATAAATATGTACTGTAAAAAGGCGCCAATAGATATTAGCCCTTGACCCCAATTTACTAAGACAACATCAAGTCACAATGTTAGAATAAAACAATACTAAAAATGATTAATAAAGTTAGTCATCAATAACAGGCAATTATACTACAAAGGAAACATTCTGTGAATGATTAGCCCCTTGATGACCACCAATACGCCTTTTTATGGCAGTCATTAAGGGGCCTTATTCTAGGCTTTTTTTGGAGTATAAAAGGGAGCTTGTCTGCACTGGCTTCGTGTGGCGAGCGCATGGACACAAGGCGCAGTTAACAACCCAATTGTGGATACAAAGTATTTTTATTTAACAAAGACGAAGCGTTTTGGGGTACACAGGACCACTTTATCAAGTCTGCATCTTTGTCACCGTAGGTTTACTGAGGGGCACTCCTGTGGAAATCCCTTATCAAGGGAATAGCAGTGTCCTGGTGTAGTAGCGCTTCTGCACGTGCAGCCTGCGGTGTCCTTTATTTGGAGGCCTAGTAGAAGAGCTGCATAAGTTTCTTATACAACGAAGAGAAGGAGCTCGGCTCTCTAATGATAGCCAGGCTCCCGCTCTAAAGGCCTGGATTGCTAGCAGTAGGAATCTCAGCCTTTTAACCCCTAGGATGTTGCAGTCAATAGCAAATGTGGCATCTAAGTGGTTTTAAAGGGAGGGGGATTCCTCTGAGATTGTGAAGTGCCATTGTCTGTACATTGCAGCTGGTGTCCAAATAAAGGCCCCCATAACTGCCCTGTGTGTATTGTCTATTAGGCTGTGCCTCATAGCGTGTCTGGTGGTTTAAAACTGATCGCATAATGCACTGCACTACATAAGTAGTACAGTATATTACAGAAGCAATCAAAAGATCTCATGTCATAGTCCTCTTGTGGGACTTAGTGCTTCACACAAGCGAGTTATCTGTCCGCATGTGATGCATGCAGCAAACGCGTAGCATCAAGACTTAATCTGGCTCATCTACTTCAATGGGTCTGTATACATAAGCATAGTTTTTCACGCATCATCTTTGCATTCAGGGGAAAAAAAGCAGCAGCTTGTTCTACATTGTGAGTTTTTCACGCAACTCTGGCTCCATAGAAGTGAATGGTGCATGAGTAAAAAACGAAATGCACCCAAATTCAATCTGGATACAATATTTTTTTCATAGTTTGTTTACTAGTAGATGTTGAGAGTTAGTCTTCAGTTTTTCTTTACAAGCATGACAAACACATGTACTCTGAATACAATCTGGACTAAACAAAAATGTTTGAATTTGTGTGCAAAATCATATTTTTTTCACTAAAAAGATCCTAAAACAATCCGTCACACTCATGTAAAAGAGCCCTAATAAGTAGAGTTGAGCGGACACCTGGATGTTCGGTTTCGAGAAGTTCGGCCGAACTTCCCGGAAATGTTCGGGTTCGGGATCCGAACCCGATCCGAACTTCGTCCCGAACCCCATTGAAGTCAATGGGGACCCGAACTTTTCGGCACTAAAAAGGCTGTAAAACAGCCCAGGAAAGGGCTAGAGGGCTGCAAAAGGCAGCAACATGTAGGTAAATCCCATGGATAGGGAAATGAATAAAAATAAAAATACAATAAATAAAAATAAACCAATATCAATTGGAGAGAGGTCCCATAGCAGAGAATCTGGCTTCACGTCACCCACCACTGGAACAGTCCATTTTCAGATATTTAGGCCCCGGCACCCAGGCAGAGGAGAGAGGTCCCGTAACAGAGAATCTGGCTTCATGTCAGCAGAGAATCAGTCTGCATGTCATAGCAGAGAATCAGGCTTCACGTCAGCCACCACTGCAACAGTCCATTGTCATATATTTAGGCCCAGCACCCAGGCAGAGGAGAGAGGTCCTGTAACAGACAATCTGGCTTCATGTCAGTAGAGAATCAGTCTGCATGTCATAGCAGAGAATCAGGCTTCACGTCAGCCACCACTGCAACAGTCCATTGTCATATATTTAGGCCCAGCACCCAGGCAGAGGAGAGAGGTCCCGTAACAGAGAATATGTCTTCATGTCAGCAGAAAATCAGTCTGCATGTCATAGCAGAGAATCAGGCTTCACGTCAGCCACCACTGCAACAGTCCATTGGCATATCTTTAGGCCCAGCACCCAGGCAGAGGAGAGAGGTCTCGTAACAGAGAATCTGTCTTCATGTCAGCAGAGAATCAGTCTGCATGTCATAGCAGAGAATCAGGCTTCACGTCACCCAACATTGGAACAGTCCATTGGCATATATTTAGACCCAGGCAGAGGAGAGAGGTCCCGTAACAGAGAATCTGTCTTCATGTCAGCAGAGAATCAGTTTGCATGTCATAGCAGAGAATCAGGCTTCACGTCAGCCACCACTGCAACAGTCCATTGGCATATATTTAGGCCCAGGCACCCAGGCAGAGGAGAGAGGTCCCGTAACAGAAAATCTGTCTTAATGTCAGCAAAGAATCAGTTTGCATGTCATAGCAGAGAATCAGGCTTCACGCCACCCACCACTACAACAGTCCATTGGCATATATTTAGGCCCAGCACCCAGGCAGAGGAGAGAGGCCCCATAACAGAGAATCTGTCTTCATGTCAGAAGAGAATCAGTCTGCATGTCATAGCAGAGAATCAGGCTTCACGTCAGCCACTACTACAACAGTCCATTGGCATATATTTAGGCCCAGCACCCAGGCAGAGGAGAGAGGCCCCATAACAGAGAATCTGTCTTCATGTCAGAAGAGAATCAGTCTGCATGTCATAGCAGAGAATCAGGCTTCACGTCACCCAACATTGGAACAGTCCATTGGCATATATTTAGGCCCCGGCACCCAGACAGAGGAGAGGTTCATTCAACTTTGGGTAGCCTCGCAATATAATGGTAAAATGAAAATAAAAATAGGATTGAATGAGGAAGTGCCCTGGAGTACAATAATATATGGTTAAGGGGAGGTAGTTAATGTCTAATCTGCACAAGGGATGGACAGGTCCTGTGGGATCCATGCCAGGTTCATTTTTATGAACGTCAGCTTGTCCACATTGGCTGTAGACAGGCGGCTGCGTTTGTCTGTAATGACGCCCCCTGCCGTGCTGAATACACGTTCAGACAAAACGCTGGCCGCCGGGCAGGCCAGCACCTCCAAGGCATAAAAGGCTAGCTCTGGCCACGTGGACAATTTAGAGACCCAGAAGTTGAATGGGGCCGAACCATCAGTCAGTACGTGGAGGGGTGTGCACACGTACTGTTCCACCATATTAGTGAAATGTTGCCTCCTGCTAACACGTTGCGTATCAGGTGGTGGTGCAGTTAGCTGTGGCGTGTTGACAAAACTTTTCCACATCTCTGCCATGCAAACCCTGCCCTCAGAGGAGCTGGCCGTGACACAGCTGCCTTGGCGACCTCTTGCTCCTCCTCTGCCTTGGCCTTGGGCTTCCACTTGTTCCCCGGTGACATTTGGGAATGCTCTCAGTAGCGCGTCTACCAACGTGCGCTTGTACTCGTGCATCTTCCTACAATGCTCCAGTTCAGGAAGTAAGGTGGGAACATTGTCTTTGTACCGTGGATCCAGCAGGGTGGCAACCCAGTAGTCCGCACATGTTAAAATGTGGGCAACTCTGCTGTCGTTGCGCAGGCACTGCAGCATGTAGTCGCTCACGTGTGCCAGGCTGCCCAGGGGTAAGGACAAGCTGTCCTCTGTGGGAGGTGTATCGTCATCGTCCTGCCTTTCCCCCTAGCCACGCACCAGTGATGGGCCCGAGCTGCGTTGGGTGCCACCCCGCTGTGACCATGCTTCATCCTCATCCCCATCCTCGTCCTCCTCGTCCTCCAGTAGTGGGCCCTGGCTGGCCACATTTGTACCTGGCCTCTGCTGTTGCACAAAACCTCCCTCTGAGTCACTTCGAAGAGACTGGCCTGAAAGTGCTAAAAATGACCCCTCTTCCTCCTCCTCCTCCTCCTCCTCCTCATGGGCCACCTCCTCTTCCATCATCCCCCTTAGTGTTTTCTCAAGGAGACATAGAAGTGGTATTGTAACGCTGATAACGGCATCATCGCCACTGGCCATGTTGGTGGAGTACTCGAAACAGCGCAACAGGGCACACAGGTCTCGCATGGAGGCCCTGTCATTGGTGGTAAAGTGGTGCTGTTCCGCAGTGCGACTGACCCGTGCGTGCTGCAGCTGAAACTCCACTATGGCCTGCTGCTGCTCGCACAGTCTGTCCAGCATGTGCAAGGTGGAGTTCCACCTGGTGGGCACGTCGCATATGAGGCGGTGAGCGGGAAGGCCGAAGTTACGCTGTAGCGCAGACAGGCGAGCAGCGGCAGGATGTGAACGCCGGAAGCGCGAATAGACGGCCCGCACTTTATGCAGCAGCTCTGACATGTCGGGGTAGTTGTGAATGAACTTCTGCACCACCAAATTCAGCACATGCGCCAGGCAAGGGATGTGCGTCAAACCGGCTAGTCCCAGAGCTGCAACGAGATTTCGCCCATTATCGCACACCACCAGGCCGGGCTTGAGGCTCACCGGCAGCAACCACTCGTCGGTCTGTTGTTCTATACTACGCCACAACTCCTGTGCGGTGTTGGGCCTGTCCCCCAAACATATGAGTTTCAGAATGGCCTGCTGACGTTTACCCCGGGCTGTGCTGAAGTTGGTGGTGAAGGTGTGTGGCTGACTGGATGAGCAGGTGGAAGAAGAGGAGGAGGAAGCCGAGAAGGAGGAGGTGGCAACAGGAGGCAAAGAATGTTGCCCTGCGATCCTTGGCGGCGGAAGGACGTGCGCCAAACAGCTCTCCGCCTGGGGCCCAGCTGCCACTACATTTACCCAGTGTGCAGTTAGGGAGATATAGCGTCCCTGGCCGTGCTTACTGGTCCACGTATCTGTGGTTGGGTGGACCTTGCTACAGATGGCGTTGCGCAGTGCACACTTGATTTTATCGGATACTTGGTTGTGCAGGGAAGGCACGGCTCTCTTGGAGAAGTAGTGGCGGCTGGGAACAACATACTGTGGGACAGCAAGCGACATGAGCTGTTTGAAGCTGTCTGTGTCCACTAGCCTAAATGACAGCATTTCATAGGCCAGTAGTTTAGAAATGCTGGCATTCAGGGCCAGGGATCGAGGGTGGCTAGGTGGGAATTTAAGCTTTCTCTTAAATGTTTGTGAGATGGAGAGCTGAACGCTGCTGTGTGACATGGTTGAGATGCTTGGTGACGGAGGTGGTGGTGGTGTTGGTGGTACATCCCCTGTTTGCTGGGCGGCAGGTGCCAACGTTCCTCCAGAGGCGGAGGAAGAGGCCGAGGCGGCAGCAGCAGAAGAGGTTGAGGTGGCAGCAGCAGAAGAGGCCGAGGCGGCAGCAGCAGAAGAGGTAGCAGGGGGAGCCTGAGTGACTTCCTTGTTTTTAAGGTGTTTACTCCACTGCAGTTCATGCTTTGCATGCAGGTGCCTGGTCATGCAGGTTGTACTAAGGTTCAGAACGTTAATGCCTCGCTTCAGGCTCTGATGGCACAGCGTGCAAACCACTCGGGTCTTGTCGTCAGCACATTGTTTGAAGAAGTGCCATGCCAGGGAACTCCTTGAAGCTGCCTTTGGGGTGCTCGGTCCCAGATGGCGGCGGTCAGTAGCAGGCGGAGTCTCTTGGCGGCGGGTGTTCTGCGTTTGCCCACTGCTCCCTCTTTTGCTACGCTGTTGGCTCGGTCTCACCACTGCCTCTTCCTCCGAACTGTGAAAGTCAGTGGCACGACCTTCATTCCATGTGGGGTCTAGGACCTCATCGTCCCCTGCATCGTCTTCCACCCAGTCTTGATCCCTGACCTCCTGTTCAGTCTGCACACTGCAGAAAGACGCAGCAGTTGGCACCTGTGTTTCGTCATCATCAGAGACATGCTGAGGTGGTATTCCCATGTCCTCATCATCAGGAAACATAAGTGGTTGTGCGTCAATGCATTCTATGTCTTCCACCGCTGGGGAAGGGCTAGGTGGATGCCCTTGGGAAACCCTGCCAGCAGAGTCTTCAAACAGCATAAAAGACTGCTGCATAACTTGAGGCTCAGACAGTTTCCCTGATATGCATGGGGGTGATGTGACAGACTGATGGGGTTGGTTTTCAGGCGCTATCTGTGCGCTTTTTGCAGAAGACTGGGTGGGAGATAATGTGAACGTGCTGGATCCACTGTCGGCCACCCAATTGACTAATGCCTGTACCTGCTCAGGCCTTACCATCCTTAGAACGGCATTGGGCCCCACCACATATCGCTGTAAATTCTGGCGGCTACTGGGACCTGAGGTAGTTGGTACACTAGGACGTGTGGATGTGTCAGAACGGCCACGTCCTCTCCCAGCACCAGAGGGTCCACTAACACCACCACGACCATGTCCACGTCCGCGTCCCTTACTAGATGTTTTCCTCATTGTTATCGTTCACCACAACAACAAAAATATTATTTGGCCCAATGTATTGAATTCAAATTCAGGCCTTTTTTTACAGACACTTAATACTATCTGGCTATCTATTTAGGTACCGTATTACACTAATACAGGCACAGCAGTAACCACAGATTTAGCTGACTATGAATTTGAGGCCTAGTATTTAGGTGCTGGGTGACAGGTATACGTTTTACGGACATAATTAGACTGGGATATGCACAGTAGCGTGTGTGTGAAGTTATTGAGAATGACCCTATTAGCACCTTGATTCTGATATACCCTTTTAGGGATGTATTTAAAGTAGGCCTGATACAGCAGAAACCACTAAATTAGGAAATTGCTAAATTGGGAATTGTATTTCAACCCAGAACAAAAAATTTGCTTTGACGGACACTAAATAACTTGCCCAGCCACAACAGTACAGCAGTAACGACAGATTTAGCTGGATATAAATTTGAGGCCTAGTATTTAGGCGCTGGGTGACAGGTATAGATTTACTGACAGAATTAGACTTGGAAATGCACAGTAGCGTGTGTGTGAAGTTATTCAGAATGACCCTATGTGCACCTTGAATCTGAAGCCAAAAAATAAACAGACTATTGCTGGTTAAATGCACTTGGTGTGACAGCTTCACCCTGATGTAGGATTTAGCCAAAAAACAACCACACCATTGAGGGTTAAATGCACTTGGTGACAGGCGCAGCTTGCCCCTGATGTAGTATATGGCCAAAAAATAAACAGACTATTGCTGGTTAAATGCACTTGGTGTGACAGCTTGACCCTGATGTAGGCTTTAGCCAAAAAACAACCACACCATTGAGGGTTAAATGCACTTGGTGGCAGCTTGTGCTGGCGCAACACAAGACACAAAATGGCCACCGATCACTCCAGAAAAAAGTGACTGAAAAACACTCTGGGCAGCCTAAAAACAGTGAGCAATTCAATAGCAGCAGTTCAATCATCCACAGCTGCAGATCGATCAATGGATGGAGTCTTTTGGAGGAGTTAATCAGCCTAATCTCGCCCTACTGTCGCAGCTGCAACCTCTCCCTACGCTAATCAGAGCAGAGTGACGGGCGGCGCTATGTGACTCCAGCTTAAATAGAGGCTGGGTCACATGGTGCTCTGGCCAATCACAGCCATGCCAATAGTAGGCATGGCTGTGACGGCCTCTTGGGGCAAGTAGTATGACACTCGTTGATTGGCTGCTTTGCAGCCTTTCAAAAAGCGCCAAGAAAGCGACGAACACCGAACCCGGACACCCCAAAATTCGGTACGAACCCGAACTATACAGTTCGGGTTCGCTCATCCCTACTTATTAGGGCTCTTTTACATGAGTGTGACAGATTGTATCAGGATCTTTTTAGTAAAAAAAACTATGATTTTGCAAACAAATTCAATCTTTTTGTTTGGTCCAGATTGTATTCAGAGTACATGTGTTTGTCATGCTTGTGAAGAAAAACTGAAGACTAACACTCAACATCTACTAGTAAACAAACCATGAAAAAAAAAATTGCATCCAGATTTAATCTGGGTGCATTCCGTTTTTACGCAAGTACCATTCAGTTCTATGGAGCCAGAGTTGCGTGAAAAACTCACAATGTAGAACAAGCTGCTTTTTTTTCAGAATGCAAAGATGATGCATGAAAAACTATGCTTAAGTATACAGACCTATTGAAGTGGAAGAGCCAGATTCCGTCTGGATGCTACGCGTTTGTTGTATGCATCACATGCAGACAGAAAACTTGCTTGTGTGAAAGAGCACTAAGTCCTACAAGAGAACATTGACATGAGATCTTTTGATTGCTTCTGTAATACACTGTACTGCTTATGTAGTGCAGTGCATTATGCGGTCAGTTTTAAACCACCAGACAAGCTATTAGGCACAGCCTAATAGAGCATACACACAAGGAAGTTATGGGGTCCTTTATTGGGCCACTTGCTGCAATGTACAGACAACGGCACTTCACAATCTCAGAGGAATCCCCCTCCCTCTAAAACCACTTAAATGCTGCAGTTGCTAATGACCACAACATCCTAGGGGTTAAAGGGCTGAGATTCCCACTTCTACCAATCCAGGCTTTTAGAGCAGGAGCCTGGCTATCAAGAGAGAGCCGAGCTCCTAATCTTCGTTGCTCGAGAATCTCATGCAGCTCTTCTACTAGGCCCCCCAAAAAGACGGCAGCCTAGAATAATGCCCCTTAATGACTGCCATAAAAAGGCGTATTGGTGGTCATCAAGGGGCTAATCATTCAGAGAATGGGTCATGTTTCCTTTGTAGTACAATTGCCTGTTATTGATTACTAATTTTATTAATCATTTTTAGTATTGTTTTACAGTAATGGTCAGTTCACAGTGTTCGGCAGCGAACACATGAGGGCTGCCATCTTGACTCTCCCGTACGGCGTTGAACAGGTAAGCCCTTACCTATGTCTGTGCTGAGAGCCAGTCTGAAATCAAATGCGGTCACTGGGAGCAGGCAGTTCTCAGACCAGCCCGATGAAGGCCCCCGGCGGCTGTTCTCAGAACTGCCTGCTCCCGGTGACTGCATTTGATTTCAGACCGGCTTCCGGCACGGGCACTGGTAAGGGCTTACCTGTGCATCGCCGGATGGTTGAGTCAAGATGGCAGCCCGCATGTGTTTGCTGGTGAACACTGCGAACTGAACATCACTGATGTTTTATTCTAACATTGTGACTTGATGCTGTCTTAGGAAATTGGGGTCAAGGGTTAACATCTATTGGTGCCTTTTTACAGTACATACCTATTTATTATGGCTGTGGAATAATGTTGTTTATGGCCTGCTGGAGATTCTCATCATAGGCCTCTTCCAGCCTGGGGCATGAGATGCTCATATTCTAGTGTTGAGTAATCATGTTCGGTCAAATACCTGTTCGACTCGAGCATTGCTATGCTCGGCACATGGCGGTACTGGGCCAAGTACCGCATGTGCTAGAGCACCATGCTCGAGACTCCTCCATGCAAGTTTTGCGGCTGCTAAGCAGCCAATAAATGTGCAGGTAAGTACTGCCATCACTGTAATGCCAGTAGCCATGCTGGCTACTGGCATTGCAGTGATTGGCTGGCCAAAACGCGTCATCGGGTGCTATAAAGCATCCGATGACACGGATTCGGCTCATTGTGAGTCAGGGAGTGCTGCGCGTAGGAAGTGACAGATAGTTTTGGGAGCCTGACCGCAAAATATTTGATATAAAATCTTTTCAAAGACCCTAAAGTCCTCTTAAGGACTATTGTGTTTGGTGGCAGGCTGGCAGCAATATAATTTAGCCAGCATTTTTTTTTCCAATTCATTACAATACTTTTTCGATAAAGGGTGTCTGCAGTGACTTGTGACATCTGTGCTGCAATACCTTGAAAAATATTACTGACAACAAATACAGTTGCAAGAAAAAGTATGTGAACCCTTTGGAATGATATGGATTTCTGCACAAATTGGTCATAAAATGTGATCTGATCTTCATCTAAGTCACAACAATAGACAACCACAGTCTGCTTAAACTAATAACACACAAATAATTAAGTGTTACCATGTTTTTATTGAACACACCATGTAAACATTCACAGTGCAGGTCGAAAAAGTATGTGCTAATTGGAGTGAGGTGTCAGCCAACTGGAGTCCAATCAATGAGATGAGATTGGAGGTGTTGGTTACAGCTGCCCTGCCCTATAAAAAAACACACCAGTTCTGGGTTTGGAAGCCACTGCTGTCCAAAAAAAACATTGCTGCACGTTTACAGTTTGCACAAGAGCACCTGGATGTTCCACAGCAGTACTGGCAAAATATTCTGTGGACATATGAAACCAAAGTTGAATTGTTTGGAAGAAACACACAACACTATGTGTGGAGAAAAAGAGGCACAGCACACCAACATCAAAACCTCATGAAGTATGGTGGTGGGGGCATCATGGTTTGGTGCTGCTTTGCTGCACCAGGG
Organism: Bufo gargarizans; assembly: GCF_014858855.1. NCBI lineage: Eukaryota > Metazoa > Chordata > Amphibia > Anura > Bufonidae > Bufo > Bufo gargarizans. The sequence goes on from NC_058090.1 coordinate 79,349,573, forward strand.
CCTGGACTAATTGCTATCATCAAAGGAAAAATCAATTCCCAAGTTTATCAGGACATTTTGCAGGAGAGCTTAACGCCATCTGTCCACCAGCTGAAGCTCAACAGAATATAGGTGTTGCAACAGGACAACGACCCAAAGCATAGAAGTAAATCAACAACAGAATGGCTTAAACAGAAGAAAATACGCCTTCTGGAGTGGCCCAGTCAGAGTCCTAACCTCACCCGATTGAGATGCTGTGGCATGACCTCAAGAAAGCAATTCACACCAGACATCCCAAGAATATTGCTGAACTGAAACAGTTCTGTAAAGAGGAATGGTCAAGAATTACTCCTGACCGTTGTGCATGTCTGATCTGCAACTACAGGAAACGTTTGGTTGAAGTTATTGCTGTCAAAAGAGGTTCAACCAGTTATTAAATCCAAGGGTTCACATACTTTTTTCACCTGCACTGTGAATGTTTACATGGTGTGTTCAATAAAAACATGGTAACATTTATTCTTTGTGTGTTATTAGTTTAAGCAGACTGTGATTGTCTATTGTTGAGACTTAGATGAAGATCAGATCACATTTTATGACCAATTTGTGCAGAAATCCATATTATTCCAAAGGGTTCACATACTTTTTCTTGCAACTGTATATATGTTTTCAATAATTTAACCACAATTTGCCTATAAACGGTGTCTGCAGTGAATTGTCACATCTGCGCTGCAATAGCGTGTATCAGGGCCAGATATTGGGAAAAATATTACTGACAACAAATATATATTTTCCATAATTTATCCACACTTTGCCTATAACAGGTCCTGCAGTGAACTGTCAAATCTGCACTGCGAGTGCGTGTGTCATGGCAGATATTGGGAAAAAAATATTATTGACCACAAATATATTTTTTGCAGAATTTATCCACACTTTCCCTTTAAACGGTGCCTGCAGTGAATTGTCACACCTGCACGGCAAGCAGTATGGTGCTTTTTGGAGAAAAGTGCGGATGACAAAAGAATAAGAGTTTGCAACCTGTGCAACACACTTGTGGCACACCAAAAAGAGCCGGGCCTTGAACACTAGCAACCTCACCACCACCAGCATGATCCGCCACATGGCATCGAAGCACCCTAATATGTGGGCCTAATGCCTGGGTCCACAATCTGTGTCTGCAGGTCACACCACTGCCTCCTCTTCCCCTGTGTTACTTGCTGGCCAATCCCCTGTCCGAGGCACAGGCCATGCCTCCCGCCCTGCACCTGGTTCTTCGTAAGCACCATCAGCGACCACATCCACTTCCCTGTCCCAGTGCAGCGTCAAATTTGTCAGTACCCCAGGCATTTGAACACAAGAGCAAATACCCAGCCACCCACCCACAAGGCCATAGCACTAAATGCACAGCTTTCCAAATTTCTGGACATGGAAATGTTGCTATTTAGGCTTGTGGACACTGGGGCCTTCCAAAGGCTTATGTCGGCGGCCGTCCCTCGTTACGCAGTCCCCAGGCACCACTATTTTTAAAGGTGTGCCATACCAGCCTTACACCAACATGTGTGCCTTAACATCACACGTTCCCTGACCAACATAGTTACTGGGAAGGTCCACTTAACCACAGACACATGGACAAGTGCTTTCAGCCAGGGGACGCTACATTTCCCTGATGGCACACTTGGTGAATGTTGTGGAGGCCGGGAGTGACTTGTACCCTGAAATGGAACAGGTGCTACCGACGCCAAGGATTTCGGGCCCTACCTACATCAGGGTTTCCGCCAGCACCTACATTAGTGGCTCCAACCCCCAATTCTCCTCCTCCACTTCCTCCTCCGATTTATCCTCGTGCAGCACCAGTCAGTCATCAGTCGGTAGCTGGAAGTAGGGTAGCACTGCAGTGGGGAAGCATCACAGGCCTTGCTGAAGCTGATCTGCCTAGTTGACTAACAGCACACCTCTGCAGAGCTGTGGCAGGGGATTAGAGACCAGACTGAGCTGTGGCTCTCGCCACTCAACCTAGAACCAGGCATGGTTGTGTCTGATAATGGCTGTAACTTGGTGGCGGCTTTGGAGCTGGGAAACCTTAGACACAACTCATGCCTTGCCCACATAATCTACCTTGTGGTTTAGCGGTTTCTCTAAACCTACCCCAATTTGCCTGAGCTACTGGTGAAGGTCCGCCACGTGTGTGCACCTTTCTGCAAGTCACCGACAGCTGCAGCTGGTCTGTCAACGATGCAGCATTCCTTTAAATTGCCAGCTCACCATCTGTTGTGCGACATGAGCACGCACTGGAACTCCACGTTTCACATTTTGGCCAGGATTTGTGAGCAGAAGAGGGCAGTTGTGGAATACCAGCTGCAACATGGTTGTCGCCTTTTCAGTCAGCTTCCACTATTCACAAGTGAGGAGTGGGCAGGGATGTCTGACCTCTGTGAGGTTTTACACAACTTTGAGGAAGCAACACAGATGGTGAGCGGCGATAACTATATTATCAGCATCACCGTCCCACTTCTGTGTCTTCTGAAATGCTTGCTGCTCACAATTAAGGATGACACTGTGCATGTGGAAGAGGTGGAAATGGGGGAAGACATTACACAGGATGATGATAGCCAGACCACCCTCAGTTCGCCATCTCAGCACTAATTGGGGGCTGAAGAGGAGGAGCAGGAGACAGTTGCCTCAGCTAAGGAGGGTAGTACCCATGGAAGTTTAATTCCATCTGTTCTGTATGGGTGGGCAGAAGAGGAGATTAGGAGTGATCCTCCTGATGACGACAGCGAAGTTTTGGTATTCTGGCACATGTGTCTGATTTCATGTTAGGCTGCCTTTTCCGCTACACGAATTACTGGTTGTTCACCATTCTCGACCCTCGCTACAAAGAGAACTTCTCATCTCTCATTCCTCTGGTGGAGAGAACGAGCAAAATGATGCAATGCCAGAAGATCTTTTTATGAAAATTGCTCCAAAAGTTTCCATCTGACAATGCTGGTGGCAGAATACGTACTTTCCTGGCCAACCAAGGAGGGGAGACAAGATGAACACACAGCAGTTCCAAGAGAGGCCGGGCAACACTCTTCAAAGCCTGGGACAGTTTCATAATACCCCGCCAGCACCCTCACCCTGATGTGCGGCCTACTGCCACAAGGAGAGAAATTTTTGGGAAGATGGTGAAAGAGTACATAGCTGACCATGTCAGCATCCTCAATGATCCCTCAGTGCCTTACAACTACTGGGTGTCCAAGCTAGACACATGGAATGAACTGGTGCTCTGTGTTATGGAGAAACTAGCCTGCCCTGCCGCCAGCGTTTTGTCTGAGTGTGTTGCTGGTGGCATTATAAGAGATAAGCATATCTGCCTGTCAACTGAAAATGCTGACAGGATGACTCATATAAAAATGAACAAGGCCTGGATTTACCATGACTTCTCGACTCCACCAGAGGAATGCTGATGAACATAAAGGCACTTTATATGTGTTGTTTTTAATGTAGTTAATAGACTGTAGTCCTATACACCCCTTACACCACAAACAAGGGTATATGGTTTAATCTTTCTTTTCTCATCCTTCTTCTCCTCTTCCATCCTATCAACATGCATTGCTTATTCGTCACATATAATGCCCTCTCATATATGGACTTCGGATATAATTTTTTAGAGGGTCCGCTCACCAACAGGCCCTCACATATAATTTTTTACAGGGTCCACTCACCAGCAGGCCCTCACAACTAATTTTTACAGGGTCCGCTCACCAGCAGGCCCTCACATTAAATTTTTTACAGGGTCCACTCACCAGCAGGCCCTCACATTTAATTTTTGACAGGGTCAGCTCACCAGCAGGCCCTCACATCTAATTTTTTACAGGGTCCGCTCACCTACAGGCCCTCAACTCAAATCTTTTACAGGGTCAGCTCACCAGTAGGCCCAGAACTCAAATCCTTTACAGAGTCAGCTCCCTTGTAGGCCCGCAACTCGAATATTTTACAGGGTCAGCTCACCTGCAGACCTGCAACCCAATGTAAAGGAGGCCCTCCTTTATGTGATATACAGTTTGTATTGGAGTGCCTCTTCCTTGTAATTTTTGGCAGCACTTGCACTTCATATACAAGTAAATATATAGGAAATAATGTTTTCAATAATTTTTTTTACTTTGGTTTTGTGCGTAAAACCTTATTTAGAATGTGGGCCTAAAGATTAGTTTAAGGCCTTTTAGGCAGCATCATCAGCAGCATGGTGGTAAAAATGAGTGGCAAGGTGACATACTGTGGAGATGGCAGCATGAGGAGGCCACATAGTGGCACAATGACTTAGTTTGGATAAAAGACTAAGGCCACATATTGTTTAGAAAGATGCAGATGGAAACAATTTGTGGAGCTGTATGATGGTCACCTACACATTAATGCTGACCAGGGGCGTAGTTATAGGGGAAGCAGGGGCCTATCGAGGAGTAAGGAGGACTAAAAGATTTGGTCAGGGCCCCTTCAACAGTATTTCACAAGAAAATTATATACAGTGACAGTATAGACAGTGCATAAAATGGATTAAACAGCTGCCGGCCCTGGTCTGAGAGAGCGATCTTTACTATCCACAGGAATGCGGGTGGCATGAATGGAAGCGGTCACAAAAATTTACTGTGGGATAGAGCCTCATTCAAATATTTGCTGTGGGGCCCAGTCATTTCTAGCTATGCCACTGATGCAGCGGACAAAAGCAATTTGGGTTTATCAATTCCAAAACCTTAAAGGGGTTTTGCACTTTGTTTTAACTGATGATCTATCCTCTGGATAGATCATCAGCATCCAATCGGCGGGGGTCTGACATCCGGGACCCCCGCCGATCAGCTGTTTGATAAGGCAGCGGCTATCCAGTAGCGCCGCGGCCTTCTCACTGTTTACCGCTGGCCCAGTGACGTCACGACTGGTATCAACTAGCCTGGGCGGGGCTAAGCTTTATTCAAGTGAACAGAGCTTAGCCCCGCCCACGCTAGTTGATACTAGTCGTGACGTTACTGGGCCAGCGGTAAACAGTGAGAAGGCCACGTCGCTGCTGGAGCGTCGCTGCCTTCTCAAACAGCTGATCGGCGGGTGTCCCAGGTGTCAGACCCCCGCTGATCAGATGCTGATGATCTATCCAGAGGATAGATCATCAGTTAAAACAAAATGCAGAACCCCTTTAATTAAATTGTGGTCCTGGTGATCACTTTAAGGCCTTTTAAGCAGCATCAGCAGCAGCATGGTGATAACAATGAGTGGCAAGGTGACATACTGTGGAGGTGGCAGCATAAGGAGGCCACATAGTGGCACAATGACTGAGTCTGGATAAAAGACTAGGGCCACAGATTGTTTAGAACGATGCAGATGGAAACAATCTGTGGAGCTGTATGATGGTCACCTTCAGATTATTTCAGACCAGGGGCATAGCTATATGGGAAGTAGGGGAAGTGGCAGCATTGGGGCCCTGACCAAGAAGGGGTCCATCCAAGAGGGGGAGGACTAAAGAATTTGGTCAGGGCCCCCTTAACTGTATTCCCATATATCCACCAGTCCAACCTCCGAGCAGAACTGTGACAGCGGGGAATTACATACATTTCTCACCCGTTCTGCATCTAGTGTGAATCTATCTTTATTGGGGTCCATGACCGCATTAAAGTCCCCCATCACAACTAGCCGGCATTCTGATCTCCCTTCAGAGAAACTTGTTAACTGGATCAGTGGGTACATTGAGAAAGGCGGAGGTATATAAAAGAAAGCGAGAATGTAGCTGCAACCATGCAGCTTAACATGCAAAAAGACAAACCTACCCTGGTCATCTATATAAGATTCTATGAGAGTGAAGTCCACAGAATTATGAATCAGAACTGAGACGCCCCTAGAGGAACTATTAAAAGTGGAGTGATAAGATTGAGAATACCATCCCGTTGTCAGGCGGAACACGGTTTCTTTAGTGAGATGAGTTTCTACCATGCAAATGATTGCTGGAAGATATCTCTTTAATGCATCCATGCCCTTTTTTCCTTCCCCCCTTTTTTTTCCTCTTTTTCTTTCTTTCTCTTTCCTCCTTTATTTTTTCCCTCCTCTTATCCTCTTTCTTCCCCTTTTTCTCCCTTCCCTTTCTTTATCAACCCTCTATCCCCTCCTTTCCAAGCTACGCGAGAGGAAAGGGGCAAGACCAGAAAAATTCTGCTCCAGTTTAGCAGGAAGCTCAACAAAGCAAAAATAAAGTCACAAATAACGGGTAACAATGTTCTCATGTGTCCAGTATGCTCGCAGTCCCAATATACGCCACGAACCAGGCAGAAAGTCCAGGGCCGGCCGAAAAAGAGGAGGCGAGGAATCTTTCGCTGGTCACCCGGATAGTAAGTTGCTGGTCGCCCGGATAGTAAATGGGCCAAAAAATCCACGAATCCAGGTCCTGCCTCTAGCCACAGAGTAAAGACCCGGACCAGCAAAGAGAAGGCAGCAGGGAAGGATGAAAGGAATGAAGTCCCAAAAGTCACCAGTAGAGGGCAGGCAACGAGCATGCCAAGGAGCAGCTGACTCGAAACAAGCGCCGGCAAGCGCTGCACACCAGGGCAGAGAAGCAGAGATCGCTGGAGGAAAAAGCCCGGAGATCCTCAGGGCCGGCCAGAACCACAGACCGGGAGATCACACACCGACAGCAGTCCCAGCCAGCAGCAGACGGAGCGGCCGACAGCCGAGCCAGCAGAGAAGAAGGTGAGCCGCACCGAGTCACGGCGTCACCGCATACAGGGCATCAGCTCATCAGCTGTTTCGGCAGAGGAGCGTGGAGGGAGGACGCTGGCGAGGAGGGAGGAGGCTGGCGAAGAGGGAGAGCGAGACGCGTCGCTCACGTCATCACGCCGACACGCCTCGTTACAAAATACTTAGTAGCAAATTGTATTCCATTTTATGGACAGGGCACAATGATCCCTTAAATGCTGCTTTCTATGCTGATTGTAGCAGCTGAGAGTCACATGCAGCCTATCATGGTTAATTTGGTGTTAAAATAAAAAAATACTTACCTCAACCATTCGATTGCACAGAGGCTGTCGCGGCATCTTGATTGAAGAAAACATGTAAATTCTCGAGCGCTGACATGTCACCACGTTGTCATGCTGGGCGGGCACTGTGATGTCATCACTGATAGCATCACCACACCGGCCCAGCATGGTGACGTCACACATCAGCGTGCACGATAATTGGTGCATTTTCTTGAATCAAGATGGCCATCTCCATGTTCAAATGGATGAGGTGAGTATGTTTTTGAGGTGAGGCCCTAAATATTCTCCCTCACTTGAAATCCTTGAAATATTCTCCCATAGTAAGGAAAAACTGAGAAAAAGAAATGCAAAATAAAGAAAAAGATAAAAACGCATTAACAACATTAGTATATAATGAATGGATAACACATCAACTGTACATGTAGGGATTTAAAGTTGTCCTACGAATATATTGACAAGTATAATTGAAGGGCTAATATCATGCATATTTTTATTATTCTAATGTATATTTTTTTTTATCTTTGTTTATGTTTTTGTTCAAATGAATACAACACATGTGCATTTTAATTGGATTCACATTTAAATTTCCTGAGAGCTCTCCTACTCATAGGCAACACCTCTAAATCCAATCCATGTTTTATTTGTTCCATAATTATGAGGCCTATAAAAGATCTCTGGAGGAACGCAGTCTTGTAGCCACTGAGGAAGAGGCAAGTTACCTCAAAACTAATCTGACAGTCTGTGTTTTTTCCATACTCTTTGCTGGTCCGGACCAGAAGGAAGAAAAACTTTATTACCTTTGTTCTCATCTAAATACAGCATTTTCCAAGAATCTCTATATAGGACCTGTGACCGACAGGACCTGCGAGTCACATGACCGCAGCAGCTAACTGATGAACATGCCAGCTGACCGGATCATCTGACCTCCTTAACAGCGTGAAGTCACATTTATACACGCCAACTAAGTGTCGGAAACAAGCGCTCCTACCATGTGGAGTTAGCGTTCTAAGCAAATTATTCACACAGAGTCTTTTCACCTTTCGTCTCCTGGAACTAGTGCCCGAACCTACATGTGAGTGTCATGGTCTTACCTTCTCACTGTTCTCCTTCGTTTGACATGTGCTGGCGGCCATCTTGGTTTCTGGGTTTCTTGTAGCCTCCCACCCTGCGGCTCCTCCTTCCCACTGGGAGGAGCTGGATGCCTAGCTCATATATATAGAAGGTCTGTGGCTTCAGTTCCTTGCTTGGTCCTCCTGTGTTCACATGCTTCTAAGACTGCTGCTGCTTCTGGTTCCTGATCCTGGCCTCGTCTGACTACCCCGTTGGTTCCTGATCCTGGCTTCGTCTGACTACCCAGTTGGTTCCTGATCCTGGCTTCGTCTGACTACCCCGTTGGTTCCTGATCCTGGCTTCGTCTGACCACCCTCCTGGTTCCTGACCACTGTCTACGCAAGACCCTGCTTCGGTTTAGCCATCCGTTTGGACTTTTGCTACGGCTTGATTTCCAATAAAGCCTTCTTATTTCCACTCATCTCTGTTGTACATCTGGTTCATGGTTCCTTGACATTAGGACCAAGCCATGAATTCTGACGGTACAGGGCCATCCTCGCTACCTACGCTGGTTGCCAGACTTGATCAGCAGGATCACCTGTTGGGTCGGTTCGCTGTGGCGTTGCAAACCCTGCTTGAACGCACAGCTCATTTCGCTTCCGTTGCCGATGGGTCGGTTGTCGCTCCTGGGCCCGCTCCTACTGCTGCTCCGGTTGTTGCGCCAGAGTCTACCCCGACACCTGTTGCTGCGCCTGCGGTGTCTCGGGGTATGACCGGTTCTGCCCCCCTTCCACAGCGCTTTGGGGGAGAGCCAACTCAGTGCCGAGGTTTCCTTAACCAGGTGGGCATTTATTTCGAGTTGCTGCCACATGCCTTTCCTACTGAGAGATCAAAGGTGGGCTTCTTGATCTCGCTGCTCTCGGACAAGGCCTTGGCCTGGGCCAGCCCTTTATGGGAGAACAACAATCCGGTGGTTGCCAAGTTTTCCGGTTTTGTTGCTTCTCTTCGGAAGGTATTCGATGTGCCGGCTCGTGCTGCCTCTGCTGCGAAGCTCCTTATGTCCATCAGACAGGGTTCACGATCCGTAGCTGAATACGCCATTGAGTTTCGTACCCTGGCAGCAGAGGTGGGCTGGAATAATGAGGCTCTGGTCGCTGCTTTCTCTCATGGTCTCTCGGATGCCTTGAAGGATGAGGTTGCAGCTAAGGACCTACCAGTGGAGCTCGAGTCTCTTATTTCTTTCCTGATTTTGATTGACACCAGACTCAGGGAGAGACCTTCCTTTAAGGAGAGCCTGCGGAGGTCTCCTAACAGATTGGCGCCTACGTTTGCTGTCCCACCCGTGCCTCCCTCTCCTCCCACGCCTCCTGGGGATGACTTGTCTGGGGGTGAACCCATGCAGCGGGGGTTTGCTCGCCTGTCTGAGGGGGAGAGGGTACTCCGGAGACGCGAGGGCCGATGCATGTACTGTGGTCTCGGTGGGCATTTTCGGTTGGCATGTCCGAACCGTCCGGGAGAACGCTCGCACCTGAGGTCCTGTCGGGGGCAGATCTTGGGTGGAGTCTCCTCGTCCCCGGTTTCCCGTGTTGAAAAACCACTGATCACGGTTGTCCTCTCCTGGGTCGGGGGCTCGGTGACGACCCAGGCGTTGGTGGACTCTGGTGCTGGTGGTTTGTTCATTGATAGAGTGTTCGTTGCCGCCAATTCCATTCCTCTGCAGCCTCGAGGTTCCCCACTGGCTCTTGAGGCGATAGACGGCAGACCCCTTCTGCCGCCACACGTGACTCATGAGACCCTTCCAGTGGGGATAGCCATTGGTGCCGTTCACAGAGAGTCGGTCTGTCTCCAGGTTATTTCGTCTCCACACTACTCGGTGGTCTTGGGGTACCCCTGGCTCCAGAAGCATAATCCGACTTTCGATTGGAGATCGGTCGAGATCCTCTCGTGGTCACCGCAGTGTGGGGCTAGTTGCATCCATGGGCCTGTCAAGTTGCTGTGTACTTCCTCGGACTCTCTGTTGCCTCCTGAATACGAAGAGTACCGGGATGTATTCGATAAGGTGCGCGCGGTTGCCCTACCTACGCACCGCCCATACGATTGTGCCATAGAGTTACAATACGGTGCCGTTCCTCCTCGTGGCAAAGTCTATCCACTGTCGGTAGCGGAGAATGAGGCCATGGAGGAGTACGTGAGGGAGGCGCTTTCACGCGGACACATTCGCAAATCCTCGTCCCCGGCAGGGGCTGGATTTTTCTTTGTGAAAAAGAAGGGCGGCGAGTTGAGGCCTTGCATCGATTACAGGGGTCTCAATCGCATCACGATCAAGAACGCTTACCCGATACCCTTGATTTCCGAGCTGTTCGATCGCCTCAAAGGGGCCACGGTTAGGGATGAGCGAACTCGAACTGTATAGTTCGGGTTCGTACCGAATTTTGGGGTGTCCGTGACACGGACCCGAACCCGGACATTTTCGTAAAAGTCCGGGTTCGGGTTCGGTGTTCGTCGCTTTCTTCGCGCTTTTGTGACGCTTTCTTGGCGCTTTTTGAAAGGCTGCAAAGCAGCCAATCAACAAGCGTCATACTACTTGCCCCAAGAGGCCATCACAGCCATGCCTACTATTGGCATGGCTGTGATTGGCCAGAGCACCATGTGACCCAGTCTCTATTTAAGCTGGAGTCACATAGCGCCGCCCGTCACTCTGCTCTGATTAGCGTAGGGAGAGGTTGCGGCTGCGACAGTAGGGCGAGATTAGGCAGATTAACTCCTCCAAAGGACTTGATTAACTGATCGATCTGCAGCTGTGGATCATTGAGCTGCTGATCCTCAATTGCTCACTGTTTTTAGGCTGCCCAGACCGTTTGTCAGTCACATTTTTCTGGGGTGATCGGCGGCCATTTTGTGTCTTGTGGTGCGCCAGCACAAGCTGCGACCAAGTGCATTTAACCCTCAATGGTGTGGTTGTTTTTTGGCTAAAGCCTACATCAGGGTGAAGCTGTCACACCAAGTGCATTTAACCAGCAATAGTCTGTTCATTTTTTGGCCATATACAAAATCAGGGGCAAGCTGCGCCTGTCACCAAGTGCATTTAACCCTCAATGGTGTGGTTGTTTTTTGGCTAAAGCCTACATCAGGGTGAAGCTGTCACACCAAGTGCATTTAACCAGCAATAGTCTGTTGATTTTTTGGCCATATACTAAATCAGGGGCAAGCTGCGCCTGTCACCAAGTGCATTTAACCCTCAATGGTGTGGTTGTTTTTTGGCTAAAGCCTACATCAGGGTGAAGCTGTCACACCAAGTGCATTTAACCAGCAATAGTCTGTTTATTTTTTGGCCATATCCCAGTCTAATTCTGTCACTAAATCCATACCGGTCACCCAGCGCCTAAATACTAGGCCTCAAATTTATATCCCGCTAAAGCTGTCCTTAGTGCTGTAGCTGGGCGAGTTATTTAGTGTCCGTTCAAGCACATTTCTTGTTCTGGGTTGAAATACAATTCCCAATTTAGCAATTTCATAATTTAGTGGTTTCTGCTATATCAGAGCTATTTGAAATCTATCCCTAAAAGGGTATATAATATTCAAGGTGCACATTGGGTCATTCAGAATAACTTCACACACACCCGCTACTGTGTATTTCCAAGTCTAATTCTGGCACTAAACCCATACCTGTCACCCAGCGCCTAAATACTAGGCCTCAAATTTATATCCCGCTAAATCTGTCCTTAGTGCTGTAGCTGGGCGAGTTATTTAGTGTCCGTTCAAGCACATTTCTTGTTCTGGGTTGAAATACAATTCCCAATTTAGCAATTTCATAATTTAGTGGTTTCTGCTATATCAGAGCTATTTGAAATCTATCCCTAAAAGGGTATATAATATTCAAGGTGCACATTGGGTCATTCAGAATAACTTCACACACACCCGCTACTGTGTATTTCCAAGTCTAATTCTGGCACTAAACCCATACCTGTCACCCAGCGCCTAAATACTAGGCCTCAAATTTATATCCCGCTAAATCTGTCCCTAGTGCTGTAGCTGGGCGAGTTATTTAGTGTCCGTTCAAGCACATTTCTTGTTCTGGGTTGAAATACAATTCCCAATTTAGCAATTTCATAATTTAGTGGTTTCTGCTATATCAGAGCTATTTGAAATCTATCCCTAAAAGGGTATATAATATTCAAGGTGCACATTGGGTCATTCAGAATAACTTCACACACACCCGCTACTGTGTATTTCCAAGTCTAATTCTGGCACTAAACCCATACCTGTCACCCAGCGCCTAAATACTAGGCCTCAAATTTATATCCTGCTAAATCTCTCGTTACCGCTGTCCTGTTGTGGCTGGGAAAGTTATTTAGTGTCCGTCAAAGCACATTTCTTGTTCTGGGTTGAAATACAATTCCCAATTTAGCAATTTCATAATTTAGTGGTTTCTGCTATATCAGAGCTATTTGAAATCTATCCCTAAAAGGGTATATAATATTCAAGGTGCACATTGGGTCATTCAGAATAACTTCACACACACCCGCTACTGTGTATTTCCAAGTCTAATTCTGGCACTAAACCCATACCTGTCACCCAGCGCCTAAATACTAGGCCTCAAATTTATATCCCGCTAAATCTGTCCCTAGTGCTGTAGCTGGGCGAGTTATTTAGTGTCCGTTCAAGCACATTTCTTGTTCTGGGTTGAAATACAATTCCCAATTTAGCAATTTCATAATTTAGTGGTTTCTGCTATATCAGAGCTATTTGAAATCTATCCCTAAAAGGGTATATAATATTCAAGGTGCACATTGGGTCATTCAGAATAACTTCACACACACCCGCTACTGTGTATTTCCAAGTCTAATTCTGGCACTAAACCCATACCTGTCACCCAGCGCCTAAATACTAGGCCTCAAATTTATATCCTGCTAAATCTCTCGTTACCGCTGTCCTGTTGTGGCTGGGAAAGTTATTTAGTGTCCGTCAAAGCACATTTTTTGTTCTGGGTTGAAATACAATTCCCAATTTAGCAATTTCATAATTTAGTGGTTTCTGCTATATCAGAGCTATTTGAAATCTATCCCTAAAAGGGTATATAATATTCAAGGTGCACATTGGGTCATTCAGAATAACTTCACACACACACGCTTCTGTGCATTTCCAAGTCTAATTCTGTCACTAAATCCATACCGGTCACCCAGCGCCTAAATACTAGGCCTCAAATTTATATCCCGCTGAATTTGAATACAATACATTGGGCCAAATAATATATTTGTTGTTGTGGTGAACCATAACAATGAGAAAAACATCTAGTAAGGGACGCGGACGTGGACATGGTCGTGGACATGGTCGGACATGGTGGGTGACGTGAAGCCTCATTCTCTGCTATGACATGCAGACTGATTCTCTGCTGACATGAAGCCAGATCCTCTGTTACGGGACCTCTCTCCTCTGCCTGGGTGCTGGGCCTAAATTTATGAAAATGGACTCTTACAGTGGTGGGTGACGTGAAGCCTGATTCTCTGCTATGACATGAAGACTGATTCTCTGCTGACATGAAGCCAGATTGTCTGTTACGGGACCTCTCTCCTCTGCCTGGGTGCCGGGGCCTAAATATCTGAGAATGGACTGTTCCAGTGGTGGGTGATGGGAAGCCAGATTCTCTGCTATGGAACCTCTCTCCAATTGATTTTGGTTAATTTTTATTTATTTAATTTTTATTTTAATTAATTTCCCTATCCACATTTGTTTGCAGGGGATTTACCTACATGTTGCTGCCTTTTGCAGCCCTCTAGCCCTTTCCTGGGCTGTTTTACAGCCGTTTTAGTGCCGAAAAGTTCGGGTCCCCATTGACTTCAATGGGGTTCGGGTTCGGGACGAAGTTCGGATCGGGTTCGGATCCCGAACCCGAACATTTCCGGGATGTTCGGCCGAACTTCTCGAACCCGAACATCCAGGTGTTCGCTCAACTCTAGCCACGGTCTTTACCAAACTCGACCTGAGGGCGGCATATAACCTGGTAAGGATCAAGGCGGGCGATGAGTGGAAGACCGCGTTTAACACCAGGACCGGTCATTATGAATCCTTGGTTATGCCCTTTGGGTTGTGCAATGCGCCCGCAGTCTTCCAGGAATTCATCAACGATGTTTTCCGTGACCTGTTGCAGCAGTGTGTGGTGGTCTATTTGGATGACATCTTGGTATATTCTGCATCCATGGAGGCCCACATTCTGGATGTCAGACGAGTGTTGCAACGCTTACGAGAGAACAAGCTGTTCGGTAAGCTTGAGAAATGCGAATTTCACCGATCCCAGGTAACCTTCTTAGGTTACATCATTTCCGCTGAGGGGTTCTCCATGGATCCTGAGAAGGTTTCGGCTGTCTTACAGTGGCCCCAGCCCAGTGGGCTTCGTGCCCTGCAGCGCTTTTTGGGCTTCGCCAATTATTATCGGAAGTTCATCAGGGACTTTTCCATGCTAGCCAAGCCTCTCACGGATCTGACCAGGAAGGGCAGTAATCCTCAGGTCTGGCCGCTCGAGGCCATCCGAGCTTTTGAGGCTCTAAAGTCCGCCTTTGTGTCGGCTCCGATTCTGTCGCATCCCAACCCTGGGTTGCCTTTTGCCCTCGAGGTGGACGCGTCTGAGACGGGAGTAGGCGCCCTCCTGTCTCAGCGTAGAACACCAGAGGGTCCTCTGCTTCCTTGTGGGTTTTACTCCCGGAAACTGTCTTCCGCGGAGTGCAACTATCAGATTGGTGACAGGGAGTTATTGGCCATCGTGCAGGCCCTTAAAGAATGGAGGCACTTGCTCGAGGGCTCGGTGGTTCCGGTTCTCATCCTGACGGACCACAAGAATCTGACCTACCTCTCTGAGGCCAAGAGATTGACACCACGTCAGGCCAGATGGGCTCTGTTCTTGTCACGTTTTAATTACGTGGTCTCCTACCTACCCGGCTCCAAGAACATCAGAGCGGATGCCTTATCACGGCAGTACTCCGAGCTGTCCGGGGAGGAGTCGATTCCGACTACGGTCATACCCCCGAATCAGATCCTGGCCGCTATTCGCACCAGCCTGACCTCTCGTCTGGGTGAGCAGATTTTGGCGGCTCAATCTGGTGCTCCCTCTGGGAGACCCAACGGCAGATGTTTTGTGCCTGAGGAGTTGCGCACTCGGTTGTTGCGAACCTACCATAACTCCAAGGCCGCGGGGCACCCTGGAAAGAATCAGCTGTCCTGGGCGGTTTCACGTCTGTTCTGGTGGCCTTCTCTACGTTCCGACATCGCCGCATATGTAGCGGCATGCTCTGTTTGTGCCCAGAGTAAGTCCCCTCGGCACCTTCCGTTGGGCCTTTTGCAACCCATAGCCACCGGGGAGCGTCCATGGTCACACCTGGGGATGGATTTCATTGTGGACCTCCCTGCATCCCGAGGCCATACGGTCATTCTCATGATTGTGGATCGGTTTTCCAAAATGTGCCACTGTGTTCCTCTCAAGAAGTTACCCTCTGCACAAGAGTTGGCCTCGATTTTTGCCAGGGAGGTCTTCCGGTTGCACGGTTTGCCCAAGGAGATTGTGTCGGATCGGGGGAGTCAGTTTGTGTCCAGGTTCTGGCGCGCCTTTTGCTTCCAGTTGGGGATTCATCTCTCTTTCTCCTCGGCCTACCACCCTCAGTCCAATGGGGCCGCAGAACGATCCAATCAGGCCTTGGAGCAATTCCTTCGTTGCTATGTCTCCGATCACCAAGACAATTGGGTTGACCTCCTGCCTTGGGCTGAGTTTGCCAGGAACACGGCGGTGAACTCTTCCTCTGGGACGTCTCCCTTCATGGCCAATTATGGGTTCCAACCTGCCGTGTTACCGGAGGTATTCTCTCCCCAGGATACTCCGGCTGTGGAGGATCACCTTTCCGTCCTACGTACTTCTTGGGTACAGATCCAGAGGTCCCTTGAGGTCTCTTCGCAACGCCAGAGACTCCAGGCTAATCGCAGACGAGCGCCCGCTCCTTCCTACCAGGTCGGAGACCGTGTATGGTTGTCCACCCGCAACCTCAACCTTCGAGTGCCCACTCCCAAGCTGGCGCCTCGCTTTGTTGGTCCCTTCCGAGTGCTTCACAGGGTAAACCCGGTAGCCTATGCCCTTGCGCTTCCTCCTGGCATGCGGATCTCCAACGTGTTTCATGTCTCCCTGTTGAAGCCATTGGTGTGTAATCGTTTCACTTCCTCGGTTACTCGGCCCCGTCCGGTCCAAGTGGGCAATCGTGAGGAATATGAGGTGAGCAATATCCTGGACTCACGCCTGGTCCGCGGTCGGTTGCAGTTTTTGGTCCATTGGCATGGTTATGGTCCAGAGGAGCGTTCCTGGGTTCCCTCCGCAGATGTCCATGCTCCTGCGTTGCTCCGAGCCTTCCACGCACGCTTCCCTCTGAAACCGTTCCTTACTCCGCGGAGGAGGGGCCCTTGAGGGGGAGGTACTGTCATGGTCTTACCTTCTCACTGTTCTCCTTCGTTTGACATGTGCTGGCGGCCATCTTGGTTTCTGGGTTTCTTGTAGCCTCCCGCCCTGCGGCTCCTCCTTCCCACTGGGAGGAGCTGGATGCCTAGCTCATATATATAGAAGGTCTGTGGCTTCAGTTCCTTGCTTGGTCCTCCTGTGTTCACATGCTTCTAAGACTGCTGCTGCTTCTGGTTCCTGATCCTGGCCTCGTCTGACTACCCCGTTGGTTCCTGATCCTGGCTTCGTCTGACTACCCCGTTGGTTCCTGATCCTGGCTTCGTCTGACTACCCCGTTGGTTCCTGATCCTGGCTTCGTCTGACCACCCTCCTGGTTCCTGACCACTGTCTACGCAAGACCCTGCTTCGGTTTAGCCATCCGTTTGGACTTTTGCTACGGCTTGATTTCCAATAAAGCCTTCTTATTTCCACTCATCTCTGTTGTACATCTGGTTCATGGTTCCTTGACAGTGAGTTGGCTTTTATGCCCCTACACAGAATGGACACTGTAATATCAACAGAGCGGTAAGAGCCTCAGTGAGGCAACTCTGAATTGCTGAATTACTGTGCACTTATATACACTGTGCTGTGTTCCTACACAAGTTACTGGGTCTCTAAAATTGTGACTTGTTCTCTATACATAATGCTGTGTTTCCAACATTGAGAACTTTTTTTCCATGTGACATTGAGTCTTTAAGGTCTCCTGGATAACATCTATGCTTTTTGGTGAACATTCATCACCCTCTATCTAGAAGCAACAGCCATTTTCTATACATCCTCAACCAGTGGATTTATGTGATGATTAATTTGCGTGATTTTATTTCTTAGTTCATTCAGTCTTGTATTTTACTAGGTGTATTTTCCCACGTGTATGATCCCGTTTTATGGTCTATATATATATTTGAATAAATAGTTTTTATATCCCTTATCTACTCCAGAAGGTGATGGGCCTGCCCATTTGCTTGCATGCTTTTGTTTTTTTTTCCTGATTTACTACCATTTCAGGAAAAATGGATTTGTTACCATGAAGGTCCAGGAGATTTGGGTCAATTAGCTCAACACTAGTTGAAGCCATAGAGAAGGTCAGTATTTTTCTTTCATAAACCATTCAATCAACTAAGTAATGAATGGCAGTAGATATGCAGCTCAACAAGAACCCTTTGGAACTAACCTGGTGGTACCACTATTCCTCCCAGTCCCCAACAGCAAGATACCATAATGAGGGAAAGATGGATCCTATAACAAATTATTTTTATTAAAAACGATGTTTTGTAGCACTGGACTGGTGCTTTCCTCAGGATTCATTATCAGACAGGCATTGATACAGCAGAAATTGTCACATACCGTATCTTCACATTATCACACACATATAAATACACTCAAAATAATTGACTATAAATCATTTTAGATGATGCAGTTAGAAACTTTATTGGAATGACTCTGAATCTCTGTGTGTACTATAAATAAATGCAAGTAAAAAAAAAATCAAGAATATCAAATACTGATGATGATGATGATGATGTAGAGTAAACTGGTAGAACTTCATTGTATTTTGGGGTCTGATCTCCTTTTACACTGCAGAGAGACAAAAGGATGGATTAAAGTAACAGATATATAACATTTAATTCACCGTATTCATTGTAAATACTGATTAGAAAACCAATGGAGTAATAAGAAAATGACAAATGAGAAGCATTTTTATTTATAGGAGATTAACTCTAGGGTTTTCCCAACGTATATTAAGAATAGATTTACACAATCAGAAATAAGAGAGGAATGAGATGTCACCAGAACCTTGTTCTGGCCAGAAAACCAGTATAAATATAATCTATTCTTCTGGAGGATCCAGTTGCTAACCCCTTAAATGCTGTTTAGCAGTTGTGGTATAGAGAATGGAACTTTTTCTGCTGTATTATCTCACATTTAACAGCTAATTCTTGGAGGTACCAGCATTGGCTCCAAATTGTATAAGCGTACTGCCTGCATTCCTAGGGCACCTTTATGCAAGTCAACTATCAGGAACTAAAAAAGATAGTTTGTTGGGTGATCGCATCTTTAACTGAAAGTACATGGCATGGTCTTGTGTGCACTGCGGATCTGCTGCCAACAATGTGGAAACATAATAGCTGACAAACATTTATAGTGGTGATCATTCATTCCTCATTCAGTGTGTTTTGGGTTGTTTAGAAACTAGTGCTGAATAACTTGTATACCATCAATCAGTTCATGATTGGGGCAGAGGTTGATTAGTGAAATAACCCTAACAAAGAAGGATAGGTTAGGAAAAAGAAATGCTTTTGAAGCAGCCATCCATGTCTATAATTTGTTTTCATATAGACTTTTAGTGAATTTTATATGAATAAAATGGGATCCTCAGACTTCTCAGGGCCAAACCCTCATATCAAAAAAGTCTAATAGGTTTTGATTCAGACCTATAGACCCTGGTGTAAAAAAAAAAAAAAATCTCCAAAGAAAGCCAAATTATTATTATTTTTTCTGGACTTTTGGGACCAACTATGTTATCAGAGACTGGTCCACTGGAGGATCCTCTGGTTTACTGGTGTGCATATCTAATGTTGCCTAAGGCGGTGCTGCAGAAACACTGAACACTTATGCCAAGTTCACACAAACGTTTTTTTTGCAAGTGTACGGGTAATTTTTTTGTGTCCCGTATACGGTCCGTATACGGAACCATTAATTTCAATGGTTCCGCAAAAAAAAACGGAATGTACTCCGTATGCATTCCGTTTCCGTATATCTGTTTTTCCGTTTCGTGGAAAGATAGAACATGTCCTATTATTGCCCGCAAATCACGTTCCGTGGCTCCATTCAAGTCAATGGGTCCGCAACAAAAATGGAACACATACAGAAATGCATCCGTATGTCTTCCATATCCATTCCATTTTTTCTGAACCATGTATTGAAAATGTTATGCCCAGCCCAATTTTTTCTATGTAATTACTGTATACTGTACGTGGCATACGGAAAACTGAAAGGAAGCGGAAACACAACGGAACTCAAACGAAACAACGGATCCGTGAAAAACGGACCGCAAAAAACTATAAAAGCCATACGTTCGTGTGAACTAGGCCTTACTGTCAGGTTTCCTCACCGATTATAGCAAATTGTAGAGGAATGTTTTGTGATCTTAATATCATTAAGTGAGTCTAACAAGTAGACATTGTACAAGACATTGTAGGGGTTGTTCTCACATGCAATAGCATCTCATGTTATTTGACCATATCATGCTCTTTTCTGGATGATAACATAATTAATATGATTGCACTTGTTTTGTTGACCTTTAGATATAATGTCTTAGGTATTATTAAGGACATATAAAGACGAGGCTTTAGTACTCACCAAATTTATATGATGCCTGGAAGCCTCTAAACTGAGTTCTGTCATCACTAACAAATCTCAGCCACAGTGAATTGCCTTGAGAGATAAAGGAAGGGATTTTATAGTTCCCACAGAATGGACCCTTCCAGTTGGACCCATCCTGGATCTCTAAATAGTCATAGATGCAGTACTGACTAGCCTCTGTCTGAAAATCAGCAACCTTGAAGGAAATCTGGAAAGATCAGAAGCAAAGATTGAAATATCAAGTGGGTCAGACTGCAACATATGAATCATTACTGAGAAGTTCACAAGACAAAATTATCATTTGTGTAGGTTGAAAAAAATTAGGTGGAAATATTTTAGAACTTTATTGCTCTAATAAAACTTTTTTACAGATTAATTTTAGAACGCCTAAAATAATAAATTAAAAATATTTTTGTGGGGCTTCAGACAAACTGAAAAAAATAAAAATCACTTTACCTTCTTTCTAATAGGAGCTGTAATGGTGTAGATGCAATTCATGTTTGGGCCGTAGGAATTGGGGTAACCGGGGGATGTAACGTTTCTTCCAGGGGTATAGAATGTTCCTCCACATTGCACTGAGGGAAATACATTTTAATGTCATTATTAAAGTAGAATATTCCTACACAACATATTTTACATTACCATTCGCATTGTATTTAATATGGTAGTCTGAAGAATTAAAAGAAAAAGAAGTGTAAAACACTATCTGATATTAGCTTTTTTTTTCAGATAAACTGAACTTTGAGCCCCCCCCCCAAAAAAAAAGCCAGATAGACTTTAAAAGGGCATTCTAAGACTTTTGTTTTGCTGATCTATCCTTAGGATAGACAATCAATATTTGATTGGTGCACCCCACCAATAGGCTGTTCCTGAATAGCTCGGGTTCTAGAAGACAAAGCTAGAACCAAATGGCTCCATACAATATGTTATGGACAGACCTCGTTACTGCAGTAATCACTTCAATGGGAGCAGCGCTTCAGTATCTAGCTCCATCCACTATGCATTTTATGAAGCTGTGCAGTTTCAGGGTCAATCTTTTTGTTCCAGAGCTACTCATGAAAATCTGATTGGAAGAGGTAAATAGTCTATCCTAAGGATAGTCCATCAATATTATAAACCTTTTCTTTTAAATAAGTTTTCCAGTAACATTAAATATCCAACACCAACAGCAAAGGCTTAGCTCTCTAAAAATAAAAGTATTCCATTTCAACTGCCCACTCTTTTTCCTCCTGGAATGTAAAAGCCCCTCCCCCCACAAACACACACACTTACAAATTAATTGGTATACCTCTAAAATCATTGTGATCATGCTTGAAGTAATAATGATATGACTGTTGAAAAATGATCTTCACAGAACAGGAAGACTTGCCATTATCATTACTCAGTGACATCAGCCATAATTTAGGATTTTGTTTGAATATAAATAGTGGCATGGAAAACACAAAAACTTACTAAATTCTAAACAAAATAGGTTTAACATACAAACTTTATTTAAACTATAGGACATTTTATGTAGAGGCATTCTCTTTAAACATTGAAATAAAAAAGTACAAGTTAGAATAAAAGATTTAGTATATAATAGTGTACCTGAGCTGTATGAGGCTGTAAAGCCTACCCCAGTACCACTGCTGTCACTGGAAAACTCAACCAATAACTGGTTAGTAGAGGCAATAATTGGAGGGATCAAGACAGTCCCACAAGTTCTGTCCAACACCAGGGGATCTCTCTTAGTGGGGCCATCATAAATCCTAATATAGTCAGATATACAATTGGGAGATGACTGGACATCAAAGGCAACAAAGTTCAAAGCAACCTAAAAAACAAACAAACAAAAAATCATCAAATCAGTAGAAGATTAGATACATTCTGAAGATATGGTATGAAGACTGATACTTGATTAGTTCATGGCAAAAATATACTAAAAGCACAAAATTTTAATTCAGTTGACATGAATTCATTGTCAGATTTCAGGCCCAACTAAAATCAAACCAAATTGAAAGTCTCTCATTTGCCTTAAAATGTCTGTGGTCTTCTAGGGCTGTATCAAACCTCTTTCAATCTCTTCAAAGCCAAGACAACATTAGAAATATCAACTTGACAGTGACATTCATGGCTTTGGGTAAACGGATGGTAGTAGGAAGTCACACACCACCGGTCTGTTTTTGGCTAAGAAACTATCTAAAACTGTTCCTTTTTTGGTGGCTGTCGCTGTTTGGTGGCTGTCGTCTTCTGTCGTGTACAAACCATTGTAGCCACCATTTTGATTGATTGCTCAAAAATAGATTTAAGAATCTTCGTATTCGCCTGAATTCCAATTTTTGGGGAAACTTTTCTATAACTTATTCACTTATCTCCACTAATAACAGTTGGATAATTTAGTTCCTTGTATACTAGATATTGAATTTATAAAAATTAAAAAATATGGTCTTGTGTCAAAAACTAAGTAGCTTTGGTTCTTTGTTAATAGTTCAGCCTCTTAACTACGGTACCTGATCTGATGGTGTTCTGATCAGCCAAACACAGCTGGCATTATTCGGGTAGGCTGATGGGTAGTTGGCGGATGTTAGACTTCCATTCTTTTCATTAAGTAAATTGGCACAGACATCTATTAGGAGAAACACAATTTGATCAATGACCGCGATGGATCTTTTATACAACTTTCTGAAATCTGTAGACCTGCAATAACTTACTGCATTGATACAATTGGTTGATTTTAGCGACATCTAAAACACTCAGTCCATTAATTTGCCCAATTGGGATGTTTGGGACCGGTATGGTCACAATGGTGGGTTGTCCAGAAGTGTTTGAGAAAGCGAAACTATCAGAAAAAAAAAGTTATAACACATTAGAATGTGACCATATAATACAGCATATAAAATAATATTCCAGAATTGTATTTGTTTTAGTATTAGTCACAGTGGATTATTCATTTTGCCAATAAGTAATGAGCTAATGACCTTACCTGTCATAATGCATCACTGATCCATAGTCATACTCAAGACCAAGGTTATTGGTGTTTTGCATTTCAAAATTTATTATATTACCTATAAAAGAAAGCATCTCTATAAGGGTTAACATGTTAACATGTGTTGGATTTTATGTAGATTTTGGTGTGGATTCTGCACCCGAAACCATGTGAAGTTTGCATCCAATGCAGGTAACTGGGGTTTCCACAACCCTGTTCACATGCAATTTATATCTGTAGGACAAAATAAGGAAAAATATGGAAATATATTTACTGAGAAGGAATTACCTGGTGATATGTACTGGTACATGATGGTGACATAGTTATCCCGGTCACTCCTTGTATGCTCATGGTAGAATCCCAGGGCATGGTTTAGCTCATGCTGTACAATTCCTCTGTACATACAGCCATCCATGTCTACTGCAACCATCTGACCTCCACCTATCCGGCCCACAAATGATGCACATCTGAATATAAATAGGACATTATTATTACTAACATCAAGAAATTGGTCAAAAATGATAAAGCATAAGAAACAAGTAGACAAAACATCAAAGTAATCACTAATATTCTGATTCATATAATCTTGTACAGGAGACAAAATGAGTTATTTTATAGCTAAATAACTATCATTTCATATTATTACTGTGCTACAATTAAGTTTAGGAATTATTGATCATAAATTAGTGAGGGATGGAAAATCCCAAGAGCTTTTAACGAGGAGGCTCAGGAGTTGTATTGTGGTATAATGGAGCCCTTGACACAACAGACTGACAGACTCCATGCAAATACAGACCACGGTGGTTTTCTATTATTCTAATGACCGCTTCATAGATTGTCAGCAGTGAATTTCAGTTCCCTTCAGCTCTTTCATCACTATATTTCAAACTGTGACCAAATCTAGTCAACTAATAAGATAAGGAAAATTGGATCAGGTCGCACATTCCTCCAAAAATCCAATCACTCTGGTGTATGGACTAGCTGGGCTGGCTCCCTTCAAATGTTCTTTTATACTGTGCATATTGCATAGCTTTTAACAATAACTTTTATTCTACAAGTCATCTAGGACACATAATGATGATAGAAATCTGGTCTCTACGTGCATGTTTTCATTCTACCTTTGCTGTTAGCTTGTAATGTCTAAAAGCTATGCTTCAAGTTAGGGTTGAGCAAACCCGAACTTTGCCGCAAAATTTTGGGTTTGGTGTTCGGGCATTTAATAAAGCTTGCTGAAAGGCTGCTTATCAACAAGCTTTTAAGTTGTGGGCATTTAGAAGCCATCATAGCCATGCCTAGTAATGGCATGGCTGTGATTGGCTGGTGCATCATGTGACCCAGTCTCTAAACAAGCTGGATCACGTGTCGCACCTCCCATGAGCTCTGAGTAGTGCAGGGACAGGAAGCAGCCAGCTGAAGTGAGGGAGTGCGTTAGGAATTTCATCTGGCTATTTATTTTGTGGGTGACATATAGCGATTTTTTGTGGGTGTAATGTACTATCTTTGTACCCCTTACACAAAAATATAATAGTTAACCTGTCTGTTAGTTCGGTTTGGTGACATTTACCCCTTTTTGATGTTAGGTACACCTGCACTGCATTCATGACAATGAAATTCATATAGTTAATCTGTTTGTTAGATCGGTGGGTGACACATACCCATTTTTGGTGTGAGGTACACCTGCACTGCATACATAACAGGAAAATAATATAGTTAATCTGTCTGTTAGATCAGTGGTTAACATCTAAATATTTTTGGTGTGAGGTACACCTGCACTGCATTCGTGACAGGGGAATTAATATAGTTATTCCGTCTGTTAGATCTGTGGGTGACATATAAACTTTTTTGGTGTGAGGTACACCTGCACTGCACACGTGATAGTGAAATTGGATGACGAATTTATAAAAAAAATAAAAATGTTGGCTACCTCCTCCTCCACCGCCACTTCCACCTACACCACCATGTCCACCACCTCCTCAACCTCCTATTTCACTTTGAAATCAGACTCCTAGTTCAAGATTATTATTTTTATTTTTTTCTATGTTATTTTAAATCATTTCCCTCTCCACATTTGTTTGCAAGGTAATTCTCCTGCTCTTACCCCGATTTCTCTTCCCTTTGCAGCCCTCTAGCTCTTCTATGACTGTTTTACATACATTTTTGTGCACCAAAGTTCAGGTCCCCATTGACTGCAATGGGGTTTGAGTTCGAGTCAAGTTCGTTTCTCAAATTTTGACCCGAAGTTAATAGAAACCCGGCAAACCGAAACATCCACAGGTCCGGTCATACCTACTTGAAATGTTTGAAATGCATAAGCAAAGATCATAATTTTTAACAGTGTTATTGTGTGCCCAAGGTAAAATAAGGTTTTTGTAGCCAAGTGTCGGGAATTGTTGAGTCTAAAATGATAATTCATTATGGAATAATATTTTTCTTAGTATAGGTACACCAAGCTTCACACACAATAGTAGACAAAGGTTTCTATTTCTTCACTTGTTTCACACTTATAATCATAGATTACAATATTATAGATACCTACCCCCTAGACATAATATTAAGGTAGTCATTCTCCGTTGTCCGAGGCACAAACCTCACACAGGTAAGGGTTTCGAATTCCCCCATTGACGTCTGAAACAAGTTGAGGTTCCAACTACCTGGGGTTAAAAGAACATTTATACAATATTAAATCTACTATAAAACAGTTAGGGCGGCCAAATTAGATATAACATTAAAAAAAACTTACTATAATTGGAGGCAAACGAATAAGGCACATTGACCGTCCCATTGGCAGATTTGGGCCACAAGCACCCTGTGCAGGACGTAGCGCTGCGTCCAGATGTTTTCAATATGTCACCTTGATATAAGTTCAAGGCATTTTCTAAATAAAGAAGATGGTGACATTTTAAATGCAGTATATACCATTACTTTACAAATCAAATACTCAGGTCACTTAATTTCACTAATCTAGACTTTTAGACCCATAGACAACACAGAGAGAGGAGTCAATGGTTGAACACGAAGTGTGTAATCTATCTGATATCCATCTTATGTACTACAGTACTACTGCATATCCTATTCCATTATGTTTGATTTCTAAAAACTACTCTATACAGAGACATTTTCTCATATTCTTAATTAGGTCTATTAATATTCTCTTCATATTCTTAATATAATATATAGATATAAGATATACAGTAAATATAATATAATGGTGATGGAAAGGGCAATCGGCGGATAGTATGTACTGCTAGTAAGTTCCAGCCTAAATTTTACATTGAACCCCTGGGGATAGGCCATCAATGTTAAAGGACCAGAAACCCCTTCAGGTTTACACAGTCTTATTATATACTATTAACAACTACTCTTTGTTTACAAGGAATGATTTTAGTAGACCATTAGTTTGATAAGAAACTTGTGGAGCTGAAAGTTCAAAGGGGATAGCTGTTGGTAACCTATGAAAGCTACATGACCCTAGGGCTGTGATGGATAGCCTCCGGTACTGCAGCTGTGGTAAAACTACAACCCTCAAGATAGGCACTTGCTTTGCTGTTCTCAGAACTCCATATAAATGAATGGGGCATGCTGGGAGTCTCACCACAGCTGGAGTGCCGGAGGTTAGCCATCACTGCCCTTGGCCATTGCCAGGGTCAGTGCAAATTAAGTAATTATCACTCATTGGTCAGCATACCCTTGAAGCATATGACCCTTGCCCCATGTCACGTACACTAAAGTAATTCCAGACCAACAATTTATTTAATGACTAAATAAATTTGATGGCTTTAAGATATTATCTAAATTATTAATGTAAATAATTGAGAATTACCTTGTGTGATGTCTATAACTCATCACTTACTGCACATTGACAGGAAACATAACTAAGCGGTTACCTTTGTTGACCTTTATTATCTTGGCAAAGTTTTCTTCAGGTTCTTCTGCTGCTTCAGAATCTGTAGCTAAAAGCATATCTATAATGAAGGACGTGTGTCACATATATCAGCAGCCAATACATATTGGTGAATAAGTTTAATATTATTATAAATCAGAATGAGAAGAGTTTTAAACTAGACTTGAGAGAACTGATTTGTTAGAATAGATATTCAACCCAAATGTTTTAAATTAAATACTTTAAATTCATTTGGGTAGAATTTGAGAGATGGTGAGAGAGAGGTTTTACAGATTTTTAAAGCACTTTTGATTTAGGTGGAAAATGTGTATACCCAAATCAAATTTCAGACAAACAAACCAAAATTAATTTTAAGAAATGTTGTCACCTCTACTTTAAATGACTAAATTAAAAGTTATTCTAAATCTTTCACTAAAGACTATATATAAATCTTCTCATCTTCTCATGCTCTAGAAATTGCTGCTAGAAGATTGTTTACTTTAAAAGAAGCCTGTCGCCTCCAAATATAAATGTAGGCATGCTGTCATGTAGGATTGGTAATCCAAAATGTAAAAATACCTTTCATGCAATAATTCGGTTCTCTAGCTTTGTGAAATGCTTTGTTTCTAGGCAAATATAGATTTTGGTGCTCTGTGGGTGAGGCTGCTCATTTCTGTGCACTAGACATCCCCTATAAGGGACAATAGCTATGCTAAACTGTGTACCACTAAATGGAGGCACTGACCATAAACACGGATCCCCAAAAAAATATCCAGCTTCCAATAAAAAGCGTTGCCTTATTCATGATGGCATCGTATTTTGGAATCCTAAATGCATAAACTGTAATGCTATGTTTCTGTATATGATGTCACACTTGGATTTTAGTACCCATGAAGAATAATGATGCAACAATTTGTATTGTAAGCTGGACTTTTTTCACTTATTTTTTTGGACTAGACTTCCCCATGTCACAATTATCTGCTCTGAAATATCAAGTACTGTCAATGACACCAGAGCGGGGAGACACTGGATGGTGTTACTGATGGAGCAATGGTGCACTGAACTGATAATCTCTACCCACAGTGCACTGAAAACCTTAGCTGCATACAAATGAAAATAAGCATTTCTCAGGATTTGAGGATATGATTTTCACAAGAAAGAGCTGATTATTATTGTTATGTTTAAGAATTCACTAGAATAGTAAGTATGGTACTAGTAAAATTCAATCCAGACACCAGAGACACACTTAAAGAATAAAGAGTGGCACAAACACTGAAGGACAGCCCAAATAACACTGAGGAGCTCTTACCAGGTTCATCTAATCCAGGTATGGAAAGCTGGAGAAGAAATACATGTGATCATTAGTAACACCTTATAACAGAACTGAAAATGCCAATGATGAAAAATGAGTTGTAAAGTGGATTATACTGGGCTAAAACTCCCATCGTGAAAAATAAATGTCTTCATTAATATAATAAGTTAATAAAACTTCAATCTGATTTGATATAAAAGCAAGGATATCTACACTTCCCTTTCATATGAATGGGACAATGTTAACTGTTTCTTCCTTCCTAAAATGTGCAGAGACTGGCATAACATTTGAGAAGATTCTATGTTACTAGAGACATAGGAAATTATCTTACCTGTGATGATGCAGATAGAGGAACACTCGTCACCTGTCCCACCACAAAAAGCAGGAGAAGAGAAATCTTCTTATCCATGTTACTGAGAGATAGCTACAGTATTTGGAGATTGTTTCTTTGTCTAGATTACTGCTCAATGTATATGCCTTATATACCTGTAAATTATAGACCTCTACCAATCACAAAGCAGAACTAAAGATATCTGTAATAGTCAAAAGAACAGCCTGGAGCCTAAAGCCTATAACAGGTTTAGAATCCTCTCTGCATGTGACCACCAAGGAGATGTTTTCCAATTAGTTCAGCCATTCCAGAACGTTTTCATGGTGTAATTTTTATGCCATTGATAATTTTGTGTCTGTGTCAAACCTGAAGAATACTCCGTTTTTTAAAGATCCAAAGTGAAATTTGAATTGTGAATGTATATATCGACTGAACGATATTACTATAAACGCTCATTCTACTCTTGATGTCGTTAATGAATTGTGATAATGTAAATTTCTCTGATAGGCACGATGACTAGACCTTTCTGAACAAAGATAACTATCAGCATTTTAGCAAGTTTATGACCAGATATGAATGAAGGTGTACACAATACTCCATGCTTGTAAATGATTGTTATTATTATTGGCGGTGTCTGTAGGTCACTTGTGTCATCAATCATCTGAGTGATTACTGATAATGATGTTTACCCTATTACAATAGTCGCAGTCCATTGTCATTTAAAGATCCCCTATTAAAGAGTTTCCTCAGCCAGTATGTGCAGTTTCACCAGTAACCAGTCCTTTGTAGGTGCTAAGTAACAGTTTTGTCGCTTTAATTAGGAATCTTGACACTGAATATAGTCATTTATGCAAATACTTAAGCTATTTGTGTGATACCTAATTACCCACTTATCCCTTGTTCTATAAACAGCAAGTGATTTAGAAGTTATTCTGGTTATATGGGATCCCTGTTCTTCCAGAACATCTAACCTTAGGGTCTTTGTATATTGACAAACCAACTGAAAAAATTGTGTGGTGTTAAACAGGCAGGTAGTGCTCAAACCCATATGCAGTTGTGCATGTGTATACAGAGGAGCAAATCCTACACTTGTGGCCCATTGCTAATGGCAATCTCCAGCAAAAATGCATACAGTGGAGGATGCCTGCAGCGGACCACAAGAACCACAATAGATAGCAATTATGTGGATGTGATAACCAACTTAACAATATAATAACATTTGCAAAGACAGGTGTACTCTGCGCTCATAATAAACTCTCATACTTGTGTTAAAAAAGAGAGATTACCCAACATATCCTATTGTGGAGGACATGTCTGAGCCCGATCACCACGCCAATGTTTCTCAAGTAGCTCGGTACCTAACTGTGCCATATGGACAATACCATGAGCCAGTGGGAAAATTACAGGAGCGTAAGGTCCAACTCATAGCCAACGCACCAGGTACCTCAAATATGTAGCCATGCTTGTAATGGGAGGAGTCTGCGAGTCCCACTCAAGACTGGCTGATATGGCCCAGGCCTCGCATGTGCACCCAAATGTAGCCTGTGGATAGAAAACAGGCACATTTAAATTGGTTTTGCACTCCCTGGACTTTGTGTGGCTGTCATGGCCCATAACAGGTAGAAACTAGTGTTAGGGACCACTCATGGAGGAAACCTTGACGTGGTGAGTGGCTTATTACGCTTTGGCCAAAATGTACACTAATGCATCATTCAACATCCAGCATAGAGGCAGGACAGAGTGCTGGTTGCAGAGTGCTATTGCATTTGTGTTTTTACATTTATATTGGACTTTATACAAATACAAACATCTCAATATACTCACCAACTGAAAAATGGTGTGGTGTTAAACAGGCAGGAAGTGCTCAAACCCATATGCAGCTGTGCATGTGTATACAGCGGAGCAAATCCTGCACTTGTAGCCCATTGCTAATGATGATCCCCAGCAAAAAGGCATACAGTGGAGGATGCCCGCAGCAGAGCACAACTACCACAATAGACATTCTACACAAGATAGCAATTATGTGAATGTAATAACCAATAGACCAATATAGTAACATTTGATAAGACAGGTGCACTCTGCTGTCGTACTAAACCCTCATACTGATGTTAAAATTGAGAGATTAGTCAACATATCCTTCTGTAAAGGACATGTCTGAGATTGAGCATCGTGCCAAGGTTTCTCAAGTAGCTCCAGACCTAAAACTCACCTACCTGTGCCATATGGGCAATACCAGGAGCCAGTTGGCAAATTACAGGAGCGTATTTAAACTCCAATTTAAATTTACCCGTTTTCCATACACAGGCTACGTTTAGGTGCACCTGCGAGGCCTGGGCCATATCAGCCAGTCTTGAGTGGGACTCACAGACACTGCAAGCATGGCTACATACTGGAGGTAACTGGTGAGTTGGCTAAGAGTCGGACATTACGTTCCTACAATTTGCCCACTGGCTCCTGGTATTGCCCATATGGCACAGGTAGGTGAATGTTAGGTCCCGTGCTAATTGAGAATCCTTGGCCCGGTGCTCGGGCTCAGACATGTCCTTCACAGTAGAATATGTTGGCTAATCTCTCAATATGAGGGTTTAGTATGACTGCAGAGTAAACCTGTCTTTGCAAATGTTATTATATCTTTGTATATAGGAACAATTATTTAGGATAACAATTTATTTATTCATTTTACTCATTTTCAAAGCTTTGGAGTATCGTTGGAGTGTTGGAGGAGACCAGAGTACCAAGAAGGAAACCATAAAAACATGGAGAGGACATTCCAAATTCCCTGCAGATGTTGTCCTTGGTTGAATTCAAATCTAGGACTCAAGTGCTCCAAGGTTGTTAACCACTGAGGCAACTTCCATATGAAGAGTCATTTCGTATATTGTGGATTGCAATTTGTGGAACAGAACGGTCCGCCCATAATAGAGAAATGCCTATTCTTGCCACTTTGAAATGAATGGGTCCACATCCAAGGTGTTAAACCAGTTAACACATTCAAGTTTACTGATTTAATATTTGCTATGAAATCTATTGAGGAATTTCTGATAAAGAGCGACGTCACTCTTGCTTGCATATTTCAACTTTGTCAATATACCATATGATAAGTCAATACCTTCTAGGGTCATGTGCTTTGCACATGACCCATAGTAAGGTCATCTTTCAGACTGAACATGTACAGAAACACTCTTTAAAGATACTATTGTTTATTTAGGACTCCTGTCAAGGTTGAGTATTCCGCCAATAACACCAATTGTGCCAGCTATGCAGACTATGGCTGCTCTGGCGCCATACATTGCTAGACAAAAGTGTCAGATGCTAACTCATTTTTTCTCCAACCAAAAGGTTCTGAACAAAAGGAAAAGTAGATGGAGTACACCCCCGTTTTAGTGACAAGATCTTGACATGCAAGCATTATACAGTATAAACAACATGTTTTTTGTTTGGGCTGGCAATAGAACTGAGGCTGAGGACAACAGAATATTAATGAGTTTTGCTTGTCCTTCACCCATCAATTCCCAAGTATTCTTAGATCTGTTGATGTTGAAAAATTCTTATAGTTGTGTACATACTCGTACTCATTTTAAAGTGGTGGATGTTGATTGTTACTTAGATTTTAAAAGTACACAATTTTATACTCTCTGGTTGAAGAACATATGTTTTGAGTAATTAAAACATTTAAAAAACTGTTCTGATTAGGGTCAGAATGAAGATCAGGCAAGAATCAGGGCAGACAGAGAAAAGTCAATACCAGAAGATAGGCAGAAGTCCATGCAATGAACAGGCAAACTAACAATTGGCACACCTTAGAAGACAACTAGCATACAACTTTGGAAAGTGCCCAAAGTACCCCAGGATGACCATCCATTGGCTTGGAAACATTATGGTGAGAGCATGATGGCCATTTTAAGGGCTAGAGAGAGCATTCAACTGATACGGGTGGAAAAAGGAATTGCCAACAGGTAGTAGGCCTCGGGCTGTGAGGAAGGTGAATTGTTACTCTGGTGGTCAGGACTATTGGGCAGGGAAAGGGAAACTCCACATGGACCGGAAGCTACTGAGCAGGTGAGCAAGGTCTTGCTCTCCAGTAGAAGAGGTACGGCAGATAGCATGACCCGCCACCATGACAAAGTGATAACAAATGGTTTCACCAGTTGAATAATGGATCCCAAGACTTTAGGGGCACCCTCTAGTGTCACTAGCACATTTTGCTTGGTGATTTATATTATAAAGAGTTTACTTTAGGGACTAGGTATGTTTTTTAGATGCTTCACTCCTCTGCATAATTTATTACCCATTAGTAGAATGCATATGACCCAAATAAATGTCCCACTAGAGATTTTAAAGGGGTTGTCTCACTTCAGTAAATGGCATTTATCATGTAGAGAAAGTTAATGCAGGCACTTACTAATGTATTGTTATAATCCATATTGCTTCCTTTGCTGGCTGGATTAATTTTTTTTATCACATTATACACTGCTTATTTCCATGGTTACAGACCATCCTGCAATCCATCAGTGGTGGCAGTGCTTGTACTTTATAGGAAAAAACACTAGCCTATGTGTGCTCCCATGGTCCCGGCCAGCAGGGAGGCTGATGCTATTTCCTATAGTTTGCAAGCACGATCACCGTGGAAACGAGCAGTGTATAATGTGATGGAAAAATGAATCCAGCCAGCAAAGGAAGCAATATGGATAATAATATACTAGTAAGTGGCTTGTATTAACTTTCTCTACAGGATAAATGAAACTTACTGAAGTGAGACAACCCCTTTAAGTTCAAGGAGCCTCTTTTGCAATAAAATCATCCATAAGATTCCTTTTTTTCTTTTACTGTCACTCATAAAAAATTTTCATCTTTTTGTTTCTGATTACATGACCAGTTTCTACTTACTTCAGTGTCCGTATAATTTTCTATATTGGTCACACTACATAGAATAGAATTTACAAAGACCATTCTAATATCACTTATGCTTATTTAAAGCACAGGGGGCACTTAGACACTATACAGGGGTTGATAATAGTCAGTTTGGAGCAGCCCCCTTTTGTACAAAATTTGCAACTTTTTTAGGTTTCCGTTTGCACCATTTGCCTCTTCTCCAAAAAGTGAGCAGATTAGGCAGAGCAGAAGGTGGTGAGGGGCCAGGGCACATTTATTATAATCTACACTACGAAACTGGCATAGATTAAACCTGAAATTTACACCATCTTCCTTGACTTACAGTAGAGTAGATTTCAGTTTGGGTGCCTGGACCTTGTCAGATGTGCCACAATTATTAAGAGGCTCGTGCCACCAAGAGATGGCTCGAGACCATGGGGTAAAATGGCAATCTTAATAAATGCCCTCTGGTATTTTAGACACTGTGCCCAGGTGGGATCTCAGAAGCATTCACATCATCCTGTCGAACAAATTGAGTTGTTTTAGATTTAAAGGCTTTTTTGTCTTCAGGCCATTGGGCTGAATGACATGGTAGAATGGCACTTTGTGTTCCTTCATTTGTAACTCCATTCTTTGTTTGCATTTTGCAGCTTGGTGAGCAAGCACATTTATCTTTTCTGTCACCTTACAAGAGCTAATTTATAGATTATATAATTTTTCTACCGATGTAGCCATGTGAGGGCTTGTTTTTTGTGGGACAAATTGTAGTTTTTAATGGCAATATTTTGTAGTGCCTTCAATATATTCATTGATTAAATTGATTAAAGGGCAGGGGCGTTGCTAGGGTCTAAAAAGATCAGGGCCGAAGCCCCAATGAATATTGCCCAATTCTCGAAGATAACCAATCGCAAACCCTGCAAACACTAGCACTGAAGACATTTTACTGTACTTTCTATACAGCAGCACATACATTTCACATCCATTGCCTCCCAGGTGACATCCCCCCTGATGTAGATCTTCTCTGTCATCATCTCAGTTCTGTCCGGGCAACTTCTCTCAGCCACGCCTCGTCTGTGCAAAGTGTGACACACGGACACCTTAGGTTCCTGACTTTTCTGTATAGACTATCCTGAAGAAAAATGAGTGCCCTTCATAGTAATAGTACTCATCAAAGTCCCACCAATAGTAATTTCCTTCTATAATGCCTTTATTAGTAAGTCTGCCCCCTACAGTGCCCCCAACAGTGATAGTGCTTCCCAAGAATGCCTCCATTAGTAGAAGAAGCCCTCCGGTAATAATAATGTCCTTACAGAAATAATGTCCCTAGTAGAAATAAGGCCCCCCCTATTGTTATCCCAGTGGTAATAAAGCTCTCTACAGACCCCTCAGTATTATTAAGGCCCCCCATAATGCTCTTAACAGAAATAATGTGGATCTATAAGTCCCTCCTATAGAGCCCCCAGTAGTAATAAGAACGCTTAATGCCCCCTGGATTTAAAATGTCCCCACAGTGCCCCCAGCATTTATAATATCCCCTAATGTTATAATGTTGACCCTGAAGTGCCCCAGTATTTATATTGCCCCCTGCTGTTATAATGCCCACACAGTGCCCCCAGTATTTATATTGCCCCCTACTGTTATAATATTTCCCTTGAAGCACCCCAAGTATTTATAATGCCCCCTGCAGTTCCCCCTATATTTATATTCCTCTGTTTACTGTCCTCAGAAATTATAATTCCTTAGCCCCTCCACCATACAGTCCCATGTAAATAATATTATTTCCCTCCTCCACCATATTTCTCTCCTCTCCCATGTAAATACCATCATACCATCTCTCCAGCCCCCCTCATTATACATTCCCATGTAAATAACATCCCTCTTAATCTACAGCCCCCTCCAAAATAAAGTCCCACATAACTAAAATCACCCCCTCCCCAGCCACCTTTAACATATAGTCCCATGTTAATAACATCACCCCTCAATATTCAGTCCCATGTAAATAACATCACTCTACTCCACTGTCCCACGCAAATAACTTCAGCCTTAACATACAGTCCCAGTTAAATAACTACAACTCCCAACATTGCTCTGTCTCTCACACTGAGTAGTCTAACCCTTCACTTACCTCTCCTCATGTAGGAGACCTCACCACAGCTTCTTCCCAGGACTTCTCTTCACTGCTTAGCCGTCCTCTCCTGCACTGGTCACATGAAGGTGACATCATCGCAGGTCCTTTTCAGATACTGCATTTAAAACTGATCATATGGTCTGTGATGTCATCACAGGTCCTTCAGCTCTTGCAAGGCATTAGATTTAATTGTATTGCTGTCCTTAGGATGGCAATACAGTTGGATCTATCTAGCAGGCAGTACATCCGGGGCCTGGGACAAAACATCAGGGGCCCAGGCCCCAAATGTTTTAACCTAGCAATGCCCCTATTAAAGGGGTTTTACAATTGTGGACATTGGGGTTTTATTAATAGAGGATATCCCACCAATGTCTGATAGGTGCGAGTGCCGCCATTGGGAACGCCCACCAATCCTTGGAACGTAGCCCCCACCGTCCATTCTTGGTCCCTGTTCATTTCTTTGGGAGTGCCAAAAATAGTTATTTCTGTAGGCCCCATAGAAGTATATATAGTTGTGGCTGTAAGACTTTATAAAATAGCCAAGTGCGCTGCTCGGCCATTTTCAGCACTCCCTTAGAAATAAATGGATGAAGGCCACACATGATTTTGCATTGCCGCATCTGAAGACCAATACTTTTATTTCTTGTATTCTACAAAGCTGAGCTGTGTGAGATCTTGATGTTTGTAGGGTCTTTAGTAGTTTTTATAGGTATCATTTGTATTTGTTTTATAGGTGGGGGGTTGATAGTGAATATGCAAAATAAAAGGTTTTTTTTCCAATTTTTTTTTTGGGTTTCACCATGCAGGGTAAATTATGTGATAATTGTATCGTTTGGGTCGTTATGGATGAGACAATACCAAATATGTGGAGGGGAATTTATTTTTTCTAATTTTTTCCATTGAAAAGCATTTTTTCAATGGAAAAGGGCTTATATTTTTTTGTCTTTAAAAGAACAGTTTTTAACTTATTAGTAGAGTTGAGTGGACACCTGGATGTTCGGGTTCGAGAAGTTCGGCCGAACTTCTCGGAAATGTTCGGGTTCGGGATCCGAACCCGATCCGAACTTCGTCCCGAACCCGAACCCCATTGAAGTCAATGGGGACCCAAACTTTTCGGCACTAAAAAGGCTGTAAAACAGCCCAGGAAAGGGCTAGAGGGCTGCAAAAGAAAGCAACATGTAGGTAAATCCCATGCAAACAAATGTGGATAGGGAAATGAATTAAAATAAAAATAAAATAAATAAAAATTAACCAATATCAATTGGAGAGAGGTCCCATAGCAGAGAATCTGGCTTCACGTCACCCACCACTGGAACAGTCCATTCTCAGATATTTAGGCCCCGGCACCCAGGCAGAGGAGAGAGGTCCCGTAACAGAGAATCTGGCTTCATGTCAGCAGAGAATCTGTCTACAAGTCAGCAGAGAATCAGGCTTCACGTCACCCAACATTGGAACAGTCCATTGGCATATATTTAGGCCCAGGCACCCAGGCAGAGGGGAGAGGTCCTGTAACAGAGAATCTGTCTTCATGTCAGCAGAGAATCAGGCTTCACGTCAGCCACCAGTGCAACAGTCCATTGTCATATATTTAGGCCCAGCACCCAGGCAGAGGAGAGAGGTCCCGTAACAGAGACTCTGGCTTCATGTCAGCAGAGAATTAGTCTGTATGTCATAGCTGAGAATCAGGCTTCACGTCAGCCACCAGTGCAACAGTCCATTGTCATATATTTAGGCCCAGCACCCAGGCAGAGGAGAGAGGTCCCGTAACAGAGGATCTGGCTTCATGTCAGCAGAGAATCAGTCTGCATGTCATAGCAGAGAATCAGGCTTCACGTCACCCAACATTGGAACAGTCCATTGGCATATATTTAGGCCCAGGCAGCCAGGCAGAGGAGAGAGGTCCCGTAACAGAGAATCTGTCTTCATGTCAGCAGAGAATCAGTCTGCATGTCATAGCAGAGAATCAGGCTTCACGTCACCCAACATTGGAACAGTCCATTGGCATATATTTAGGCCCAGGCACCCAGGCAGAGGAGAGAGGTCCCGTAACAGAGAATCTGTCTTCATGTCAGCAGAGAATCAGTCTGCATGTCATAGCAGAGAATCAGGCTTCACATCAGCCACCACTGCAACAGTCCATTGTCAGATATTTAGACCCAGCACCCAGGCAGAGGAGAGAGGTCCCGTAACAGAGAATCTGTCTTAATGTCAGCAGAGAATCAGTTTGCATGTCATAGCAAAGAATCAGGCTTCACGTCAGCCACCACTGCAACAGTCCATTGGCATATATTTAGGCCCAGCACCCAGGCAGAGGAGAGAGGTCCCATAACAGAGAATCTGTCTTCATGTCAGCAGAGAATCAGTCTGCATGTCATAGCAGAGAATCAGGCTTCACGTCACCCAACATTGGAACAGTCCATTGGCATATATTTAGGCCCCGGCACCCAGACAGAGGAGAGGTTCATTCAACTTTGGGTAGCCTTGCAATATAATGGTAAAATGAAAATAAAAATAGGATTGAATGAGGAAGTGCCCTGGAGTACAATAATATATGGTTAAGGGGAGGTAGTTAATGTCTAATCTGCACAAGGGATGGACAGGTCCCGTGAGATCCATGCCTGGTTCATTTTTATGAACGTCAGCTTGTCCACATTGGCTGTAGACAGGCGGCTGCGTTTGTCTGTAATGACGCTCCCTGCCGTGCTGAATACACGTTCAGACAAAACGCTGGCTGCCGGGCAGGCCAGCACCTCCAAGGCATAAAAGGCTAGCTCTGGCCACGTGGACAATTTAGAGACCCAGAAGTTGAATGGGGCCGAACCATCAGTCAGTACGTGGAGTGGTGTGCACACGTACTGTTCCACCATGTTAGTGAAATGTTGCCTCCTGCTAACACGTTGCGTATCAGGTGGTGGTGCAGTTAGCTGTGGCGTGTTGACAAAACTTTTCCACATCTCTGCCATGCTAACCCTGCCCTCAGAGGAGCTGGCCGTGACACAGCTGCCTTGGCGACCTCTTGCTCCTCCTCTGCCTTGGCCTTGGGCTTCCACTTGTTCCCTGTGACATTTGGGAATGCTCTCAGTAGCGCGTCTACCAACGTGCGCTTGTCCTCGCGCATCTTCCTATCACGCTCCAGTGCAGGAAGTAAGGTGGGCACATTGTCTTTGTACCAGCAGGGTGGCAACCCAGTAGTCCGCACACGTTAAAATGTGGGCAACTCTGCTGTCGTTGCGCAGGCACTGCAGCATGTAGTCGCTCATGTGTGCCAGGCTGCCCAGGGGTAAGGACAAGCTGTCCTCTGTGGGAGGCATATCGTCATCGTCCTGCCTTTCCCCCCAGCCACGCACCAGTGATGGGCCCGAGCTGCGTTGGGTGCCACCCCGCTGTGACCATGCTTCATCCTCATCCTCCTCCACCTCCTCCTCATCCTTGTCCTCCTCGTCCTCCAGTAGTGGGCCCTGGCTGGCCACATTTGTACCTGGCCTCTGCTGTTGCAAAAAACCTCCCTCTGAGTCACTTCGAAGAGACTGGCCTGAAAGTGCTAAAAATGACCCCTCTTCCTCCTCCTCCTCCTCCTCCTCCTGGGCCACCTCCTCTTCCATCATCGCCCTAAGTGTTTTCTCAAGGAGACAAAGAAGTGGGATTGTAACGCTGATAACGGCGTCATCGCCACTGGCCATGTTGGTGGAGTACTCGAAACAGCGCAACAGGGCACACAGGTCTCGCATGGAGGCCCAGGCATTGGTGGTAAAGTGGTGCTGTTCCGCAGTGCGACTGACCCGTGCGTGCTGCAGCTGAAACTCCACTATGGCCTGCTGCTGCTCGCACAGTCTGTCCAGCATGTGCAAGGTGGAGTTCCACCTGGTGGGCACGTTGCATTTGAGGCGGTGAGCGGGAAGGCCAAAGTTACGCTGTAGCGCACACAGGCGAGCAGCGGCAGGATGTGAACGCCGGAAGCGCGAACAGACGGCCCGCACTTTATGCAGCAGCTCTGACATGTCGGGGTAGTTGTGAATGAACTTCTGCACCACCAAATTCAGCACATGCGCCAGGCAAGGGATGTGCGTCAAACCGGCTAGTCCCAGAGCTGCAACGAGATTTCGCCCATTATCGCACACCACCAGTCCGGGCTTGAGGCTCACCGGCAGCAACCACTCGTCGGTCTGTTGTTCTATACCACGCCACAACTCCTGTGCGGTGTGGGGCCTGTCCCCCAAACATATGAGTTTCAGAATGGCCTGCTGACGTTTACCCCGGGCTGTGCTGAAGTTGGTGGTGAAGGTGTGTGGCTGACTGGATGAGCAGGTGGAAGAAGAGGAGGAGGAAGCCGAGAATGAGGAGGTGGCAACAGGAGGCAAAGAATGTTGCCCTGCGATCCTTGGCGGCGGAAGGACGTGCGCCAAACAGCTCTCCGCCTGGGGCCCAGCTGCCACTACATTTACTCAGTGTGCAGTTAGGGAGATATAGCGTCCCTGGCCGCGCTTACTGGTCCTTGTATCTGTGGTTAGGTGGACCTTGCTACAGATGGCGTTGCGCAGTGCACACTTGATTTTATCGGATACTTGGTTGTACAGGGAAGGCACGGCTCTCTTGGAGAAGTAGTGGCGGCTGGGAACAACATACTGTGGGACAGCAAGCGACATGAGCTGTTTGAAGCTGTCTGTGTGCACCAGCCTAAATGACAGCATTTCATAGGCCAGTAGTTTAGAAATGCTGGCATTCAGGGCCAGGGATCGAGGGTGGCTAGGTGGGAATTTACGCTTTCTCTCAAATGTTTGTGAGATGGAGAGCTGAACGCTGCCGTGTGACATGGTTGAGATGCTTGGTGACGGAGGTGGTGGTGGTGTTGGTGGTACATCCCCTGTTTGCTGGGCGGCAGGTGCCAACGTTCCTCCAGAGGCGGAGGAAGAGGCCAAGGCGGCTGCAGCAGAAGACGCCGAGGCGGCAGCAGCAGAAGAGGTAGCAGGGGGAGCCTGAGTGACTTCCTTGGTTTTAAGGTGTTTACTCCACTGCAGTTCATGCATTGCATGCAGGTGCCTGGTCATGCAGGTTGTGCTAAGGTTCAGAACGTTAATGCCTTGCTTCAGGCTCTGATGGCACAGCGTGCAAACCACTTGGGTCTTGATGTCAGCACAATGTTTGAAGAAGTGCCATGCCAGGGAACTCCTTGAAGCTGCCTTTGGGGTGCTCGGTCCCAGATGGCGGCGGTCAGTAGCAGGCGGAGTCTCTTGGCGGCAGGTGTTCTGCTTTTGCCCACTGCTCCCTCTTTTGCTACGCTGTTGGCTCAGTCTCACCACTGCCTCTTCCTCTGAACTGTGAAAGTCAGTGGCACGACCTTCATTCCATGTGGGGTCTAGGACCTCATCGTCCCCTGAATCATCTTCCACCCAGTCTTGATCCCTGACCTCCTGTTCAGTCTGCACACTGCAGAAAGACGCAGCAGTTGGCAACTGTGTTTCGTCATCATCAGAGACTTGCTGAGGTGGTATTCCCATGTCCTCATCATCAGGAAATATAAGTGGTTGTGCATCAGTGCATTCTATGTCTGCTGGGGAAGGGCTAGGTGGATGCCCTTGGGAAACCCTGCCAGCAGAGTCTTCAAACAGCATAAGAGACTGCTGCATAACTTGAGGCTCAGACAGTTTCCCTGATATGCATGGGGGTGATGTGACAGACTGATGGGGTTGTTTTTCAGGCGCCATCTGTGCGCTTTCTGCAGAAGACTGGGTGGGAGATAATGTGAACGTGCTGGATCCACTGTCGGCCACCCAATTGACTAATGCCTGTACCTGCTCAGGCCTTACCATCCTTAGAACGGCATTGGGCCACACCATATATTGCTGTAAATTCTGGCGGCTACTGGGATCTGAGGTAGTTGGTACACTAGGACGTGTGGATGTGGCAGAACGGCCACGTCCTCTCCCAGCACCAGAGGGTCCACTAACACCACCACGACCATGTCCACGTCCGCGTCCCTTACTAGATGTTTTCCTCATTGTTATCGTTCACCACAACAACAAAAATATTATTTGGCCCAATGTATTGAATTCAAATTCAGGCCTTTTTTTACAGACACCTAACACTATCTGGCTATCTATTTAGGTACCGTATTACACTAATAACGGCACAGCAGTAACCACAGATTTAGCTGACTATGAATTTGAGGCCTAGTATTTAGGCACTGGGTGACAGGTATACGTTTTATGGACAGAATTAGACTGGGATATGCACAGTAGCGTGTGTGTGAAGTTATTGAGAATGACCCTATCAGCACCTTGATTCTGATATACCCTTTTAGGGATGTATTTAAAGTAGGCCTGATACAGCAGAAACCACTAAATTAGGAAATTGCTAAATTGGGAATTGTATTTCAACCCAGAACAAAAAATGTGCTTTGACGGACACTAAATAACTTGCCCAGCCACAACAGCACAGCAGTAACGACAGATTTAGCTGGATATAAATTTGAGGCCTAGTATTTAGGCGCTGGTTGACAGGTATAGGTTTACTGACAGAATTCAACTTGGAAATGCACAGTAGCGTGTGTGTGAAGTTATTCAGAATGACCCTATGTACACCTTGAATCTGATATACCATTTTAGGGATAAATTTAAAGTAGGCCTGATACAGCAGAAACCACTAAATTAGGAAATTGCTAAATTGGGAATTGTATTTCAACCCAGAACAAAAAATGTGCTTTGACGGACACTAAATAACTTGCCCAG
The DNA here is from genome assembly GCF_014858855.1 of Bufo gargarizans. Classification (NCBI taxonomy): domain Eukaryota; kingdom Metazoa; phylum Chordata; class Amphibia; order Anura; family Bufonidae; genus Bufo; species Bufo gargarizans. The sequence goes on from NC_058090.1 coordinate 79,391,640, forward strand.
CCACAACAGTACAGCAGTAACGACAGATTTAGCTGGATATAAATTTGAGGCCTAGTATTTAGGCGCTGGGTGACAGGTATAGATTTACTGACAGAATAAGACCTGGAAATGCACAGTAGCGTGTGTGTGAAGTTATTTAGAATGACCCTATGTGCACCTTGAATATTATATACCCTTTTAGGGATAGATTTAAAATGGCTCTGATACAGCAGAAAACACTAAATTAGGAAATTGCTAAATTGGGAATTGTATTTCAACCCAGAACAAAAACTGTGCTTTGACGGACACTAAATAACTTGACCAGCCACACCAGTAACGACAGATTTAGCTGGATATAAACTTTAGGCCTAGTATTTAGGCGCTGGGTGACAGGTATACGTTTACTGACAGAATTAGACTGGGATATGGCCAAAAAAATAACCACACTATTGATAGTTAAATGCACTTGGTGTGACAGCTTGACCAACCACACTACTGAGGGTTAAATGCACTTGGTGACAGGCGCAGCTTGCCCCTGATGTAGTATATGGCCAAAAAATAAACAGACTATTGCTGATTAAATGCACTTGGTGTGACAGCTTCACCCTGATGTAGGATTTAGCCAAAAAACAACCACACCATTGAGGGTTAAATGCACTTGGTGACAGCTTGCCCCTGATGTAGTATATGGCCAAAAAATAAACAGACTATTGCTGGTTAAATGCACTTGGTGTGACAGCTTCACCCTGATGTAGGATTTAGCCAAAAAACAACCACACCATTGAGGGTTAAATGCACTTGGTGACTGGTGCAGCTTGCCCCTGATGTAGTATATGGCCAAAAAATAAACAGACTATTGCTGGTTAAATGCACTTGGTGTGACAGCTTCACCCTGATGTAGGCTTTAGCCAAAAAACAACCACACCATTGAGGGTTAAATGCACTTGGTGGCAGCTTGTGCTGGCGCAACACAATACACAAAATGGCCGCCGATCACCCCAGAAAAAAGTGACTGAAAAACGCTCTGGGCAGCCTAAAAACAGTGAGCAATTCAATAGCAGCAGTTCAATCATCCACAGCTGCAGATCGATCAATGGATGGAGTCTTGTGGAGGAGTTAATCAGCCTAATCTCGCCCTACTGTCGCAGCTGCAACCTCTCCCTACACTGATCAGAGCAGAGTGACGGGCGGCGCTATGTGACTCCAGCTTAAATAGAGGCTGGGTCACATGGTGCTCTGGCCAATCACAGCCATGCCAATAGTAGGCATGGCTGTGACGGCCTCTTGGGGCAAGTAGTATGACGCTTGTTGATTGGCTGCTTTGCAGCCTTTACGAAAATGTACAGTTCGGGTTCGCTCATCCCTACTAATAAGTGGCAAATAATAATTAAGTTTTATTTTAAAAAAAAAAGTTATTTCAAAAATAAAAAATATAAGCCCTTTTTAATTAAAAAAATGCTTTTCAAATGAAAAAAATAGAAAAAATTCCCCCCCACATATTTGGTATTGTCTCATCAACAATTATAACATAATTTATCCTGCATGGTTAAAACAAAAAAAAACAAAAAAATGGTGAATATATATATATATATATATATATATATATATATATATATATACATTATCAACCCCCCCCCCCCCCACACACAAAAAAAATGCAAAGCACATGACCCTAGAAGGTATTGACTTATCATATGGTATATTGACAAAGTTGAAATATGCAAGCAAGAGTGACGTTGCTCTACATCAGAAATTCCTCAATAGATTTCATAGCAAATATTAAATCAGTAAACTTGAATGTGTTAACTGGTTTAATGCCTCGGATGTGGACCCATTCATTTCAAAGTGGCAAGAATAGGCATTTCTCTATTATGGGCGGACCGTTCTGTTCCACAAATTGCAATCCACAATATACGAAATGACTCTTCATATGGAAGTTGCCTCAGTTGTTAGCAACCTTGGAGCACTTGAGTCCTAGATTTGAATTCAACCAAGGACAACATCTGCAGGGAATTTGGAATGTCCTCTCCATGTTTTTATGGTTTCCTTCTTGGTACTCTGGTCTCCTCCAACACTCCAACGATACTCCAAAGCTTTGAAAATGAGTAAAATGAATAAATAAATTGTTATCCTAAATAATTGTTCCTATATACAAAGATATAATAACATTTGCAAAGACAGGTTTACTCTGCAGTCATACTAAACCCTCATATTGAGAGATTAGCCAACATATTCTACTGTGAAGGACATGTCTGAGCCCGAGCACCGGGCCAAGGATTCTCAATTAGCACGGGACCTAACATTCACCTACCTGTGCCATATGGGCAATACCAGGAGCCAGGGGGGAAATTGTAGGAACGTAATGTCCGACTCTTAGCCAACTCACCAGTTACCTCCAGTATGTAGCCATGCTTGCAGTGTCTGTGAGTCCCACTCAAGACTGGCTGATATGGCCCAGGCCTCGCAGGTGCACCTAAACGTAGCCTGTGTATGGAAAACGGGTAAATTTAAATTGGAGTTTATATATGCTCCTGTAATTTGCCAACTGGCTCCTGGTATTGCCCATATGGCACAGGTAGGTGAGTTTTAGGTCTGGAGCTACTTGAGAAACCTTGGCACGATGCTCAATCTCAGACGTGTCCTTTACAGAAGGATATGTTGACTAATCTCTCAATTTTAACATCAGTATGAGGGTTTAGTACGACAGCAGAGTGCACCTGTCTTATCAAATGTTACTATATTGGTCTATTGGTTATTACATTCACATAATTGCTATCTTGTGTAGAATGTCTATTGTGGTAGTTGTGCTCTGCTGCGGGCATCCTCCACTGTATGCCTTTTTGCTGGGGATCATCATTAGCAATGGGCTACAAGTGCAGGATTTGCTCCGCTGTATACACATGCACAGCTGCATATGGGTTTGAGCACTTCCTGCCTGTTTAACACCACACCATTTTTCAGTTGGTGAGTATATTGAGATGTTTGTATTTGTATAAAGTCCAATATAAATGTAAAAACACAAATGCAATAGCACTCTGCAACCAGCACTCTGTCCTGCCTCTATGCTGGATGTTGAATGATGCATTAGTGTACATTTTGGCCAAAGCGTAATAAGCCACTCACCACGTCAAGGTTTCCTCCATGAGTGGTCCCTAACACTAGTTTCTACCTGTTATGGGCCATGACAGCCACACAAAGTCCAGGGAGTGCAAAACCAATTTAAATGTGCCTGTTTTCTATCCACAGGCTACATTTGGGTGCACATGCGAGGCCTGGGCCATATCAGCCAGTCTTGAGTGGGACTCGCAGACTCCTCCCATTACAAGCATGGCTACATGTTGGAGGTACCTGGTGCGTTGGCTATGAGTTGGACCTTACGCTCCTGTAATTTTCCCACTGGCTCATGGTATTGTCCATATGGCACAGTTAGGTACCGAGCTACTTGAGAAACATTGGCGTGGTGATCGGGCTCAGACATGTCCTCCACAATAGGATATGTTGGGTAATCTCTCTTTTTTAACACAAGTATGAGAGTTTATTATGAGCGCAGAGTACACCTGTCTTTGCAAATGTTATTATATTGTTATATTGGTTATCACATTCACATAATTGCTATCTATTGTGGTACTTGTGGTCTGCTGCAGGCATCCTCCACTGTATGCATTTTTGCTGGAGATTGCCATTAGCAATGGGCCACAAGTGTAGGATTTGCTCCCCTGTATACACATGCACAACTGCATATGGGTTTGAGCACTACCTGCCTGTTTAACACCACACCATTTTTTCAGTTGGTTTGTCAATATACAAAGACCCTAAGGTTAGATGTTCTGGAAGAACAGGGATCCCATATAACCAGAATAACTTCTAAATCACTTGCTGTTTATAGAACAAGGGATAAGTGGGTAATTAGGTATCACACAAATAGCTTAAGTATTTGCATAAATGACTATATTCAGTGTCAAGATTCCTAATTAAAGCGACAAAACAGTTACTTAGCACCTACAAAGGGCTGGTTACTGGTGAAACTGCACATACTGGCTGAGGAAACTCTTTAATAGGGGGTCTTTAAATGACAATGGACTGCGACTATTGTGATAGGGTAAACATCATTATCACTAATCACTCAGATGATTGATGACACAAGTGACCTACAGACACCGCCAATAATAATAACAATCATTTACAAGCATGTAGTATTGTGTACACCTTCATTCATATCTGGTCATAAACTTGCTAAAATGCTGATAGTTATCTTTGTTCAGAAAGGGCTAGTCATCGTGCCTATCAGAGAAATTTACATTATCACAATTCATTAACGACATCAAGAGTAGAATGAGCGTTTATAGTAATATCGTTCAGTCGATATACACATTCACAATTCGAATTTCACTTTGGATCTTTAAAAAACGAAGTATTCTTCAGGTTTGACACAGACACAAAATTATCAATGGCATAAAAATTACACCATGAAAACGTTCTGGAATGGCTGAACTAATTGGAAAACATCTCCTTGGTGGTCACATGCAGAGAGGATTCTAAACCTGTTATAGGCTCCAGGCTGTTCTTTTGACCATTACAGATATCTTTAGTTCTGCTTTGTGATTGGTAGAGGTCTATAATTTACAGGTATATAAGGCATATACATTGAGCAGTAATCTAGACAAAGAAACAATCTTCCAATACTGTGGTGATAACTGCATAGCATGGGTGAGAAGATGTATCTCCTTCTCCTGTTTTTTGTGGTGGGACAGGTGACGAGTGTTCCTCTATCTGCATCATCACAGGTAAGATAATTTCCTATGTCTCTAGTAACATAGAATCTTCTCAAATGTTATGCCAGTCTCTGCACATTTTAGGACAGAAGAAACAGTTAACATTGTCCCATTCATATGAAAGGGAAGTGTAGATATCCTTGCTTTTATATCAAATCGATCCCATTCAGATTGAAGTTTTATTAACTTATTATAATAATAAAGACATTTATTTTTCATGATGGGAGTTTTAGCCCAGTATAATCCACTTTACAACTCATTTTTCATCATAGTCATTTTCAGTTCTGTTATAAGGTGTTACTAATGATCACATGTATTTCTTCTCCAGCTTTCCATACCTGGATTAGATGAACCTGGTAAGAGCTCCTCAGTGTTATTTGGGCTGTCCTTCAGTGTTTGTGCCACTCTTCATTCTTTAAGTGTGTCTCTGGTGTCTGGATTTAGTTTTACTAGTACCATACTTACTATTCTAGTGAATTTTTAAAACATAAAAATAATAATCAGCTCTTTCTTGTGAAAATCAAATCCTCAAATCCTGAGAAATGCTTATTTTCATTTGTATGCAGCTAAGGTTTTCAGTGCTCTGTGGGTAGAGATTATCAGTTCAGTGCACCATTGCTCCATCAGTAACACCATCCAGTATCTCCCCGCTCTGGTGTCATTGACAGTACTTGATATTTCAGAGCAGATAATTGTGACATGGGGAAGTCTAGTCCAAAAAAATAAGTGAAAAAAGTCCAGCTTACAATACAAATTGTTGCATCATTATTCTTCAAAAATCATGGGTACTAAAATCCAAGTGTGACATCATACACAGAAACATAGCATTATAGTTTATGCATTTAGGATTCCAAAATACGATGCCATCATGAATAAGGCAACGCTTTTTATTGGAAGCTGGATATTTTTTTGGGGATCCGTGTTTATGGTCAGTGCCTCCATTTAGTGTTACACAGTTGAGCATAGCTATTGTCCCTTATAGGGGACGTCTAGTGCACAGAAAGGAGCAGCCTCACCCACAGAGCACCAAAATCTATATTTGCCTAGAAACAAAGCATTTCACAAAGCTAGAGAACCAAATTATTGCATGAAAGGTATTTTTATATTTTGGATTACCAATCCTACATGACAGCATGCCTACATTTATATTTGGAGGTGACAGACTACTTTTAAAGTAAACAATCTTCTAGCAGCAATTTCTAGAGCATGAGAAGATGAGAAGATTTATATATAGATTTTAGTAAAAGATTTAGAATAACTTTAAATTTAGTCATTTAAAGTAGAGGTGACAAAATTTCTTAAATTTAATTTTGGTTTGTTTGTCTGAAATTTGATTTGGGTATAAATAATTTCCACCTAAATCAAAAGTGCTTTAAAAATCTGTAAAACCTCTCTCTCACCATCTCTCAAATTCTACCCAAATGAATTTAAAGAATTTAATTTAAAACATTTGGGTTGAATATTTATTCTAACAAATTAGTTCTCTCAAGTCTAGTTTAAAACTCTTCTCATTCTGATTTATAATAATATTAAACTTATTCACCAATATGTATTGGCTGCTGATATATGCGACACACGTCCTTCATTATAGATATGCTTTTAGCTACAGATTCTGAAGCAGCAGAAGAACCTGAAGAAAACTTTGCCAAGATAATAAAGGTCAACAAAGGTAACAGCTTAGTTATGTTTCCTGTCAATGTGCAGTAAGTGATGAGTTATAGACGTCACACAAGGTAATTCTCAATTATTTACATTAATAATTTAGATAATATCTTAAAGCCATCAAATTTATTTAGTCATTAAATCAATTGTTGGTCTGGAATTACTTTAGTGTACGTGACATGGGGCAAGAGGCATATGCTTAGAGGGTATGCTGACCAATGAGTGACAATTACTTAATTTGCACTGACCCTGGCAATGGCTAACTTCCGGCACTCTAGCTGTGGTGAAACTATGACTCCCAGCATGCCCCATTCATTTATTTGGGGTTCTGAGAACAGCAAAGCAAGTGCCTATCTTGAGGGTTGTAGTTTTACCACAGCTGCAGTACCGGAGGTTATCCATCACAGCCCTAGGGTCATGTAGCTTTCATATTTGACCAACATCTATCCCCTTTGAACTTTCAGCTCCACAAGTTTCTTATCAAACTGATGGTCTACTAAAATCATTCCTTGCAAAAAAGAGTAGTTCTTAATAGTATATAATAGGACTGTGTAAACCTGAAGGGGTTTCTGGTCCTTTAACATTGATGGCCTATCCCCAGGGGTTCAATGTAAAATTTAGGCTGTAACTTACTAGCAGTACATACTATCCGCCGATTGCACAATGGTCTTGCAATTTAAACAGGCCCTTCCCATCACCATTATATTATATTTACTGTATATCTTATATCTATATATTATATTAAGAATATGAAGAGAATATTAATAGACCTAATTAAGAATATGAGAAAATGTCTCTGTATAGAGTTGTTTTTAGAAATCAAACATAATGGAATAGGATATGCAGTAGTACTGTAGTACATAAGATGGATATAAGATAGATTACACACTTCGTGTTCAACCATTGACTCCTCTCTCTGTGTTGTCTATGAGTCTAAAAGTCTAGATTAGTGAAATTAAGTGACCTGAGTATTTGATTTGTAATGTAATGGTATATACTGCATTTAAAATGTCACCATCTTCTTTATTTAGAAAATGCCTTGAACTTATATCAAGGTGACATATTGAAAACATCTGGACGCAGCGCTACGTCCTGCACAGGGTGCTTGTGGCCCAAATCTGCCAATGGGACGGTCAATGTGCCTTATTCGTTTACCTCCAATTATAGTAAGTTTTTTTAATGTTATATCTAACTTGGCCACCCTAACTGTTTTATAGTAGATTTAATATTGTATAAATGTTCTTTTAACCCCAGGTAGTTGGAACCTCAACTTTTTTCAGACGTCAATGGGGGAATTCGAAACCCTTACCTGTGTGAGGTTTGTGCCTCGGACAACGGAAAATGACTACCTCAATATTATGTCTAGGGGGTAGGTATCTAATAATGTTTTAATCTATGATTATAAGTGTGAAACAAGTTAAGAAATAGAAACCTTTGTCTACTATTGTGTGTGAAGCTTGGTGTACCTATACTAAGCTCAATATTATTCCATAATGAATTATCATTTTAGACTCAACAATTCCCGACACTTGGCTATAAAAACCTTATTTTACCTTGGGCACACAATAGCACTGTTAAAAATTATGATCTTTGCTTATGCATTTCAAACATTTCAAGTGGGTATGACCGGACCTGTGGATGTTTGGGTTTGCCGGGTTTCAATTAACTTCGGGTCAAAATTCGAGAAACGAACTTGACTCAAACTCAAACCCCATTGAAGTCAATGGGGACCTGAACTTTGGTGCACAAAAATGTCTATAAAATAGTCATAGAAGAGCTAGAGGGCTGCAAAAGGAATAGAAATGGGGGTAAGAGCAGGACAATTACCCTGCAAACAAATTTGGAGAGGGAAATGACTTAAAATAACATAGAAAAAAATAAAAATAATAATCTTGAACTAGGAGTCTGATTTCAAAGTGGAGTAGGAGGTTGAGGAGGTGGTGGACGTGGTGGTGTAGGTGGAAGTGGCGGTGGAGGAGGAGGTAGCCCACATTTTTTTTTTATTTTTTTTTTATAAATTCGTCATCCAATTTCACTATCACGTGTGCAGTGCAGGTGTACCTCACACCAAAAAGGTTTATATGTCACCCACAGATCTAACAGACGGAATAACTATATTAATTCCCCTGTCACGTATGCAGTGCAGGTGTACCTCACACCAAAAATGGGTATGTGTCACCTACCGAACTAACAGACAGATTAACTATATGAATATCATTGTCATGAATGCAGTGCAGGTGTACCTAACATCAAAAAGGGGTATATGTCACCAAACCGAACTAACAGACAGAATAACTAGTATATTTTTGTGTAAGGGGTACAAAGATGGTACATTACACCCACAAAAAATCGCTATAGGTCACCCACAAAATAAATAGCCAGATGAAATTCCTAACACTCTCCCTCAGTTCAGCTGGCTGTTTCCTGTCCCTGCACTACTCAGAGCTCATGGGAGGTGCGACACGTGATCCAGCTTGTATAGAGACTGGGTCACATGATGCACCAGCCAATCACAGCCATGCCATTACTAGGCATGGCTATGATGGCTTCTAAATGCCACAGCTTAAAAGCTTGTTGATAAGGAGCCTTTCAGCAAGCTTTATTAAATGCCCGAACTCCAAACCAAAACTTTTGCGGCAAAGTTCGGGTTTGCTCAACACTAATTTCAAGCATAGCTTTTAGACATTACAAGCTAACAGCAAAGGTAGACTCAAAACATGCACGTAGAGACCAGATTTCTATCATCATTATGTGTCCTAGATGACTTGTAGAATAAAAGTTATTGTTAAAAGCTATGCAATATGTACAGTATAAAAGAACATTTGAAGGGAGCAAGCCCAGCTAGTCCATACACCAGAGTGATTGGATTTTTGGAGGAATGTGCGACCTGATCCAATTTTCCTTATCTTATTAGTTGACTAGATTTGGTCACAGTTTAGAATATAGTGATGAAAGAGCTGAAGGGAACTGAAATTCACTGCTGACAATCTATGAAGCGGTCATTAGAATAATAGAAATCCACCGTAGTCTGTATTTGCATGGAGTCTGTCAGTCTGTTGTGTCAAGGGCTCCATTATACCACAATACAGCTCCTGAGCCTCCTCGTTAAAAGCTCTTGGGATTTTCCATCCCTCACTAATTTATGATCAATAATTCCTAAACTTAATTGTAGCACAGTAATAATATGAAATGATAGTTATTTTGCTATAAAATAACTCATTTTGTCTCCAGTACAAGATTATATGAATCAGAATATTAGTGATTACTTTGATGTTTTGTCTACTTGTTTCTTATGCTTTATCATTTTTGACCAATTTCTTGATGTTAGTAATAATAATGTCCTAATTATATTCAGATGTGCATCATTTGTGGGCCGGATAGGTGGAGGTCAGATGGTTGCAGTAGACATGGATGGCTGTATGTACAGAGGAATTGTACAGCATGAGCTAAACCATGCCCTGGGGTTCTACCATGAGCATACAAGGAGTGACCGGGATAACTATGTCACCATCATGTACCAGTACATATCACCAGGTAATTCCTTCTCAGTAAATATATTTCCATATTTTTCCTTATTTTGTCCTACAGATATAAATTGCATGTGTACAGGGTTGTGGAAACCCCAGTTACCTGCATTGGATGCAAATTTCACATAAATTCGGGTGCAGAATCCATGCCAAAATCTACATAAAATCCAACACATGTTAACATACCCTTATAGAGATGCTTTCTTTTATAGGTAATATAATAAATTTTGAAATGCAAAACACCAATAACCTTGGTCTTGAGTATGACTATGGATCAGTGATGCATTATGACAGGTAAGGTTATTAGCTTATTACTTATTGGCAAAATGAATAATCCACTGTGACTAAGACTAAAACAAATAAAATTCTGGAATATTCTTTTCTATGCTGTATTATATGGTCACAGTCTAATGTGTTATAACTTTTTTTTTCTGATAGTTTCGCTTTCTCAAACACTTCAGGACAACCCACCATTGTGACCATACCGGTCCCAAACATCCCAATTGGGCAAATTCATGGACTGAGTGTTTTAGATGTCGCTAAAATCAACCAATTGTATCAATGCAGTAAGTTATTGCAGGTCTACAGATTTCAGAAAGTTGTATAAAAGATCCATCACGGTCATTGATCAAATTGTGTTTCTCCTTTTAGATGTCTGTGCCTATTTACTTAATGAAAACAATGGAAGTCTAACATCCGCCAACTACCCATCAGCCTACCCGAATAATGCCAGCTGTGTTTGGCTGATCAGAACACCATCAGATCAGGTACTGTAGTGAAAAGGCTGAACTGTTGACAAAGAACCAAAGCTACTTAGTTTTTGACACAAGACCATATTTTTTAATTTTTATAAATTCAATATCTAGTATACAAGGAACTAAATTATCTAACTGTTATTAGTGGAGATAAGTGAATAAGTTATAGAAAAGTTTCCCCAAAAATTTGAATTCAGGCGAATACGAAGAATTTTAAATCTATTTTTGAGCAATCGATCAAAATGGTGGCTACAATGGTTTGTACACGACAGAAGACGACAGCCACCAAACAGCGACAGCCACCAAAAAAGGAACAGTTTTAGAAAGTTTCTTAGCCAAAAACAGACCGGTGGTGTGTGACTTCCTACTACCATCCGTTTACCCAAAGCCATGTATGTCACTATCATATCAAGTTGATATTTCTAATGTTGTCTTGGCTTTGAAGAGATTGAAAGAGGTTTGATACAGTTCTAGAAGACCACAGACATTTAAAGGCAAATGAGAGACTTTCAATTTGGTTTGATTTTAGTTGGGCCTGAAATCTGACAATGAATTCATGTCAACTGAATTAAAATTTTGTGCTTTTAGTATATTTTTGCCATGAACTTATCAAGTATCAGTCTTCATACCATATCTTCAGAATGTATCTAATCTTCTACTGATTTGATGGGTTTTTTTTGTTTGTTTTTTAGGTTGCTTTGAACTTTGTTGCCTTTGATGTCCAGTCATCTCCCAATTGTATATCTGACTATATTAGGATTTATGATGGCCCCACTAAGAGAGATCCCCTGGTGTTGGACAGAACTTGTGGTACTGTCTTGATCCCTCCAATTATTGCCTCTACTAACCAGTTATTGGTTGAGTTTTCCAGTGACAGCAGTGGTACTGGGGTAGGCTTTACAGCCTCATACAGCTCAGGTACAGTATTACATACTAAATCTTTTATTCTAACTTTTATTTTTACTTTTTTATTTCAATGTTTAAAGAGAATGCCTCTACATAAAATGTCCTATAGTTTAAATAAAGTTTGTATGTTAAACCTATTTTGCTATTCAGGAACAGCCTATTGGTGGGGTGCACCAATCAAATATTGATTGTCTATCCTAAGGATAGATCAGCAAAACAAAAGTCTTAGAATGCCCTTTAAAAGTCTATCCTGCTTTTTTTTTTGGGGGGGGGGCTCAAAGTTCAGTTTATCTGAAAAAAAAGCTAATATCAGATAGTGTTTTATACTTCTTTTTCTTTTAATTCTTCAGACTACCATATTAAATACAATGCGAATCCTAATGTAAAATATGTTGTGTAGGAATATTCTACTTTAATAATGACATTAAAATGTATTTCCCTCAGTGCAATGTGGAGGAACATTCTATACCCCTGGAAGAAACGTTACATCCCCCGGTTACCCCAATTCCTACGGCCCAAACATGAATTGCATCTACACCATTACAGCTCCTATTAGAAAGAAGGTATAAGTGATTTTTATTTTTTTCAGTTTGTCTGAAGCCCCACAAATTTTTTTTTAATTTATTATTTTAGGCGGTCTAAAATTAATCTGTAAAAAAGTTTTATTAGAGCAATAAAGTTCTAAAATATTTCCACCTAATTTTTTTCAACCTACACAAAAGATAATTTTGTCATGTGAACTTCTCAGTAATGATTCATATGTTGTAGCCTGACCCACTTGATATTTCAATCTATGCTTCTGATCTTTACAGATTTCCTTCAAGGTTGCTGATTTTCAGACAGAGGCTAGTCAGTACTGCATCTATGACTATTTAGAGATCCAGGATGGGTCCAACTGGAAGGGTCCATTCTGTGGGAACTATAAAATCCCTTCCTTTACCTCTCAAGGCAATTCACTGTGGCTGAGATTTGTTAGTGATCGCAGCAATCAGTTTAGAGGCTTCCAGGCATCATATAAATTTGGTGAGTACTAAAGCCTCGTCTTTATATGTCCTTAATAATACCTAAGACATTATATCTAAAGGTCAACAAAACAAGTGCAATCATATTAATTATGTTATCATCCAGAAAAGAGCATGATATGGCCAAATAACATGAGATGCTTTTGCATGTGAGAACAACCCCTACAATGTCTTGTACAATGTCTACTTGTTAGACTCACTTAATGATATTAAGATCACAAAACATTCCTCTACAATTTGCTATAATCAGTGAGGAAACCTGACAGTAAGGCCTCATGCACACGACATTTTTTTTCACGGTCCGCAAAAACGGGGTCCGTGGGTCCGTGATCCGTGACCGTTTTTTCGTCCGTGGGTCTTCCTTGATTTTTGGAGGATCCACGGACATGAAAAAAAAGTGCGGAGCCAAACGGATCCGTCCTGAATTACAATGCAAGTCAATGGGGACGGATCCGTTTGATGTTGACACAATATGGTGCCATTTCAAACGGATCCGTCCCCATTGACTTTCAATGTAAAGTCTGGAGTTCTTTTATACCATCGGATTGGAGTTTTCTCCAATCCGATGGTATATTTTAACTTGAAGCGTCCCCATCACCATGGGAACGCCTCTATGTTAGAATATACTGTCGGATATGAGCTACTTCGTGAACCTCAGATCCGACAGTATATTCTAACACAGAGGCGTTCCCATGGTGATGGGGACGCTTCAGGTTAGAATACACTACAAACTTTGTACAAGACTGCCCCCTGCTGCCTGGCAGCACCCGATCTCTTACTGGGGGATATGATCATATTCCCCTGTAAGAAATCAGCAGCCCCCCCCTCCCCAGTTTGAATATCGTTGGTGGCACAGTGTGCCCCCACCATCGCCCCCCCTCCCTCCCTCTATTGTATTAAATCGTTGGTGGCACAGTGTGCCAACCACCATCGGCCCCCCTCCCTCCCTCTATTGTATTAAATCGTTGGTGGCACAGTGTGCCAACCACCATCGGCCCCCCCTCCCTCCCTCTATTGTATTAAATCGTTGGTGGCACAGTGTGCCAACCACCATCGGCCCCCCTCCCTCCCTCTATTGTATTAAATCGTTGGTGGCACAGTGTGCCAACCACCATCAGCCCCCCTCCCTCCCTCTATTGTATTAAATCGTTGGTGGCACAGTGTGCCAACCACCATCGCCCCCCCCCCCCTCCCTCTATAGCAGTAACATTGGTGGCAGTGTGCGGTCTCAACAGTAGAAGATTAGTACTTAACTGCTTGCTGCTGCGATGTCTGTGTCCGGCCGGGAGCTCCTCCTACTGGTAAGTGAAAGGTCTGTGCGGCGCATTGCTAAAGAACTGTCACTTACCAGTAGGAGGAGCTCCCGGCCGGTCACAGACATCGCAGCAGCAAGCAGGTAAAGTATGAATCTTCTACTGTTGAGACCGCACACTGCCACCAATGTTACTGCTATAGAGGGAGGGGGGGGCGATGGTGGTTGGCACACTGTGCCACCAACGATTTAATACAATAGAGGGAGGGAGGGGGGCCGATGGTGGTTGGCACACTGTGCCACCAACGATTTAATACAATAGAGGGAGGGAGGGGGGCCAATGGTTGTTGGCACACTGTGCCACCAACGATTTAATACAATAGAGGGAGGGAGGGGGGGCGATGGTGGGGGCAGACTGTGCCACCAACGATATTCAAACTGGGGAGGGGCGGGGTCTTCCCCCTGCTGCCTGGCAGCCCTGATCTCTTACAGGGGAATATGATAGTACAATTAACCCCTTTAGGTGCCGCACCTGAAGGGGTTAATTGTGCTATCATATCCCCCTGTAAGAGATCGGGTGCTGCCAGGCAGCAGGGGGCAGTCTTGTACAAAGTTTGCAGTGTATTCTAACTAGAAGCGTCCCCATCACCATGGGAACGCTTCTGTGTTAGAATATACTGTCGGAAATGAGTTTTCACGAAGTGAAAACTTAGATCAGAAAAAGCTTTTATGCAGACGGATCTTCGGATCCGTCTGTATGAAAGCAACCTACGGCCACGGATCACGGACACGGATGCCAATCTTGTGTGCATCCGTGTTCTTTCACGGACCCATTGACTTGAATGGGTCCGTGAACCGTTGTCCGTCAAAAAAATAGGACAGGTCATATTTTTTTGACGGACAGGATACACGGATCACGGCCTCGGCTGCAAAACGGTGCATTTTCCGATTTTTCCACGGACCCATTGAAAGTCAATGGGTCCGCGAAAAAAAACTGAAAACGGCACAACGGCCACGGATGCACACAACGGTCGTGTGCATGAGGCCTAAGGCCTAGTTCACACAAACGTATGTCTTTTATAGTTTTTTGCGGTCCGTTTTTCACGGATCCGTTGTTCCGTTTTTGAGTTCCGTTGTGTTTCCGCTTCCTTTCAGTTTTTCCGTATGCCATGTACAGTATACAGTAATTACATAGAAAAAATTGGGCTGGGCATAACATTTTCAATAGATGGTTCAGAAAAAACGGAATGGATACGGAAGACATACGGATGCATTTCTGTATGTGTTCCATTTTTGTTGCGGACCCATTGACTTGAATGGAGTCACGGAACGTGATTTGCAGGCAATAATAGGACCTGTTCTATCTTTCAACGGAACGGAAAAACAGATATATGGAAACGGAATGCATACAGAGTACATTCCGTTTTTTTGCGGAACCATTGAAATTAATGGTTCCGTATACGGAACACAAAAAAATACGTTTGTGTGAACTTGGCCTAAGTGTTCAGTTTCTCTGCAGCACCGCCTTAGACAACATTAGATATGCACACCAGTAAATCAGAGGATCCTCCAGTGGACCAGTCTCTGATAACCTAGTTGGCCCCAAAAGTCCAGAAAAAAAAATTATAATTTGGCTTTCTTTGGAGAATTTTTTTTTTTACACCAGGGTCTATAGGTCTGAATCAAAACCTATTAGACTTTTTTGATATGAGGGTTTGGCCCTGAGAAGTCTGAGGATCCCATTTTATTTATATAAAATTCACTAAAAGTCTATATGAAAACAGATTATAGACATGGATGGCTGCTTCAAAACTTCTCCACCTTCAAACATGCCTTTAAAACACATACTTTCAAGCAGGCTTATTAAGCTACCTAAACTGACTATTCCCTGACTAAACCTCCACCCACCAACTCCTCAGGCCTAAACTCGATCCTCTAGTAGTCCCAAACCCGAAGCAGATCGTCCGGCACCACTCCTGTCAGTTCAATAATGGCTCAAATCCTACTTATCACAATCAACTACCTTATGTGTCCCCCCCAATTCCTCATAGATTGTAAGCTCTTGCGAGCAGGGGTCTGACTCCTAGTGTTTCAGTTGCATACTATCCAGTTATTTTTGTTTGTTTATATATGAACCCTATGAACTTGTAAAGCGCTACGGAATATTGTGGCGCTATATAAATAAATGTAATTATTATTATTATTTCTTTTTCCTAACCTATCCTTCTTTGTTAGGGTTCTTTCACTAATCATCCTCTGCCCCAAACATGAATTGATTGATGGTATACAAGTTATTCAGCACTAGTTTCTAAACAACCCAAAACACACTGAATGAGGAATGAATGATCACCACTATAAAGCCTTATTCACACAGTCAGTGTTTGGTCAGTGATTTCCATCAGTGATTGTAAGCCAAAACCAGGATTGGAGCCTCCAGAGACATAAGGTATAATAGAAAGATCTGCTCCTGTTCTGTGTTTAGAACCGCACCTGGTTTGGGCTCAAAATTACTGATGGAAATCACTGACCGAACACTGATGTGTGAATGAGGCATAAATGTTTGTCAACCATTCAGTTTCCACATTGTTGGCAGCAGATCCGAAGTGCACACAAGACCATGCCATGTACTTTCAGTTAAAGATGCAATCACCCAACAAACTATCTTTTTTAGTACCTGATAGTTGACTTGCATAAAGGTGCCCTTAAGAATGCAGGCAGTAAGCTTATACAATTTGGAGTCAATGCTGGTACCTCCAAGAATTAGCTGTTAAATGTGAGATAATACAGCAGAAAAGTTCCATTCTCTATACCACAACTGCTAAACAGCATTTAAGGGGTTAACAACTGGATCCTCCAGAAGAATAGATGATCGTTATACTGGTTTTCTGGCCAGAACAAGGTTCTGGTGACATCTCATTCCTCTCTTATTTCAGATTTTGTAAAACTATTCTTATTATACATTGGGAAAACCCTAGAGTTAATCTCCTATAAATAAAAATGCTTCTAATTTGTCATTTTATTATTACTCCATTGGTTTTCTAATCAGTATTTTCAATGAATACGGTGGATTAAATGTTATATATCTGTTACTTTAATCCATCCTTTTGTCTCTCTGCAGTGTAAAAGGAGATCAGACCCTAAAATACAATGAAGTTCTACCAGTTTACTCTACATCATCATCATCATCAGTATTTGATATTCTTAATTTTTTTTTTACTTGTATTTATTTATAGTACACACAGAGATTCAGAGTCATTCCAATAAAGTTTCTAACTGCATCATCTAAAATGATTTATAGTCCATTCTTTTGAGTGTATTTATATGTGTGTGATAATGTGAAGATACGGTATGTGACAATTTCTGCTGTATCAATGCCTGTCTGATAATGAATCCTGAGGAAAGCACCAGTCCAGTGCTACAACACATCATTTTTAATAAAAATAATTTGTTATAGGATCCATCTTTCCCTCATTATAGTATCTTGCTGTTGGGGACTGGGAGGAATAGTGGTACCACCAGGTTAGTTCCAAAGGGTTCTTGTTGAGCTGCATATCTACTGCCATTCATTACTTAGTTGATTGAATGGTTTATGAAAGAAAAATACTGACCTTCTCTATAGCTTCAACTAGTGTTGAGCGAATTGGTGTCAATGAAGTGGAATTTGATCCAAATCTTAGGAAAAATTTGACTCGTCGTGAACCCAAATCTCCTGGACCTTCATGGTAACAAATATATTTTTCCTGAAATGGTGGAAAATCAACCACCTTCTGGAGTAGATAAGGGATATAAAAACAATTTATTCAAATATATATATAGACCATAAAACGGGATCATACACTTGATAAAATACATGTGGGAAAATACACCTAGTAAAATACAAGACTGAATGAACTAAGAAATAAAATCACGCAAATTAATCATCACATAAATCCACTGGTTGAGGATGTATAGAAAATGGCTGTTGCCTCTAGATAGAGGGTGATGAATGTTCACCAAAAAGCAGAGATGTTATCCAGGAGACCTTAAAGACTCAATGTCACATGGAAAAAAAGTTCTCAATGTTGGCAACACAGCATTATGTATAGAGAACAGGTCACAATTTTAGAGACCCAGTAACGTGTGTAGGAACACAGCACAGTGTATATAAGTGCACAGTAATTCAGTAATTCAGAGTTGCCTCACTGAGGCTCTTACCGCTCTGTTGATATTACAGTGTCCATTCTGTGTAAGGGCATAAGAGCCGACTCACATGTAGGTTTGGGCACTAGTTCCAGGAGACGGAAGGTGAAAAGACTGTGTGAATAATTTGCTTAGAACACTAACTCCACATGGTAGGAGCGCTTGGTTCCGACACTTAGTTGGCGTGTATAAATGTGACTTCACGCTGTTAAGGAGGTCAGATGATCCGGTCAGCTGGCATGTTCATCAGTCAGCTGCTGTGGTCATGTGACTCGCAGGTCCTGTCGGTCACAGGTCCTTATAGAGATTTTTGGAAAATGCTGTATTTAGATGAGAACGAAGGTAATAAAGTTCTTCTTCCTTCTGGTCCGGACCAGCAAAGAGTATGGAAAAAACGCAGACTGTCAGACGCGTTTCGAGGCAACTTGCCTCTTCCTCAGTGGCTACAAGACTACGTTCCTCCAGAGATCTTTTATAGGCCTCAGAATTTTGGAACAAATAAAACATGGATTTGATTCAGAGGTGTTGCCTATGAGTAGGAGAGCTCTCAGGAAATTTAAATGTAAATCAAATTAAAATGCACATGTGTTGTATTTATTTGAAAAAAACATAAAAAAAGATAAAAAAAAAAATATATATATATATACATTAGAATAATAAAAATGTACATGATATTAGACCTTCAATTATACTTGTCAATATATTCGTAGAACATCTTGAAATCCCTACATGTACAGTTGATGTGTTATCCGTGCATTATATTCTAATGTTGTTAATGCGTTTTTTATCTTTTTCTTTATTTTTATTCAGTGCATTTCTTTTTCTCTGTTTTTCCTTACTATAGTGATTGTTGACACAAACAAGGGAGAATATTTCAAGAATTTCAAGTGAGGGAGAATATTTAGGGCCTCACCTCAAAAACATACTCACCTCATCCATTTGAACATGGAGATGGCCATCGTGATTGAAGAAAATGCACCAATTATCGTGCACGCTGATGTGTGACGTCACTATGCTGGGCGGATGTGGCCATGCTATCAGTGATGACATCACAGTGCCCGCCCAGCATGACAACATGGTGACATTTACATGTTTTCTTCAATCAAGATGCCGCGACAGCCTCTGTGCAATCAAATGGTTGAGGTAAGTATTTTTTTATTTTAACACCTGATTAACCATGATAGGCTGCATGTGACTCTCAGCTGCTACAATCAGCATAGAAAGCAGCATTTAAGGGATCATTGTGCCCTGTCCATAAAATGGAATGCGATTTGCTACTAAGTAATTTGTAACGAAACACATTTCTCGTCAACGGTTTGGCAAAGCAGCTGAATCAAATTTTGGAAAACTTTACTCAACAATAGCATCTACTCTAGGTTTAGACAGTGACATGTATCTGGGTAGACCTTGAAAATACAAGACACCATCATAAATGTCTTGCAATATAACTATAAGGATTGAGCAAGTGTGGCAGTCATGCCCACAAATTCCTGAAGAGATGGCTGGTTGTATTCACCAGGATCTGAAGGAGCCACTACAGGGGAAGTCTCTCTGTTTGCACTGATGGTCTGACAGTGTTGAGAGACTGGCTGCAATGCAAAAAGTCAAAACAAAGAGGAAGCTAAAGTAGACAAGAAGTAGATTACACATCTTGACTTATATTCAGAAAACCATCCATTCTTTTACAAAACCATTTCATATATTATTCACATATAGGCTAATATTAGTGTTGATTGACCACCATAGTGCTCGTGGGCTCGGGCCGAACACATTGTGATATTCGGATGCTCGACCGAGCACCTGAGTATAATGTAAGTCAATGGATGAACACAAGCATTAAACCAGGTACCCCCTGCTCTGAAGAGGGGAGGGTGCCTGGTTCATAAGAAAATGTCAGAAATTGTTAACACCAACAAAATGGTTCTGTAACAGCATGGGGAGGATGTATGGATGCATCTTGGACTCACTGGTCGCTGCTTGGAACTATGTTGTCCGAATAGTACGCCACTTTTACATAATGACAATAATACACACAAAACCAATGAAAAAATATCTATTTTAGAGGAAAAATTGATAGAATACTATCTTTCCTGAATATTTACTTATATATAAATTGCAAGTGCTGCCAAAAATTACAAGGAAGAGGCACTCGGATACATCCTTAGTTACACATAAAGGAGGGCATCATACACACCCTTTAAAAATTATGATTGATGGTCTGCTGGTGACCCTCAAAAACATTAAGAGCAAGGGCCTGCTGATTTGACTATCTAAAACATTATGGGTGGTGGCCTGCTGCCGCTTTGGTGACTCTAGTTAACCTGGGGCCGATGGGATTTTCCCATTACTGCAACGATCCTTTCGGATGTCTGGCCTATCAACTTTCAATGTAATTGACAGCTCAAATCCATTGTAAACTACGGGTAACGGGGAATCAGTGTTTCATTCCAGAGAGGGAGCCTGAGAAACAGCTAACACATCCAAGGAAGGCAAGCGGGTGTCGCGGGGGTCACACTTCAGACTCGTGGAGGTAGTGACGATAAACAACAATACAGTACTCTTAAGATAATTACAGGGAATGTCACTGCCAGTGGCGTAGCTATAGGGGTCGCAGCGGTCGCAATTGCGACCGGGCCCCTGAGTCAGGGGGGCCCACAGTGCCCCCTCAAGCCAGGAGAACGCAGCCGCAGCTGATAACTAAAATAAGATTTACAGGGGGCGGAGCGGAGGCCGAGAGGAGAGGCCCTGCGTGACGGGCACTGTGCAGGGCAGCTGGGCAGGCGAAGTGAGGAGGGGCCGGGGGAGCGGCTTCAGTTGAGGTCAGAAGAGGAGAGTGACTCACTGACTCGTCTCCTATCCTGCGAGTGTGACTGCGACTGTGAGACACACTGACTGACCTGACTGAGGCGAGCGTCCGACCGACCGGCGTCCTGGTCCGGTCGGTCCAGTGAGTGAGTGACTGCGACTCTGTGTCTGTCCTGAGTGAATCCGGGCTCTGACCCGCCTGGTGGGAGCGACGGTGAGATCGTGATAATAAGCCCAGACCAGACCAGTCAATACAGCCCTTTAGGAAATCTCAGTATTCTCATCATGCATCATGTGACTGCAGCAGGCAGCGATCGATCAGCCAGGATTAATGTGCACAGCCTGGGAGGTCCCCCCTTAGGCAAGTGACAAACTGCCCCCCCCTCAATCTTAGGCAAGTGACAAACTCATCTCTGCTACATCTACAATGCGCAACTACAACAAATGTAATGCCAAACTGCAGTTCCTTGTGATGCCTTGGATAGCTTCCACTGGACCCACACAGCCTGTGAGTCCAGTGGAAGCTATCCAAGGCATCACATAGAGGAACTTCAGTTTGGCATTACATTTGTTGTAGTTGCTCATTGTAGATGTAGCAGAGATGAGTTTGTCACTTGCCTAAGAATGAGGGAGGGGGGGGGGGCAGTTTGTCACTTGCCTAAGGGGGGGCCTCCCACTGTGCACATTAATCCTGGCTGATCGATTGCTGCTGCTCTCACATCTGATGAGAGATTTCCTAGGGACGGGCTGGTGGATGAGGGCAGCCACCCGGTCCTGCCTATGGATCACACAGTTTGCACTTAGCTATGCCCAGGCCCCATGCCAGGGAGTCCCTGATGTATTAACTGACCAATAACATAGAGATCCCAGTGCCAGCTGCCTTGCTGGTGGACGATTGGCATATACTTCTGCTGTGGGGTAGGGGGGGCCCAAATTGAACTCTTGCACCAGGGCCCATGAGCCTATAGCTACGCCCCTGGTCACTGCAGTATTTTGGATGCAGAAACATTATACAGGAGAGGCCCTGCTGCCACACTGTTGTCTCTAGAAAACTTTTGCCTGATCGCACGTCCATGTGATGTCCACGATCCATTTAGATATCTTCTTTATCAACTTTCCATGTTATTTTATGAGACTAATATGGTGACCACCGGTAACGGGGAATCATTGTTCAATTTCGGGGAGGGAGCCTGATAAACGACTACGGCTACTACTTCAAAGCAAGGCAGCATGGAAGTTAGCTGACCCTGTAAAAGATTTGAGTTGCGGGCCTGCAGGTGAGCTGACTCTGTAAAAGATTTTAGGTGCGGGCCTGCTAGTGAGCTGACCCTGTAAAACATTACATGCGAGTGCCTGCAGCTGAGCTGACCCTCTAAAAAGTTATATTTGAGGGCCTGTATGTGAGCTGACCCTGTAAAAGATTTGAGTCGCGGGCCTGCATGTGAGCTGACCCAGTAAAAGATTTGAGTTGCGGGCCTACAGTTGAGCTGACCCTGTAAAACATTTGAGTTGCCGGCCTGCAGGTGAGCTGACCCAGTAAAAGATTTTAGGTGCGGACCTCCTGGTGAGCTGAGGTGGAACCGACAAACCCAACTTGATTTAAATGGCTGCATTAATCTGCAGGTGACCGTCATACGGCTCTACAGACTTGTTTCCACCTGCATCTTTCTAAACATTCTGTGGCCTCAGTCTTTTATCCAGACTCTGTCATTGTGACACTATGTGTCCTCCTCATGCTGCCATCTCCACACCATGTCACCTTGCCACTCATTTTTATCACCATGCTGTTGCTGATGCTGCTTAAAAGGCCTTAAAGTGATCACCAGGCCCGCAATTTAATTAAGGTTTTGTAATCGATAAATGTAACTTGCTTTTGTGGGATGCATCAGTGGCGTAGCTAAAATAGACTGGGCCCCACAGCAAATTTATAAATGGGGCTCCATCCCACAGTATATTTTTAGAGACCCCTTCCTTTCATGTCACCCCCATTCCTGTGGATAGTAAAGATAGCTCTCTCGGACCAGGGCCAGCAGCTGTTCCATCCATTTTATACACTGTCTATACTGTCACTGTATATCATTTAATTGTGTAATACAGTTAGGGGGGGACATGTAGAAGAGAAAACAAAGTTTGCGGCACTCACCGAAGCTGTTATTATGTTGCGGCTTTATTTCACTTCATGAAAAGACGATACAAACATTGGATCCAGGGGCAGACACACTGTGGCAAGTAGTAGCGGCTACGGACGTTTTGCGCGACGAGGCGCGCTTCTTCTGGCCACTATGAACGTCATGGCGCACTTGCACTTTAGAGGGGCGGGCTAGGTGCAGCCTGCCCTATTGTGGCCACAGCTGTGCGCCGCAGGTTAATGACATTACTTAAAAACATGTGAATCAGGAAAACGAGTGTTCAGTTACATAGCAGATAGAGAAAGGAGGTACAGTTTAGATGCAACAATATCTATTATGATGGATATGCGCAATGGTTTAAAGCAATATGTGCTGGAGGCTAGATAGATCAAATGCGCAGAGCAGTAACGGTATGCCCTTATAGGAACACAGACATATCATTCCTCTCGTTTAACTCTGCAGCTCCCATGGCCTCAGTGAGCATAATCCATCTTGCTTCCCTAGTAAAGAATTGCGATCCAGCTTGGCGGCCTTACACAAAGCTGCTGAGACGCTCCCCGACGGATAACCCCGGTCCAGCAGTCTACTCTTGAGTTCGCCAGCCTGCTTGAGGAAACCGGCATCGGTATCATTGATCCTCCGTAACCGGACAAATTGTCCGTACGGGACCGTACGCTTGACTGATGGCGGGTGGAAGCTGTTCTGGTGGAGGAGTGAATTAGTCGCCGTGGGCTCACGAAAGCCTTTGGTGTGTACTACACCATCTGTGACCGTGACGCGCACGTCCAGAAAATCAAGGGATCCACCATCAAAATTTATGGTGAATCTCATGTTCATCTAGCTGCGCGTATTGAGGTAATCAACAAAGGCACAGCATGACGCTTCACTCCCCGACCAGACCAGAAAAATATCATCCACATATCTTAAAAACAGGTACAGGTTCGCAAATGTGCACGAAACCCGCGGTACCTAGTACCTGGCGGCACCACTGGCCGTCAAACTGGAAGACATTATTAGTGAGAACAAGATCTAATGCCTCATAGATGAAGTTTTGAAACATCGTGTCCTTATCACTTCGGCTAAGCACATGCTTAATGGCCCTAGGCCCTAAATCGTGTGGAATACGAGCATATAGGCTTTCAACGTCCAAGGACACAAGGCTAAACTCACTCCGCCACTCTAGGGATTTGAGTGCCCGGAGGAGGTCGCCTGTGTCTTTCAGGTACGTTGGGGTGCTAGCCAGCAGTGGTCTCAGGAGCCAATTAACATAGCCAGACAAAGACTCAGTCACTGACCCGATCCCGGCGATGATGGGACGGCCCGGGGGTCGGGTCAGTGACTTATGGACTTTGGGTACAAAGTACCAAATGGAAACCTTGGGGTGTGCAGGAATAAGTCGGTCCACCATGCCTTTGGGTAAGAAACCTGCCATGATGTATCGGTTGACTGGAGCGTACAACTTCGACGAGATCCCTGGAATGGGGTCCCCTCTGAGTTTAAGAGTACACTGTATTGTCATCTAATTGCCTGCCTGCCTTCTCTAGGCATCAGGACCACGTTCCCTCCCTTGTTGGCCGGCTTTATTACTATGCTATCTTGCTTGCTTAACCACGAGAGGGCACGGGACTCTTCAATCGAGAGATAAGGGTGTGCTATGGGATGCATCAGCGCACGCATTTCCTTCAATACCCGCTTGTGGAACAGGTCTATTGCTGAGCCGGCCGGCATGGGAGGAAGGAAGGTAGACCTGACGCCTCCAGTGAATTTGTCTAAATGGCCCTGCTTGTCTAATGGCTCCTCTGGCTCCATGCTGGACAGAAAATCAATGCACTCTATCTCCTCCTCACTAAATTTGCCCTTTAAATGAAAGTCAGTTTGGGTTATAGTGGCTGGGACTTCTCCCGGTAAAGGGACAGAGCCCTACAAAGGAGTCTCGGCGAACAGCTTTTTCAAGTATAGCTTACGAACTGATAGGAATAAATCGATCTCAAAATCCACCGGGCTGAACTGCTCAGGTAGGCTGAATCCCAGCCCTCGATTGAGGAGTGGGATGCAGCCAGGTGGCAGTTCTAAGCCCGTAAGATTGATCACTATGTCCTTGGTGTGTACGTTGACAGGGTCTGCATCTGTCATTGTCGCCAGGAGACCTAACACCTCCTTCTGGTCGTCTTGCGGACCTCTTTTATTTTTTCTTGAGCGTCTGCCACGCCCCTTTCTCTTGCTTTTTCTAAAGGGGATGGATCGTCCATAGGGTTGGCTCCATTCCCTTCCGATTGACTCGAATCAGAGTCGGTGGCCCAAAAGTTGTGACGTCCACGGCGTGGCATGCGTTTAGGGCGGGTCAAACACACGGTCCAATTCATAGTCGTTTTTGTCTCTGATAAACTTGTCTCTCTTTCTGTGTCCATCTGTGTTGTGAGTAACTTTTTATTAAGCTAATTCTCAAAATTAACAAACTGCGACTCCAAGAGTCTACGTTGGAGTTCCTCTTGCGCTTTGTTTAGCTCATTAGTGACCGCTGCATACTCCTGCTGGTCACGGGCCAGTACTAGCTCCATAATCTCTGTGGAGAATCGTTGGTGTGCAGCTTTCCAATCTCCCACAAATTGGGGGTCATCATCATATTGCATGACATCTTTAAATAGGCGCAAGCCTCTCGGGACCCTGACCAAATTCTTTAGTCCTCCCCCTATTGGATGGACCCCTTCTTGGTCAGGGCCCCAATACTACCACTTCCCCTACTTCCCCTATACAGGGAGTGCAGAATTATTAGGCAAGTTGTATTTTTGAGGATTAATTTTATTATTGAACAACAACCATGTTCTCAATGAACCCAAAAAACTCATTAATATCAAAGCTGAATATTTTTGGAAGTAGTTTTTAGTTTGTTTTTAGTTTTAGCTATTTTAGGGGGATATCTGTGTGTGCAGGTGACTATTACTGTGCATAATTATTAGGCAACTTAGCAAAAAACAAATATATACCCATTTCAATTATTTATTTTTACCAGTGAAACCAATATAACATCTCAACATTCACAAATATACATTTCTGACATTCAAAAACAAAACAAAAACAAATCAGTGACCAATATAGCCACCTTTTTTTGGAAGGACACTCAAAAGCCTGCCATCCATGGATTCTGTCAGTGTTTTGATCTGTTCACCATCAACATTGCGTGCAGCAGCAACCACAGCCTCCCAGACACTGTTCAGAGAAGTGTACTGTTTTCCCTCCTTGTAAATCTCACATTTGATGATGGACCACAGGTTCTCAATGGGGTTCAGATCAGGTGAACAAGGAGGCCATGTCATTAGATTTTCTTCTTTTATACCCTTTCTTGCCAGCCACGCTGTGGAGTACTTGGACGCGTGTGATGGAGCATTGTCCTGCATGAAAATCATGTTTTTCTTAAAGGATGCAGACTTCTTCCTGTACCACTGCTTGAAGAAGGTGTCTTCTAGAAACTGGCAGTAGGACTGGGAGTTGAGCTTGACTCCATCCTCAACCCGAAAAGGCCCCACAAGCTCATCTTTGATTATACCAGCCCAAACCAGTACTCCACCTCCACCTTGCTGGCGTCTGAGTCGGACTGGAGCTCTCTGCCCTTTACCAATCCAGCCACGGGCCCATCCATCTGGCCCATCAAGAAGACTCACTCTCATTTCATCAGTCCATAAAACCTTTGAAAAATCAGTCTTGAGATATTTCTTGGCCCAGTCTTGACGTTTCAGCTTGTGTGTCTTGTTCAGTGGTGGTCGTCTTTCAGCCTTTCTTACCTTGGCCATGTCTCTGAGTATTGCACACCTTGTGCTTTTGGGCACTCCAGTGATGTTGCAGCTCTAAATATGGCCAAACTGGTGGCAAGTGGCATCTTGGCAGCTGCACGCTTGACTTTTCTCAGTTCATGGGCAGTTATTTTGCGCCTTGGTTTTTCCACACGCTTCTTGCGACCCTGTTGACTATTTTGAATGAAACGCTTGATTGTTCGATGATCACGCTTCAGAAGCTTTGCAATTTTAAGAGTGCTGCATCCCTCTGCAAGATATCTCACAATTTTTGCCTTTTCTGAGCCTGTCAAGTCCTTCTTTTGACCCATTTTGCCTAATATTTATGCACACCTGATATAGGGTGTTGATGTCATTAGACCACACCCCTTCTCATTACAGAGATGCACATCACCTAATATGCTTAATTGGTAGTAGGCTTTCGAGCCTATACAGCTTGGAGTAAGACAACATGCATAAAGAGGATGATGTGGTCAAAATACTAATTTGCCTAATAATTCTGCACTCCCTGTAGTTACGCCCCTGGTCTGCATTAATCTGAAGATGACCGTCATACAGCTCCACAGATTGTTTCCATCTGCATCTTTCTAAACAATCTGTGGCCTTAGTCTTTTATCCAGACTCAGTCAGTGTGCCACTATGTGGCCTGCTTATGTCACCTTGCCACTCGTTTTTATCACCATGCTGCTGCTGATGCTGCTTAAAAGGCCTTAAAGTGATCACCAGGACCACAATTTAATTAAAGGGGTTCTGCATTTTGTTTTAACTGATGATCTATCCTCTGGATAGATCATCAGCATCTGATCGGCGGGGGTCTGACACCCGGGACCCCCGCCGATCAGCTGTTTGAGAAGGCAGCGACGCTCCAGCAGTGCCGCGGCCTTCTCACTGTTTACCGCTGGCCCAGTAACGTCACGACTAGGATCAACTAGCGTGGGCGGGGCTAAGTTCTGTTCACTTGAATGAAGCTTAGCCCCGCCCACGCTAGTTGATACCAGTCGTGATGTCACTGGGCCAGCGGTAAACAGTGAGAAGGCCGCGGCGCTGCTGGAGGGCCGCTGCCTTCTCAAAAAGCTGATCGGCGGGGGTCCCGGATGTCAGACCCCCGCCGATCGGATGCTGATGATCGATCCAGAGGATAGATCATCAGTTAAAACAAAGTGCAAAACCCCTTTAAGGTTTTGGAATTGATAAACCCAACTTGCTTTTGTTCGGCTGCATCAGTGGCATAGCTAGAAATGACTGGGCCCCACAGCAAATATTTGAATAGGGCTCCATCCCACAGTAATTTGTAGTGACCCCTTCCAATCATGCCACCCGCATTCCTGTGGATAGTAAAGATCGCTCTCTCAGACCAGGGCCGACAGCTGTTTAATTCATTTTATACACTGTCTATACTGTCTCTGTATATACTTTCCTTGTGAAATACTGTTGAGGGGGCCCTGACCAAATCCTTTAGTCCTCCTTACTCCTCGATGGGCCCCTTCTGGGTCAGGGCCCCAAAGCTGCAGCTTCCCCTGCTTCCCCTATAACTACCCCCTGGTCTGCTTTAATGTGTAGGTGACCGTTATACAGCTCCACAAATTGTTTCCATCTGCATCTTTATAAACAATCTGTGGCCTTAGTCTTTTATCCAAACTAAGTCATTGTGCCACTATGTGGCCTCCTCATGCTGCCATCTCCACAGTATGTCACCTTGCCACTCAGTTTTACCACCATGCTGCTGATGATGCTGCTTAAAAGGCCTTAAACGAATCGTCAGGCCCACAATCTAATTAAGGTTTTACGCACAAAACCAAAGTAAAAAAATGTATTGAAAACATTATTTCCTATATATTTACTCATATATAAAGTGCAAGTGCTGCCAAAAATGGCAGAGGCACTCCAATACAAACTGTATATCACATAAAGGAGGGCCTCCTTTACATTGAGTTGCAGGTCTGCAGGTGAGCTGACCCTGTAAAATATTTGAGTTGCGGGCCTACAGGTGAGCTGACTCTGTAAAGTATTTGAGTTGCGGCCCTGCAGGTGAGCTGACCCTGTAAAATATTAGAGTTCTGGGCCTACTGGTGAGCTGACCCTGTAAAAGATTTGAGTTGAGGGCCTGTAGGTGAGTGGACCCTGTAAAAAATTAGATGTGAGGGCCCGCTTGTGAGCTGACCCTGTCAAAAACTAAATGTGAGGGCCTGCTGGTGAGCTGACCCTGTCAAAAACTAAATGTGAGGGCCTGCTGGTGAGCGGACCCTGTAAAAATTAGTTGTGAGGGCCTGTTGGTAAGCGGACCCTCTAAAAAATTATATTCGAAGTCCATATATGAGAGGGCATTATATGTGACGAATAAGCAATGCATGTTGATAGGATGGAAGAGGAGAAGAAGGATGAGAAAAGAAAGATTAAACCATATACCCTTGTTTGTGGTGGAAGGGGTGTATAGGACTACAGTCTATTAACTACATTAAAAACAACACATGTAAAGTACCTTTATGTTCATCAGCATTCTTCTGGTGGAGTCGAGAAGTCATGGTCAATCCAGGCCTTGTTCATTTTTATATGAGTCATCCTGTCAGCATTTTCAGTTGACAGGCAGATATGCTTATCTCTTTTAATGCCACCAGCAACACACTCCGACAAAACGCTGGCGGCAGGGCAGGCCAGCTTCTCCAAAGCACAGAGCGCCAGTTCGTTCCATGTGTCTAGCTTGGACACCCAGTAGTTGTAAGGCACTGAGGGATCATTGAGGACGCTGACATGGTCAACTATGTACTCTTTCACCATCTTCCCAAAAATTTCTCTCCTTGTGGCAGTAGGTCGCACATCAGGGTGAGGGTGCTGGCGGGGTATTATGAAACTGTCCCAGGCTTTGATGAGTGCTGCCCTGCCTCTCTTGGAATTGCTGTGTGTTCATCTTGTCTCCCCTCCTTGGTTGGCCAGGAAAGTACATACTCTGCCACCAGCATTGTCAGATGGAAACTTTTGGAGCAATTTTCATAAAAAGATCTTCTGGTATTGCACCATTTTGCTCGTCCTCTCCACCAGAGGAATGAGAGATGAGAAGTTCTCTTTGTAGCGAGGGTCGAGAATGGTGAACAACCAGTAATTCGTGTTGCGGAAAAGGCAGCCTAACATGAAGTCAGACATGTGTGCCAGAGTATCAAAAATT
The DNA here is from genome assembly GCF_014858855.1 of Bufo gargarizans. NCBI lineage: Eukaryota > Metazoa > Chordata > Amphibia > Anura > Bufonidae > Bufo > Bufo gargarizans. Next base: position 79,421,576 of record NC_058090.1, read on the forward strand.
TGCTGTCGTCATCAGGAGGATCACTCCTAATCTCCTCTTCTGCCCACCCATAAACAACAGATGGAATTAAACTTCCATGGGTACTACCCTCTGTAAATAGAGATGAGGGGCAGTAACGTATTATAAAAAACTAAGGTTTATTAGAATTAATTAAGATCCCAAATTTGGGAAAACAAGCCCCTACTAGACGAAACAACACAGACAACAATGTGGGTCCCACGTGGGTGAGTCCCCACAAGGTAGGTCCCTCAGTCAGAGCTGACCACCAGTTAAACACAAAATTGGGGTCTTTGGCGGGTGCCATAGACCTAAAATGATGCCATAAGGCAAAGTAAAGGGTAGATCTTACCGGGAGTGCCAGTCAGGACAGATGTACTCCAGTGCACAGGAGGTGGAGGAGCTGTTTGTGTTATGAGACACGTCCTCTTGTCCGTGATACCAGGGTTCCAAGGGGCTACAGGGAAGAGTCTATCCCTGTTAATGCCCTACTTGGCCTATAAGTCCCTATGGTATCCTCCTAACACGGGGTCCTGTCCCCGCAAGGGGTGGCCACGTCCGGAACCTAGCCCTATTAAGTCGCCCTAGGTAGCCCTAAAGGGACAACAATCTGGTCCTGATGATGATAAGGGCTGCCAGAGTGAGATGGGGGAAATGGGTATGATATATGTATATAGGGTCCCGTCGGGACTGAGGGACCTACCTTGTGGGGAATCACCCACGTGGGCCCCACATTGTTGTCTGTGTTGTTTTATCTAGTAGGGGCTTGTTTTCCCAAATTTGGGATCTTAATTAATTCTAATAAACCTTAGTTTTTTATAATACGTTACTGCCCCTCATCTCTATTCACTTTCTCTGTTACAGAGCAGTACATCCCGGGAGAGTGTTTCCGCACTATCTCCCCTTAGGGACCACCCTCCATTTTTCATGTACTACCCTCTGTAGCTGAGGCAACCGTCTCCTGCTCCTCCTACTCTTCAGCCCCCAATTAGCGCTGAGAAGGTGAACTGAGGGTGGTCTTCCCCCATTTCCATCTCTTCCACATGCACAGTGTCATCCTTAATTGTGAGCAGCAAGCATTTGAGAAGACACGGAAGTGGGATGGTGATGCTGAAAATATCGTTATCGTCGCTCACCATCTGTGTTGCTGCCTCAAAGTTGTGTAAAACCTCACAGAGGTCAGACATCCCTGCCCACTCCTCGCTTGTGAAAAGTGAAAGCTGACTGAAAAGGCGATAATGTTGCAGCTGGTATTCCATAAATGCCCTCTTCTGCTCACAATGCCTGGCCAAAATGTGAAACGTGGAGTTCCAGCGCGTGCTCATGTCGCACAACAGCCGGTAAGCTGGCAATTTCAAGCACTGCTGCATCGTTGACAGACCGGCTGCAGCTGTCGGTGACTTGCGGAAAGGTGCACACACGTGGCGCACCTTCACCAGTAGCTCAGGCAAATTGGGGTAGGTCTTTAGAAACCGCTAAACCACAAGGTTGATTATGTGGGCAAGGCATGAGTTGTGTCTAAGGTTTCCCAGCTCCAAAGCCGCCACCAAGTTACAGCCATTATCAGACACAACCATGCCTGTTTCTAGGTTGAGTGGCGAGAGCCACAGCTCAGTCTGGTCTCTAATCCCCTGCCACAGCTCTGCGGTGGTGTGCTGTTAGTCAACTAGGCAGATCAGCTTCAGCAAGGCCTGTTGATGCTTCCCCACTGCAGTGCTAGACTACTTCCAGCTACCGACTGATGACTGACTGGTGCTGCACGAGGATAAATCGGAGGTGGAAGTGAAGGAGAAGAATTGGGGGTTGGAGCCACTAATGTAGGTGTTGGAGCCACTGATGTAGGTAGGGCCCGAAATCCTTGGCGTCAGTAGCACCTGTTCCAGCCCAGAGTACAAGTCACTCCCGGCCTCCACAACATTCACCCAGTGTGCCATCAGGGAAATGTAGCGTCCCCTGGCCGAAAGCACTTGTCCATGTGTCTGTGGTTAAGTGGACCTTCCCAGTAACTGTGTTCTTCAGGGCACGTGTGATGTTAAAGCACACATGTTGGCGTAAGGCTGGAATGGCACACCTTGAAAAATAGTGGTGCCTGGGGACTGCGTAACGAGGGACGGCCGCCGACATAAGCCTTCGGGAGGCCCCAGTGTCCACAAGCCTAAATAGCAACATTTCCATGTCCAGCAATTTGGAAAGATGTGCATTTAGTGCTATGGCCTGTGGGTGGGTGGCTGGGTATTTGCTCTTGTGTTCAAATGCCTGGGGTACTGACAAATTTGATGCTGCACTGGGACAGGGAAGTGGATGTGGTTGCTGATGGTGCTTGCGAAGATCCAGGTGCAGGGCTGGAGGCATGGCCTGTGTCTCGGACAGTGGATTGGCCAGCAAGTAACACAGGGTAAGAGGAGGCAGTGGTGTGACCTGCAGACACAGATTGTGGACCCAGGCATTCGGCCCACCTATTAGGGTGCTTCGATGCCATGTGGCAGATCAAGCTGGTGGTGGTGAGGTTGCTAGTGTTCAAGGCCCGGCTCTTTTTGAGGTTTCAAACTTTTATTCTTTTGTCATCCGCACTTTTCTCAAAAAAGCACCATACTGCTTGCAGTGCAGGTGTGACAATACACTGCAGGCACCGTTTATAGGCAAAGTGTGGATAAATTATGCAAAAAATATATTTGTGGTCAATAATATTTTTTTCCCAATATCTGCCATGACACGCGCACTCGCAGTGCAGCTGTGACAATTCACTGCAGGCACCATTTATAGGCAAAGTGTGGATAAATTATGGAAAATATATATTTGTTGTCAGTAATATTTTTCCCAATATCTGGCCCTGATACCTGCTATTGCGGCGCAGATGTGACAATTCACTGCAGACACCGTTTATAGGCAAATTGTGGTTAAATTATTGAAAAAATATATATATTTGTTGTCAGTAATATTTTTCAAGGTATTGCAGCACAGATGTCACAAGTCACTGCAGACACCCTTTATCGAAAAAGTATTGTAATGTATTGGAAATAAAAATGCTGGCTACATTATATTGCTGCCAGCCTGCCACCTCACATAATAGTCCGTAAGAGGACTTTTAGGTCTTTGAAAAGTTTTTATATCAAATATTTTGCGGTCAGGCTCCCAAAACTATCTGTCACTTCCTACGCGCAGTACTCCCTGACTCACAATGAGCCAAACCCATGTCATCGGGTGCTATATAGCACCCAATGACTCGTTTTGGCCAGCCGATCACTGTAATGCCAGTAGCAAGCATGGCCTGGGACAATTAAATCTAATGCCTTGAAAGAGCTGAAGAACCTGTGATGACATCACAGACCATATGATCAGTTTTAAATGCAGTAGCTGAAAAGGATCTGCGATGATGTCACCTTCATGTGACCAGTGCAGGAGAGGACGGCTCAGCAGTGAAGAGAAGTCCTGGGAAGAAGCTGTGGTGAGGTCTCCAACATAAGGAGAGGTAAGTGAAGGGTTAGATTACTCAGTGTAAGAGACAGAGCAAATTTGGGAGTTGTAGTTATTTAGCTGGGACTGTATGTTAGGGCTGAAGTTATTTACGTGGGACAGTGGAGTAGAGTGATGTTATTTACATGGGACTGAATATTGAGGGGTGATGTTATTTACATGGGACTATATGTTGAAGGTGGCTGGGGAGGGGGTTATTTTAGTTATGTAGGACTGAATTTTGGAGGGGACTGTAGATAGAGAGGGATGTTATTTACATGGGACTGTATAATGAGGGGGCTGGAGAGAGGGTATTTACATGGGAGAGGAGAGAAATATGGTGGAGGAAGGAAATAATATTATTTACATGGGACTGTATGGTGGAGGGGCTAAGGAATTGTAATTTCTGAGGACAGTAAACAGAGGAATATAACTATAGGGGGAACTGCAGGGGGCATTATAAATACTTGGGGTGCTTCAAGGGAAGTATTATAACAGTAGGGGCAATATAAATACTGGGGGCACTGTGTGAGCATTATAAAAGCAGGGGGCAATATAACTACTGGGGCACTTCAGGGTGAACATTATAACATTAGGGGGTATTATAAATGCTGGGGGCACTGTGGGGACATTTTAAATCCAGGGGGCATTAAGTGTTCTTATTACTACTGGGGGCTCTATAGGAGGGACTTATAGATCCACATTATTTCTATTAAGAGCATTATTGGGGCCTTAACACTACTGAGTGGTCTGTAGAAAGCTTTATTACCACTGGGATAACAATAGGAGGGCCTTATTTCTTCTAGGGGCTCTGTAAGGATATTATTAATACCGGAGGGCTTTTTCTAGTAATGGAGGCATTCTTGGGAGCACTATCACTGTTGGGGGCACTGTAGGGGGCACACTTACTAATAAAGGCATTATAGAAGGAAATTACTATTGGTGGGACTATGATGAGTACTATTTCTATGGAGGGCACTCATTTTTCTTCAGGATAGTCTATACAGAAAAGTGAGAAACCTAAGATGTCTGTGTATCACACTTTGCAGAGACGAGGCGTGGCTGAGAGAAGTTGCCCGGACCGAATAGAGATGATGACAGAGAAGATAATACATCAGGGGGGATGTCACCTGGGAGGCACTGAATGTGAAATAAAAACTACAAAATATTGCCAATAAAAACTACAATTTGTCCCACAAAAAACAAGCCCTCACATGGCTACATCAGTAGAAAAATTATATAATCTATAAATTAGCTCTTGTAAGGTGACAAAAAAGAGAAAATGTGCTTGCTCACCAAGCTGCAAAATGCAAACGAGGAAAGGAGTTACAAATGAAGGAACACAAAGTGCCATTCTACCATGTCATTCAGCCCAATGGCCTAAAGACAAAAAAGCCTTCAAATCTAAAACAACTCAATTTGTTCGACAGGATAATGTGAATGCTTCTGAGATCCCACCTGGGCAAAGGGTCTAAAATACCAGAGGGCATTTATTAAGATTGCCATTTTACCCCATGGTCTTGAGCCATCTCTTGGTGGCACCAGCCTCTTAATAATTGTGGCGCATCTGACAAGGTCCAGGCACTGAAATCTACTGTATGTCAACAAGGAAGATGGTGTAAGTTTCAGGTTTAATATATGCCAGTTTCCTGGTGTAGATTATAATAAATGTGCCCTGGCCCCTCACCACCTTCTGCTCAGCCTGATCTGCCCACTTTTTGGAGAAGAGGCAAATGGTGCAAAACGGAAACCTAAAAAAGTTGCAAATTTTGTACAAAAGGGGGCTGCTCCAAACTGACTATTAGACACTAATGTTCTGTTATACAGGAGTTGAAAAGTGCCCCCTGTGCTTTAAATAAGCTTAATTAATATTAGAATGGTATTTGTTAATTCTATTCTATGTAGTGTGACCAATATAGAAAATCATACGGACACTGAAGTAAGTAGAAACTGGTCATGTAATCAGAAACCAAAAGATGAAAATGTTTTATGAGTGACAGTAAAAGAAAATAAGGAATCTTATGGATGATTTTATTGCAACTGAGGCTCCTTGAACTTAAAGGGGTCGTCTCACTTCAGTAAGTTGCATTTATCATGTAGAGAAAGTTAATACAAGCCACTTACTAATATATTGTTATTATCCATATTGCTTCCTTTGCTGGCTAGATTTATTTTTCCATCACATTATGCACTGCTCGTTTCCATGGTTACTGATCGTTCTGCAATCTATCAGTGGTGGTCGTGCTTGCACACTATAGGAAAAACCATCAGCCTCTCTGCTGGCCCGGACCATGGGAGCACACATAGGCTAGTTTTTTTTCCTATAAAGTACAAGCACAACCACCACTGATGGATTGCAGGGTGGTCTGTAACCATGGAAACAAGCAGTGTATAATGTGATAGAAAAAATTTATCCAGCCAGCAAAGGAAGCAATATGGATTATAACAATACATTAGTAAGTGACTGTATTAACTTTCTCTACATGATAAATGCCACTTACTGAAGTGAGACAACCCTTTAAAATCTCTAGTGGGGCGTTTTTTTGGGCCAAATGCATTCTGATAATGGGTAATAAATTATGCAGGAGAGTGAAGCATCTAAAAACCATACCTGGTTCCTAAAATAAACTCTTTCAAATGTAAATCACTAAGCAAAATGTGCTAGTGACACTAGAGGATGCCCCTAAAGTCTTGGGATCCATTATTCAACTGGTAAAACCATTTGGTATCACTTTGTCATGGTGGCGGTTCATGCTTTCTGCCGTACCTCTTTTGCTGGAGAGCAAGGCCTTGCTCACCTGCTCCATAGCTTCCTGTCCATGTGGAGTTTCCCTTTCCCTGCCCAATAGTCCTGACCACCAGAGTAACAATTCCCCTTCCTCACAGCCCGAGGCCTACTACCTGTTGGCAATTCCTTTTTCCACCCATATCAGTTAAATGCTCTCTAGCCCTTAAAAATGGCCATCATGCTCTTACCTAATGTTCCCAAGCCAATGGATGGTTATCCTGGGGTACTTTGGGCACTTTCCAAAGTTGTATGCTAGTTTTCTTCTAAGGTGTGCCAATTGTTAGTTTGCCTGCTCAATGCATGGACTTCTGCCTATCTTCTGGTATTGACTTTTCTTTGTCTGCTCTGATTCTTGCCTGATCTCCATTCTGACCTTAATCAGAACAGTTTTCTTTTGTTTTTTTTTAATTATTCAAAATGTATGTTCTTCAACCAGAGAGTATAAAAATGCGTACTCTTAAAATTTAAGTAGCCATCAGCATCCACCACTTTAAAATGAGTACTAGTATGTTAACAAGTATCAGAATTTTTCAACATCACCAGATCTAAGAATACTTGGGAATTGATGGGTGAAGGACAAGCAAACCTCATTAATATTCTGGTGTCCTCAGCCTCAGGTCTATTGCCAGCCCAAACAAAAAAACAAGTTGTTTATACTGTATAAAGCGGTCATGTCAAGATCTTATCACTAAAACGGGTGTGTACTCCATGCCACATCATCTACTTTTCTTTTTGTTCAGAACCTTTTGGTTGGAGAAAAAAAATGAGTTAGCATCTGACACTTTTGACTAGCAATGTATAGGCCAGAGCGGCAATAGTCTACATAGCTGGCACAATTGGTGTTATTGGCGTAATGCTCAACCTTGACAGAAATCTTAAACAAGCAATAGTACCTTTGAAGAGTGTTTCTGTACATGTTCAGTCTGAAAGATGACCCAACTATGGGTCATGTGCAAAGCACCTGACCCTAGAAGGCATTGGCTCATCATATGGTACATTGACAAAAGTTGAAATATGCAAGCAAGAGTGACGTCGCTCTTTATCAGAAATTCCTCAAAAGATTTCATAGCAAATATTAAATCAGTAAACTTGAATGTGTTAACTGGTTTAACACCTCGGATGTGGACCCATTCACTTCAAAAAGGCAAGAATAGGCATTTCTCTATTATGGGCGGCCCGTTCTGTTTCACAAATTGCAATCCACAATATACAAAATGATTGTTTATATGGATGTTACCTCAGTGGTTAGCAACCTTGGAGCACTGAAATCCTAGATTTGAATCCAACCAAGGACAACATCTGCAGGGAATTTGGAATGTCCTCTCCATGTTTTCATGGGTTCCTTCTTGGTACTCTGGTCTCCAACACTCCAAAGATACTCCAAAGCTTTGAAAATGAGTAAAATGAATAAATAAATTGTTATCCTAAATAATTGCTCCTATATACAAAGATATAATAACATTTACAAAGACAGGTTTACTCTGCAGTCGTACTAAACCCTCATATTGAGAGATTAGCCAACATATTCTACTGTGAAGGACAAGTCTGAGCCCAAGCACCGGGCCAAAGTTTATCAATTAGCTCGGGACCTAACATTCACCTACCTGTGCCATATGGGCAATACCAGGAGCCAGTGGGAAAATTATAGGAAAGTAAGGTCCGACTCTTATCCAACTCACCAGTTACCCCCAGTATGTAACCATGCTTGCAATGGAAGGAGTGAGAAGTCTGTGAGTCCCACTCAAGACTGGCTGATATAGCCCATGCCTCGCAGGTGCACCTAAATGTAGCCTATGTATGGAAAACATGTACATTTGTACATTTAAATTGGAGTTTATACACGCTCCTGTAATTTGCCAACTGGCTCCTGGTATTGCCCATATGGCACAGGTAGGTGAGTTTTAGGTCCTGAGCTACTTGAGAAACCTTGGCACGATGCTCGGTCTCAGACATGTCCTTTACAGAAGGATTTGTTGGCCAGTCTCTCAATTTTAACATCAGTATGAGAGTTTAGTACAACAGCAGAGTGCACCTGTTTTTGCAAATGTTATTATATTGGTTTATTGGTAATCACACATCCACATAATTGCTATTTTGTGTAGGATGTCTATTGTGGTACTTGTGGTCCGCTGCGGGCATCCTCCACTGTATGCCTTTTTGCTGGGGATAACCATTAGCAATGGGCTACAAGTGCAAGATTTGCTCCCCTTAGAGGTGTAAAAAATCCAATTTGAATGTGCCTGTTTTCTATCCACAGGCTACATTTAGGTGCACATGCGAGGCCTGGGCCATCTTAAGTGGGACTCGCAGACTCCTCCCATTTCAAGCATGGCTACATGTTTGAGGTACCTGTTAAGTTGGCTATGAGTTGGACCTTACGCTGCTGTAATTTGCCAACTAGCTCCTGGTATTGCTCATATGGCACAGGTAGGTGAGTGTTAGATCCCGAGCTACTTGAGAAACATTGGCGCAGTGCTCGGGCTCAGACATGTCCTCCACAATAGGATATGTTGGCTAATCTCTCAATTTTAACACCAGTATGAGGGTTTATTATGAGCGCAGACTGCACCTGTCATTGCAAATGTTATTTTATTGTTATATTGGTTATCACATCTACATAATTGCTATCTATTGTGGTACTTGTGGTCCGCTGCAGGCATCCTCCACTGTATGCATTTTTGCTGGAGATCGCCATTAGCAATGGGCCTCAAGTGTAGGATTTGCACAACTGCATATGGGTTTGAGCACTACCTGCCTGTTTAACACCACACCATTTTTTCAGTTGGTTTGTCAATGTACAAAGACCCTAAGGTTAGATATTCTGAAAGAAAACTGTAGCTACAGGGATCCCATATTACCAGAATGACTTCTAAATCACTTGCTGTTTATAGAACAAGGGATAAGTGGGTAATTAGGTATCACACAAATAGCTTAAGTATTTGCATAAATGACTATTTCCAGTGTGAAGATTCCTAATTAAAGCGACAAAGCTGTTACTTAGCACCTACAAAGGGCTGGTTTCTGGTGAAACTGCACATACTGGCTGAGAAAACTCTTTAATAGGGGATCTTTAAATGACAATGGACTGCGACTAATGTGATAGGGTAAACATCATTATCAGTAATCACTCAGATGATTGATAACACAAGTGACCTACAGACACCGCCAATAATAATAACAATCATTTACATGCATGGAGTATTGTGTACATCTTCATTCATATCTGGTCATAAACTTGCTAAAATGCTGATAGTTATCTTTGTTCAGAAAGATCTAGTTATCGTGCCTATCAGAGAAAGGTCACACAATGTAAATTTACATTATCACAATTCATTAACGACATCAAGAGTAGAATGAGCGTTTATAGTAATATCGTTCAGTCGATATATACATTCACAATTCGAATTTCACTTTGGATCTTTAAAAAATGGGGTATTCTTCAGGTTTGACACAGACACAAAATTATCAATGACATAAAAATTACACCATGAAAACGTTCTGGAATGGCTGAACTAATTGGAAAACATCTCCTTGGTGGTCACATGCAGAGAGGATTCTAAACCTGTTATAGGCTTTAGGCTCCAGGCTGTTCTTTTGACCATTACAGATATCTTTAGTTCTGCTTTGTGATTGGTAGAGGTCTATCATTTACATGTATATAAGGCATATACATTGAGCAGTAATCTAGACAAGGAGACAATCTCCAAATACTGTAGCTATCTCTCAGTAACATGGATAAGAAGATTTCTCTTCTCCTGCTTTTTGTGGTGGGACAGGTGACGAGTGTTCCTCTATCTACATCATCACAGGTAAGATAATTCCCTATGTCTCTAGTAACATAGAATCTTCTCAAATGTTATGCCAGTCTCTGCACATTTTAGGACAGAAGAAACAGTTACCATTGTCCCATTCATATGAAAGGGTAGTGTAGAAATCCTTGCTTTTATATCAAATCGATCCCATTCAGATTGAAGTTTTATTAACTTATTATATTAATGAAGACATTTTTTTTTCACGATGGGAGTTTTAGCCCAGTATAATCCACTTTACAACTTATTTTTCATCATAGGCATTTTCAGTTCTGTTATAAGGTGTTACTAATGATCACATGTATTTCTTCTCCAGCTTTCCATACCTGGATTAGATGAACATGGTAAGAGCTCCTCAGTGTTATTTGGGCTGTCCTTTAGTGTTTGTGCCACTCTTCATTCTTTAAGTGTGTTTCTGGTGTCTGGATTTAGTTTTACTAGTACCATACTTACTATTCTAGTGAATTCTTAAAACATAACAATAATAATCAGCTCTTTCTAAATCATATCCTCAAATCCTGAGAAATGCTTATTTTCATTTGTATGCAGCTAAGGTTTTCAGTGCACTGTGGGTAGAATTTATCAGTTCAGTGCACCATTGCTCCATCAGTAACACCATCCAGTATCTCCCCGCTCTGGTGTCATTGACAGTACTTGATATTTCAGAGCAGATAATTGTGACATGGGGAAGTCTAGTCCAAAAAGATAAGTGAAAAAAGTCCAGCTTACAATACAAATTGTTGCATCTTTATTCTTCAAAAATCATGGGTACTAAAATCCAAGTGTGACATCATATACAGAAGAAAATTCAGGGGTTTGCAGCACTACTCATCCCACTCATTTGGGTACTGACCAGGAAATGGCTTACAAGCCAAATGGTGCGCGCAGATAGGGATCCTGGCTGGGGGTCCCAACTCATCCAGAAAATTCAATAATCCGCAGCACTCGCCGGTAAATGATGAAAATAGTGGTGATTTATTCACTCAAGCAGCCAGTATACAGCGACGTATCGACCTCAGTTGGTCTTTATCAAGCAGTGCTTGATAAAGACCAACTGAGGTCGAAACGTCGCTGTATACTGGCTGCTTGAGTGAATAAATCACAACTATTTTCATGATTTACCGGCGAGTGCTGCGGATTATTGAATTGTCATCATATACAGAAGGATAGCATTATAGTTTATGCATTTAGGATTCCAAAATACGATGCCATCATGAATAAGGCAACGCTTTTTATTGGAAGCTGGACTTTTTTTGGGGATCAGTGTTTATGGTCAGTGCCTCCATTAAGTGGTACACAGTTGAGCATAGCTATTGTCCCTTATAGGGGACGTCTAGTGCACAGAAAGGAGCAGCCTCACCCACAGAGCACCAAAATCTATATTTGCCTAGAAACAAAGCTTTTAACAAAGGTAGAGAACCGAATTATTGCATGAAAAGTATTTTTATATTCTGGATTACCAATCCTACATGACAGCATGCCTACATTTATATTTGGAGGTGACAGACTTCTTTTAAAGTAAACAATCTTCTAGCAGCAATTTCTAGAGCATGAGAAGATGAGAAGATTTATATATAGATTTTAGTGAAAGATTTAGAATAACTTTTAATTTAGTCATTTAAAGTAGAGGTGACAAAATTAATTTTGTTTTATTTGTCTGAAATTTGATTTGGGTATAAATAATTTCCACCTAAATCAAAAGTGCTTTAAATATCTGTAAAACCTCTCTCTCACCATCTCTCAAATTCTACCCAAATGAATTTAAAGAATTTAATTTAAAACATTTGGGTTGAATATCTATTCTAACAAATCAGTTCTCTCAAGTGTAGTTTAAAACTCTTCTCATTCTGAGTCCTATTGAATGACAATTCTACCTGTATACCCATATATACATTGAAGAAGGTCACTGATAGTAGCCAAGTGGGTGGTCCTGAGATCGGAGCACAATTTTAAATAAATTGCAAATTTATGTTAATCTTTTCACAATAAAAATTTCTCAATCTGCTTCTCAACCTCAGACCTATTAAAATCTCTGTAGGCCAGTATAGTGTGGAATGTTAGACAATACTGTATAATACATACTGGAAATGACGTGTGCACAGTGTAATTTTTTATTCTTATATTTCATTTAAAAAAAAGTTTTTACTCTAGCCATGAGAACTGTAAGCAGCTAAGATAGAATTCTTGTTTTACTCATCAATATACTTTTCATTTATATCAACATAAAATAATTTATTTTCAATGAAAGGTGTATAAGAATGATAAATGCCCTAACAATCTGGTATTTATGTTACTATTATTTCCTAAATTTCCAGTTAAATATCAAAGTCACAGATTCCCCCCCCCCCCCTCCAATTTGTGACCTTGTTTTTTAACAAATGGGTCAAGTATAGTAATTGAAAGATAAATTACAGATCTGGATATTATTATATTTAAATTGCATTAATTTAATTGTTATAGAAAACAAAACATCAGTCTCATGTCAGTGTTAGATCAGTGTTGTGGAGCTAAAACTAGATGTGGTATGTATAGTCTGACACACAGTCACAGTGTCAGATCAAATAATGACATACCAAGGTACTTTATAGATGCAGTTTGGATGAACCTGTAGAGGAAGTGTCTTTGATCCCCATGGTAACCTCCCCGTCCCTGTGACGCTTTGGCCAAAGCAGAGCGGGTGGAGAGCGAGGCTGACTGAGCAGACATGGCCGAACTCCTCCCTCCGTCTGCTATTGGCCAACCGCTGCTCCCTGATGAGCCGTATTACCAGAGAAACGCATTGGGACAATTAGGGGTTTGTTTTTATTAGGGTGGATTACATAGGTCAGAGGTTCCAAAGGCTGGGGGTCGCTCTTCTCAGGGCGGGTGCTCCAAATACAGCCATATAGGTACTCCCCATCTACAGACTAGGGTCTATTAGGGATAGTGTACCTAGGCACCAGTTACACGGCTGGATTTAGAGCCCACGATACCACTGAGATTAGTGAAGCTATTTTACCCCTCCCCCAAGCTGTACCATGTGTCACCTGATCTAGCCCTTCTTATTTTTTTGAGCACCTTATTTATTTTGTTTGCAATACTTATTAAAAGTTACGTTTTATGTCTCTTTAAAGAGTTCCCAGCCTGTCAGTTTTCTAAAACTAGATGTGGCTCTTTCCATTATACCGTACATAATGTCTGTGTAGGCTCCAACCTTGGTTTTTGCTCACAATTACTAACCAAAACATCAACGTGTGAATAAGGCATAAGACGATTCGATTTCTGAGGTTTCATTGAATGGTAGTATAAAGATTTATGGCAGATTAATAATAATATGAAACTTATTCACCAATATGTATTGGCTGCTGATATATATGACACACGTCCTTCATTATATATATGCTTTTAGCTACAGATTCTGAAGCAGCAGAAGAACCTGAAGAAAACTTTGCCAAGATAATAAAGGTCAACAAAGGTAACAGCTTAGTTATGTTTCCTGTCAATGTGCAGTAAGTGATGAGTTTTAGACATCACACAAGGTAATTCTCAATTATTTACATTAATAATTTAGTAATATCTTAAAGCCAAATTTATTTAGTCATTAAATCAATTGTTGGTCTGGAATTACTTTAGTGTACGTGACATGGGGCAAGGGTCATATGCTTAGAGGGAATGCTGACCAATGAGTGACAATTGCTTATTTTGCACTGACCCTGGCAATGGCCAAGGGCAGTGATGACTAACCTCCGGCACTCCAGCTGTGGTGAAACTATGACTCCCAGCATGCCCCATTTATTTATATGGAGTTCTGAGAACAGCAAAGCAAGTGGCCATCTTGAGGGTTGTTATTTACTGTATATCTTATATCTATATATTATATTAACAATATGAATAGAATATTAATAGACCTAATTAAGAATATGAGAAAATGTCTCTGTATAGAGTAGTTTTTAGAAATCAAACATAATGGAATAGGATATGCAGTAGTACTGTAGTACATAAGATGGATATAAGATAGATTACGCACTTAGTGTTTAACCATTGACTCCTCTCTCTGTGTTGTCCATGAGTCTAAAAGTCTAGATTAGTGAAATTAAGTGACCTGAATATTTGATTTGTAAAGTATTGGTATATACTGCATTTAAAATGTCACTATCTTCTTTATTTAGAAAAGGCCTTGAACTTATATCAAGGTGACATATTGAAAACATCTGGACGCAGCGCTACGTCCTGCACAGGGTGCTTGTGGCCCAAATCTGCCAATGGGACGGTCAATGTGCCTTATTCGTTTGCCTCCAATTATAGTAAGTTTTTTTAATGTTATATCTAATTTGGCCAACCTAACTGTTTTATAGTAGATTTAATATTGTATAAATGTTCTTTTAACCCCAGGTAGTTGGAACCTCAACTTGTTTCAGACGTCAATGGGGGAATTCGAAACCCTTACCTGTGTGAGGTTTGTGCCTCGGACAACGGAGAATGACTACCTCAATATTATGTCTAGGGGGTAGGTATCTATAATATTGTAATCTATGATTATAAGTGTGAAACAAGTGAAGAAATAGAAACCTTTGTCTACTATTGTGTGTGAAGCTTGTTGTACCTATACTAAGCTAAATATGAATTCCATAATGAATTATCATTTTAGACTCAAAAATTCCCGACACTTGGCTATAAAAACCTTATTTTACCTTGGGCGCACAATAGCACTGTTAAAAATTATGATCTTTGCTTTTGCATTTCAAACATTTCAAGTGGGTATGACCGGACCTGTGGCTGTTTGGGTTTGCCGGGTTTCTATTAACTTCGGGTCAAAATTCGAGAAACAAACTTGACTCGAACTCAAACCCCATTGCAGTCAATGGGGACCTGAACTTTGGTGCACAAAAATGTCTGTAAAATAGTCATAGAAGAGCTAGAGGGCTGCAAAAGAAAGAGAAATAGGGGTAAGAGCAGGACAATAACATAGAAAAAAATAAAATAATAATCTTGAACTTGGAGTCTGATTTCAAAGTGGAGTAGGAGGTTGAGGAGGCGGTGGACGTGGTGGTGTAGGTGGAAGTGGCGGTGGAGGAGGAGGTAGCCAACACTTTTTTTTTTTTTATAAATTTGTCATCCAATTTCACTATCACGTGTGCAGTGCAGGTGTAACTCACGCCAAAAAAGTTTATATGTCACTCACCGATCTAACAGACGGAATAACTATATTAATTTCCCTTTCACGTATGCAGTGCAGGTGTACCTCACAACAAAAATGTGTATGCGTCACCCACCAATCTAACAGACAGATTAACTATATTAATTCCCCTGTCACGTATGCAGTACAGGTGTACCTCACAAGAAAAATATTTATATGTTAACCACCGAACTAACAGACAGATTAACTATATTAATTTCCCTGTTATGTATGCAGTGCAGGTGTACATTACACCAAAAATATGTTTATGTCACCCACCGATCTAACAGACAGATTAACTATATGAATTTCATTGTCATGAATGCAGTGCAGGTGTACCTAACATCAAAAAGGGGTATATGTCACCAAACCGAACTAACAGACAGGTTAACTATTATATTTTTGTGTAAGGGGTACAAAGATGGTACATTACACCCACAAAAAATCGCTATAGGTCACCCACAAAATAAATAGCCAGATGAAATTCCTAACACTCTCCCTCACTTCAGCTGCCTGTTTCCTGTCCCTGCACTACTCAGAGCTGATGGGAGGTGCGACACGTGATCCAGCTTGTATAGAGACTGGGTCACATGATGCACCAGCCAATCACAGCCATGCCATTACTAGGCATGGCTATGATGGCTTCTAAATGCCCACAGCTTAAAAGCTTGTTGATAAGGAGCCTTTCAGCAAGCTTTATTAAATGCCCGAACTCCAAACCCAAACTTTTGCGGCAAAGTTCGGGTTTGCTCAACACTAATTTCAAGCATAGCTTTTAGACATTACAAGCTAACAGCAAAGGTAGACTCAAAACATGCACGTAGAGACCAGATTTCTATCATCATTATGTGTCCTAGATGACTTGTAGAATAAAAGTTATTGTTAAAAGCTATGCAATATGTACAGTATAAAAGAACATTTGAAGGGAGCCAGCCTAGTCCATACACCAGAGTGATTGGATTTTTGGAGGAATGTGCGACCTGATCCAATTTTCTTTATCTTATTAGTTGACTAGATTTGGTCACATTTTAAAATATAGTGATGAAAGAGCTAAAGGGAACTGAAATTCACTGCTGACAATCTATGAAGCGGTCATTAGAATAATAGAAATCCACCGTAGTCTGTATTTGCATGGAGTCTGTCAGTCTGTTGTGTCAAGGGCTCCATTATACCACAATACAGCTCCTGAGCCTCCTCGTTAAAAGCTCTTGGGATTTTCCATCCCTCAATAATTTATGATCAATAATACCTAAACTTAATTGTAGCACAGTAATAATATGAAATGATAGTTATTTTGCTATAAAATAAATCATTTTGTCTCCTGTAAGATTATATGAATCAGAATATTAGTGATTACTTTGATGTTTTGTCTACTTGTTTCTTATGCTTTATCATTTTTGACCAATCTCTTGATATTAGTAATAATAATGTCCTATTTATATTCAGATGTGCATCATTTGTGGGCCGGATAGGTGGAAGTCAGATGGTTGGACTAGATATAGATGGCTGTATGTACAGAAGAATTGTACAGCATGAGCTAAACCATGCCCTGGGGTTCTACCATGAGCATACAAGGAGTGACCGGGATAACTATATCACCATCATGTACCAGTACATATCACCAGGTAATTCCTTCTCAGTAAATATATTTTCATGTTTTTCCTTATTTTGTCCTACAGATATAAATTGCATGTGAACAGGGTTGTGGAAACCCCAGTTACCTGCATTGGATGCAAATTTCACATGGTTTCGGGTGCAGAATCCACACCAAAATCTACATAAAATCCAACACATGTTAACATACCCTTATAGAGATGCTTTCTTTTATAGGTAGTACAATAAATTTTGAAATGCAAAACACCAATAACCTTGGGCTTGAGTATGACTATGGATCAGTGATGCATTATGACAGGTAAGGTCATTAGTTCATTACTTATTGGCAAAATGAATGATCCACTGTGACCAAGACTAAAACAAATACAATTCTGGAATATTCTTTTTATTATATGGTCACATTCTAATGTGTTTTAACTTTTTTTTTCTGATAGTTTCGCTTTCTCAAACACTTCAGGACAACCCACCATTGTGACCATACCGGTCCCAAACATCCCAATTGGGCAAATTAATGGACTGAGTGTTTTAGATATTGCTAAAATCAACCAATTGTATCAATGCGGTAAGTTATTGCAGGTCTACAGATTTCAGAAAGTTGTATACTAGATCCATCACGGTCATTGATCAAATTGTGTTTCTCCTTTTAGATGTCTGTGCCTATTTACTTAATGAAAAGAATGGAAGTCTAACCTCCGCCAACTACCCATCAGACTACCCAAATAATGCCAGCTGTGTTTGGCTGATCAGAACACCATCAGATCAGGTACCGTAGTGAAGAGGCAGAACTATTGACAAAGAACCAAAGCTCCTTGGTTTTTGACACAAGACCATTTTTTTCTTTATAAATTCCATATCTAGTATACAAGGAACTAAATTACCCAACTGTTATTAGTGGAGATAAGTGAATAAGTTATAGAAAAGTTTCCCCAAAAAATCAGAATTCAGGCGAAAACGAAGATTTTTAAATCTATTTTGGATCAATCACTCAAAAAGGTGGCCACAATGGTTTGCACACGACAGAAGATATCAGACACCAAAAAAGGAACTGTTTTAGATAGTTTCTTAATTAAAAACAGACCGGTGGTGTGTTACTACCTGCTACCATCCGTTTACCCAAAGCCATGTATGTCACTGTCAAGTTGACATTTCTAATGTTGTCTTGGCTTTTAAGAGCTTGAAAGAGGTTTGATACAGTCCTAGAAGACCACAGACTGGCATGTATGAATTTTTAAGGCAAATGAGACACTTTCAACTTGGTTTGATTTTAGTTGGGCCTGAAATCTGACAATGAATTCATGTCAACTGAATTAATATTTTGCGCTTTTAGTGTATTTTTGCCATGAACTAATCATGTATCAGTCTTCATACCGTATCTTCAGAATGTATCTAATCTTTTACATGAAGATTAATGTCTTACTTTCATGAGATTTGTGTGGCTTCATTATTAATATTGGCACTGGTTCACTGATTTGCTTTGCTTTTCTATATTTTTTTTTAGGTTGCTTTGAACTTTGTTGCCTTTGATGTCCAGTCATCTCCCAATTGTATATCTGACTATATTAGGATTTATGATGGTCCCACTAAGAGATATCCCCTGTTGTTGGACAGAACTTGTGGGACTGTCTTGATCCCTCCAATCATTGCCTCTACTAACCAGTTACTGGTTGAGTTTTCCAGTGACAGCAGTGTTAATGGGGTAGGCTTTACAGCCTCATACAGCTCAGGTACAGTATTACATAGTAAATCTTTTATTCTAACTTGGTATATTTTGTAATTTTTTATTTCAATGTTTAAAGAGAATGCCTCTTCATAAAATGTCCTATAGGTTAAATCAAGTTTGTATGTTAAACCTATTTTAATTAGAATTTAGTAATTTTTAATGTTTTCCATGCCACTATTTATATTCAAACAAAATCCTAAATTATGGCTGATGTCACTGTAATGATAATGGCAAGTCCTCCTGTTCTGTAAAGATCATTTTTTAACAGTCATATCATTATTACTTCAAGCATGATCACAATGATTTTAGCGGTATACCAATTAATTTGTAAGTGTGTGTTTGTGGGGGGAGGGGCTTTTACATTTCAGGAGGAAAAAGAGTGGGCAGTTGAAATGGAATACTTTTATTTTTAGAGAGATAAGCCTTTGCTGTTGGTATTGGATATTTAATGTTACTGGAAAACTTATTTAAAAGAAAAGTTTTAGAATATTGATGGACTATCCTTAGGATAGACTATTTATATCTGATCGAGGAAGTATGACACCTGACGCCTCTTCCAATCAGATTTTCATGAGTAGCTCTAGAACAAAAAGATTGACCCTGAAACTGCACAGCTTCATAAAATGCGCAGTGGATGCAGCTAGATACTGAAGCGCTGCTCCCATTGAAGTGATTACTGCAGTAACGAGGTCTGTCCATAACATATTGGATGGAGCCATTTGGTTCTAGCTCTGTCTTCTAGCACCAGAGCTACTCAGGAACAGCCTATTGGTGGGGGTGCACCAATCAAATATTAATTGTCTATCCTAAGGACAAAAGTCTTAGAATGCCCTTTTAAAGTCTATCTGGCTTTTTTTTGGGGGGGGGGGGCTCAGAGTTCAGTTTATCTGAAAAAAAAAAAAGCTAATATCAGATAGTGTTTTACACTTCTTTTTCTTTTAATTCTTTAGATTGCAATATTAAATACAATGCAAATGATAATGTAAAATATGTTGTGTAGGAATATTCTACTTTAATAATGACATTAAAATGTATTTCCCTCAGTGCAATGTGGAGGAACATTCTATACCCCTGGAAGAAACGTTACATCCCCTGGTTACCCCAATTCCTACGGCCCAAACATGAATTGCATCTACACCATTACAGCTCCTGTTGGAAAGAAGGTAAAAGTGATTTTTATTTTTTTCAGTTTGTCCAAAGCCCCACAAAAATATTTTCAATTTATTATTTTAGGCGTTCTAAAATTAATCTGTAAAAATTTTTATTAGAGCAATAAAGTTCTAAAATATTTCCACCTAATTTTTTCAACCTACACAAATGATAATTTTGTCTTGTGAACTTCTCAGTAATGATTCATATGTTGTAGTCTGACCCACCTGATATTTCAATCTATGCTTCTGATCTTTACAGATTTCCTTCATGGTTACTGATTTTCAGACAGAGGCTAGTCAGTACTGCATCTATGACTATTTAGAGATCCAGGATGGGTCCAACTGGAAGGGTCCATTCTGTGGGAACTATAAAATCCCTTCCTTTACCTCTCAAGGCAATTCACTGTGGCTGAGATTTGTTAGTGATCGCAGCACTCAGTTTAAAGGCTTCCAGGCATCATATAAATTTGGTGAGTACTAAAGCCTCGTCTTTATATGTCCTTAATAATACCTAAGACATTATATCTATAGGTCAACAAAACAAGTGCAATCATATTAATTATGTTATAATCCAGAAAAGAGCATGATATGGTCAAATAACATGAGATGCTATTGCATGTGAGAACAACCCCTACAATGTATTGTACAATGTCTACTTGTTAGACTCACTTGATGATATAAAGATCACAAAACATTCCTCTACAATATGCTATAATCAGTGAGGAAACCTGACAGTAAGGCCTTATGTACACGGGCGTGTTCCGTGGCCGAGAGCGGACCGTGGAAACCCGGGCGGGATTCCTCCTGACAGCTTGAGAGCACGGCGTCATTGGTTGCTATTACGCCGTGCGCTCCCTGCTGCCGCCACAGTACAGTAATACACTGGTATAGATCATTCCAGTGTATTACTGTATTGTGGCGGCAGCAGGGAGCGCACGGCGTCATATCAACCAATGACGCCATGCTCTCAAGCTGTCAGGAGGAATCCCGCCCGGGTTTCCACGGTCCGCTCTCGGCCACGGAACACGGCCGTGTACATTCGGCCTTAGTGTTCAGTGTTTCTGCAGCACCGCCTTAGGCAACATCAGATATGCACACCAGTAAACCAGAGGATCCTCAAGTGGACCCAGTCTCTGATAAAATAGTTTGCCCCAAAAGTCCAGAGAAAAGAAAACATTTGGCTTCCTTTGGAGAAAAAAAAAATTGACACCAGGGTCTATAGGTCTGAATCAAAACCTATTAGACTTTTTTGATATGAGGGTTTGACCCTGAGAAGTCTGAGGATCCCATTTTATTCATTTAAAATTCACTAAAAGTCTATATGAAAACAAATTATGCTTCAAAAGCATGTCTTTTTCCTAACCTATCCTTCTTTGTTAGGGTTCTTTCACTGAGCAACCTCTGTCTTAAACATGAACTGATTGATGGTATACAAGTTATTCAGTGCTAGTTTCTAAACAACCCAAAACACACTGAATGAGGAATGAATGATCACCACTACAATTGTTTGTCAGCTATTATGTTTCCAGATTGTTGGCAGCAGATCCGCAGTGCACACAAGACCATGCCATGTACTTTGAGTTAAAGATGCAATCACCCAACAAACTATCTTTTTTAGTTCCTGATAGTTGACTTGCATAAAGGTGCCCTAGGAATGCAGGCAGTAAGCTTATACAATTTAGAGCCAATGCTGGTACCTCCAAGAATTAGCTGTTAAATGTGAGATAATACAGCAGAAAAAGTTCCATTCTCTATACAACTGCTAGACAGCATTACACAACTCCTATAGAATTCAAGGGGTTAACAACTGGATCCTCCAGAAGAATAGATGATCTTTATGCTGGTTTTCTGGCCAGAACAAGGTTCTGGTGACATCTCATTCCTCTCTTATTTCTGATTTTGTAAAACTATTCTTTATATAAATTGTGTAAACCCTGGAGTTAATCTCCTATAAATAAAAAATGCTTCTCATTTTTTCATTTTCTTATAACTCCATTGGTTTTCTAAGGGCTCTTTCACACCTGCGTTCTTTTCTTCCGGCATAGAGTTCCGTCGTCGGGGCTCTATACCGGAAGAATCCTGATCAGGATTATCCTAATGCATTCTGAATGGAGAGAAATCCGTTCAGGATGCATCAGGATGTCTTCAGTTCCGGAACGGAAAGTTTTTTGGCCGGAGAAAATACCGCAGCATGCTGCGCTTTTTACTCCGGCCAAAAATCCTGAACACTTGCCGCAAGGCCGGATCCGGAATTAATGCCCATTGAAAGGCATTGATCCGGATCCGGCCTTAAGCTAAACGTCGTTTCGGCGCATTGCCGGATTCGAAGTTTAGCTTTTTTTGAATGGTTACCATGGCTGCCGGGACGCTAAAGTGTAGTGGGGAGCGGGGGAGCAGTATACTTACCATCCGTGCGGCTCCCGGGGCGCTTCAGAGTGACGTCAGGGCGCCCCACGCGCATGGACGACGTGATTGCATGGCACATCATCCATGCGCATGGGGCGCTCTGACGTCATTCTGGAGCGCCCCGGGAGCCACACGGACTGTAAGTATACCGCTCCCCCGCTCCCCACTACTACTATGGCAACCAGGACTTTAATAGCGTCCTGGGTGCCATAGTAACACTGAACGCATTTTGAAGACGGATCTGTCTTCAAATGCTTTCAGTTCACTTGCGTTTTTCCGGATCCGGCGTGTAATTCCGGCAAGTGGAGTACACGCCGGATCCGGACAACGCAAGTGTGAAAGAGGCCTAATCAGTATTTACAATGAATACGATGGATTAAATGTTATATATCTGTTTCTTTAATCCATCCTTTTGTCTCTCTGCAGTGTAACTGGAGAATAGACCCCAAAATACAATGAAGTTCTACCAGTTTACTCTACATCATCATCATCATCATCATTAGTATTTGATATTCTTGATTTTTTTTACTTGTATTTATTTATAGTACATACAGAGATTCAGAGTCATTCCAATAAAGTTTCTAACTGCATCATCTAAAATGATTTATAGTCAATTATTTTGAGTGTATTTATATGTGTGTGATAATGAAAAGATTAGTGATGGACGAACATCTGCCGGGACGATTCGCGAATGTGTGAACACGATCAAATGTTCGCGAACCGCAAGTTTGCGGCGGGTCCCATTCATTTTAATGCAGGCGAACATGAAAAACCTTCAGCTGATATTTGCAGCCAAGAAATAATTACTAAAAGTGCACAAATAGTCCCACAACATGGACAGTGACATACCAGATGTATTATTTGAATTTGCGATCTCCATTCATTATTTTTTTCTATGCGAAATATCGGCAATATTTTTCGCCTACGCGCATGCGCATGCGCAAATACACTATACAGTACCCAAATGCACTATAAAGAAAGTATATTGGTATATAACACCCCGTTTCAATCAGTTTTTTTGGGGGGGGACTGGTATATCACACCAGTAGAAATTATTTGTTCCAATAACGCTTGTCCTTCTATATACCCTGCAGTATCGCAGCAGAACCGCACACAACTGCCGCACAATACATATACACTATAATATACTGTCTAACATAGAAAGTATATTACAATATTGTACAAGGAAGGCAATCCATTAGAATATACATGAAGATAAAACGTAACCTTTAATAATGTTACTATGAGGGTCCATTCACACGTCCGTAAGTGTTTTGCGGATCCGCAAAACACGGACACCGGCAATGTGCATTCCGCAATTTGTGGACCGCACATCGCCGTCACTATAATAGAAAAAGCCTAATCTTGTCTGCAATTGCGGACAAGAATAGGACATGTTCTATTTTTTTGCAGAAATGAAAGCACGGATATGGAAGTGCGGATCCGCAAATGTGGATGCGGACAGCACATTCCGGCCCCATTGAAAATGAATGGGTCTGCACCATTGCGGAACGGATGCGGACCCATTTTGCGGACATGTGAATGGAAAACATATCCCTCCAAATGAAAAAAATGTATCAAAGTTAAGCAAAAAGCATAGATGTGGAAGGCAATAACAAGTACTCAGCGGCACTAAATCCAGGTGCTCAGCGGCATCAAATCAGAAACCATGTCCTACCACAATCCGGGGGGTTCCAGTGCACATCCATGAATCCCGGAGGGAAAGCAAAAAACTTCTATTTCTGGGAGGAATAGTGGCACCACCGGGTTGGATCCAAAGGGTTCTTGTTGAGCTGCATATCTGCTGCTATTCGCAAATACTGTCCTTCTCTATAGCTTCTACTAGTGTTGAGCGAATTGATGTTAATGAAGTGGAATTCGATCAAAATTTCAGGAAAAAAGTGAAATAAAGTTTATTGGATTTACAGAAAGTGTGCTATAAATGTTTAAACAAAATTAGGCAGGTGCATAAATTTGTGCACCACAAAAAAGAAATTAAATCAATATTTAGTAGATCCTCCTTTTGCAGAAATTACAGCCTCTAAACGCTTCCTGTAGGTTCCAATGAGAGTCTGGATTCTGGTTGAAGGTATTTTGGACCATTCCACTTTACAAAACATCTTTAGTTCATTCAGGTTTGATGGCTTCCGAGCATGGACAGCTCTCTTTAAGTCACACCACAGATTTTCAATTATATTCAGGTCTGGGGACTGAGATGGCCATTCCAGAACGTTGTACTTGTTCCTCTGCATAAATGCCTTAGTGGATTTTGAGCAGTGTTTAGGGTCGTTGTCTTGTTGAAAGATCCTGCCCCTGCGCAGCTTCAGCTTTGTCACTGATTCCTGGACATTCTTCTCCAGAATCTGCTGATACTGAGTGGAATCCATGCGTCCCTCAACTTTGACAAGATTCCCAGTCCCTGCACTGGCCACACAGCCCCACAGCATGATAGAACCACCACCATATTTTACTGTAGGTAGCAGGTATTTTTCTTGGAATGCTGTGTTCTTTTTCCTCCATGCATAACGCCCCTTGTTATGGCCAAATAACTAAATTTTAGTTTCATCAGTCCATAGCACCTTATTTGAAAATGAAGCTGGCTTGTCCAAATGTGCTTTAGCCCACCTCAAGCGGCATTTTTTGTGCTGTGGGCGGAGAAAAGGTTTCCTCTGCATCACTCTCGCATACAGCATCTCCTTGTGTAAAGTGCGCCGAATGGTTGAACGATGCACAGTGACTCCATCTGCAGCAAGATGATGTTGTAGGTCTTTGGTGCTGGTCTGTGGGTTGACTCTGACTTTTCTTACCATTCGTCGCTTCTGTCTATCCGAGATTTTTCTTGGTCTGCCACTTCGAGCCTTAACTTGAACTGAGCCTGTGGTCTTCCATTTTCTCAATATGTTCCTAACTGTGGAAACAGACAGCTGAGATCTCTGAGACAGCTTTCTGTATCCTTCCCCTAAACCATGATGGTGGACAAGCTGTGTCTTCAGGTCATTTGAGAGTTGTTTTCTTCAGAGAAAATTAAAAGAGGGAAACTTACAATTGACCCCCTTAAATACTCTTTCTCATAATTGGATTCACCTGTGTATGTAGGTCAGGGGTCACTGAGCTTACCAAGCCAATTTGAGTTCCAATAATTAGTTCTAAAGGTTTTGGAATCAATAAAATGACAACAGTGACCAAATTTATGCACCTGCCTAATTTTGTTTAAACAATTATAGCACACTTTCTGTAAATCCAATAAACTTCATTTCACTTCTCAAATATCACTGTGTGTGTCTCCTATACGATATATTTAACTGACATTTTTTATCGTAACAACCAACGATTTATACAGGAAAATCATGACGATTAACAAGGTTGCCCACTGTATAAGGCCTCTTTCACAAGGCATCATTTTTTTGGCCCGGATAAAATGCGGGTGTGTCGTGGGAAAATGCACGATTTTTACGCGCAATTGCAAAACATTTTAATGCGTTTTGCACGCGTGTGAGAAAAATTGGCATGTTTGGTACGCAAACTCGAACTTTTTTGCTCAGCCCGGCTACTCTTCTGTCTTCATCTTTGCTGTGCAGTAGGAATAGGACCTTTGATGATGTCACTGCTCTCAACACATGGTTTATCACATGATCCATCACTATGGAGATGGATCATGTGACGGACCATGTGATGAGCGCAGTGACGTCATTACAGGTCCTTTTCCTACTGCACAGCAAAGATGAAGACAGAAGAGAAGCCGGGCTGCACGAACAAGTGGATTAAGGTGAGTTACATTTTTTTAAAATATTTTTTTAACCCCTCCAGCCCCATTGTACTATGCATTCTGTATTATGAATGCTATTATTTTCCCTTATAACCATGTTTTTTAGAGGTTTTAGAGGGAGGGGGATTCCGAGATGCCGTTGTCTGTACATTGCAGCAAGTGGCCCAATAAAGGCCCCCATAACTGCCCTGTGTGTATGCTCTATTAGGCTGTGCCTAATAGCTTGTCTGGTGGTTTAAAACTGACCGTATAATACACTGCACTACATAAGTAGTACAGTGTATTACAGAAGCAATCAAAAGATCTCATGTCAAAGTCCTCTTGTGGGACTTAGTGCTCTTTTACACAAGTGAGTTTTCTGTCCGCATGTGATGCGTGCAGCCAACGCATAGCATCCAGACTGAATCTGGCTTATCTACTTCAATGGGTCTTTATACATAAGCATAGTTTTTCACGCATCATATTTGCATTCTGGAAAAAAAAAACTGCTTGTTCTACATTGTGTGTTTTTCACGCAACTCTGGCTCCATAGAAGTGAATGGTGCTTGTCTAAAAAAACTGTAATGCACCCACAGTGCTCCAGATGGCGACCAAAATGGTCGCCAATGCGACTTAGAATTAGAAAATGGCGACAAGACTTTGCTGCTCTGTCTCTTTAAGGCTGAGCGCCGGCTTTTTCTTCTGTGGTTCCTTTTACACTTAGCCGACGCGCTCTGGTGTCAGGAGAAAGCCCCACCTACCCACTTCATAATTGGCTGCTAGGTATAACCCGGGAACTACAATCTGCTGGTCTGGTAAGTGAGGAAAGCTCCTCCCACTGATTCGTCAGAGTTGCCAGTTCACTGGAGACATGACGGGGAGCTCCGGAGTCCTGGGTCCACTCTGCGCCGTGCATTATAATTAGGGATGAGCGAACTCGAACTGTATAGTTCGGGTTCGTACCGAATTTTGGGGTGTCCGTGACACGGACCCGAACCCGGACATTTTCGTAAAAGTCCGGGTTCGGGTTCGGTGTTCGTCGCTTTCTTGGCGCTTTTGTGACGCTTTCTTGGCGCTTTTTGAAAGGCTGCAAAGCAGCCAATCAACAAGCGTCATACTACTTGCCCCAAGAGGCCATCACAGCCATGCCTACTATTGGCATGGCTGTGATTGGCCAGAGCACCATGTGACCCAGCCTCTATTTAAGCTGGAGTCACATAGCGCCGCCCGTCACTCTGCTCTGATTAGCGTAGGGAGAGGTTGCGGCTGCGACAGTAGGGCGAGATTAGGCAGATTAACTCCTCCAAAGGACTTGATTAACTGATCGATCTGCAGCTGTGGATCATTGAGCTGCTGATCCTCAATTGCTCACTGTTTTTAGGCTGCACAGACCGTTTGTCAGTCTCATTTTTCTGGGGTGATCGGCGGCCATTTTGTGTCTTGTGGTGCGCCAGCACAAGCTGCGACCAAGTGCATTTAACCCTCAATGGTGTGGTTGTTTTTTGGCTAAAGCCTACATCAGGGTGAAGCTGTCACACCAAGTGCATTTAACCAGCAATAGTCTGTTCATTTTTTGGCCATATACAAAATCAGGGGCAAGCTGCGCCTGTCACCAAGTGCATTTAACCCTCAATGGTGTGGTTGTTTTTTGGCTAAAGCCTACATCAGGGTGAAGCTGTCACACCAAGTGCATTTAACCAGCAATAGTCTGTTCATTTTTTGGCCATATACAAAATCAGGGGCAAGCTGCGCCTGTCACCAAGTGCATTTAACCCTCAATGGTGTGGTTGTTTTTTGGCTAAAGCCTACATCAGGGTGAAGCTGTCACACCAAGTGCATTTAACCAGCAATAGTCTGTTCATTTTTTGGCCATATACAAAATCAGGGGCAAGCTGCGCCTGTCACCAAGTGCATTTAACCCTCAATGGTGTGGTTGTTTTTTGGCTAAAGCCTACATCAGGGTGAAGCTGTCACACCAAGTGCATTTAACCAGCAATAGTCTGTTTATTTTTTGGCCATATCCCAGTCTAATTCTGTCACTAAATCCATACCGGTCACCCAGCGCCTAAATACTAGGCCTCAAATTTATATCCAGCTAAATCTGTCCCTAGTGCTGTAGCTGGGCGAGTTATTTAGTGTCCGTTCAAGCACATTTCTTGTTCTGGGTTGAAATACAATTCCCAATTTAGCAATTTCATAATTTAGTGGTTCCTGCTATATCAGAGCTATTTGAAATCTATCCCAAAAAGGGTATATAATATTGAAGGTGCACATTGGGTCATTCAGAATAACTTCACACACACCCGCTACTGTGTATTTCCAAGTCTAATTCTGTCACTAAACCCATACCTGTCACCCAGCGCCTAAATACTAGGCCTCAAATTTAAATCCCTCTAAATCTCTCGTTACCGCTGTACTGTTGTTGCTGGGCAAGATATTTAGTGTCCGTCAAAGCACATTTTTTGTTCTGGGTTGAAGTACAATTCCCAATTTAGCAATTTCATAATTTAGTGGTTCCTGCTATATCAGAGCTATTTGGAATCTATCCCTAAAAGGGTATATAATATTGAAGGTGCACATTGGGTCATTCAGAATAACTTCACACACACCCGCTACTGTGTATTTCCAAGTCTAATTCTGTCACTAAACCCATACCTGTCACCCAGCGCCTAAATACTAGGCCTCAAATTTAAATCCCTCTAAATCTCTCGTTACCGCTGTACTGTTGTTGCTGGGCAAGATATTTAGTGTCCGTCAAAGCACATTTTTTGTTCTGGGTTGAAGTACAATTCCCAATTTAGCAATTTCATAATTTAGTGGTTCCTGCTATATCAGAGCTATTTGGAATCTATCCCTAAAAGGGTATATAATATTGAAGGTGCACATTGGGTCATTCAGAATAACTTCACACACACCCGCTACTGTGTATTTCCAAGTCTAATTCTGTCACTAAACCCATACCTGTCACCCAGCGCCTAAATACTAGGCCTCAAATTTAAATCCCTCTAAATCTCTCGTTACCGCTGTACTGTTGTTGCTGGGCAAGATATTTAGTGTCCGTCAAAGCACATTTTTTGTTCTGGGTTGAAGTACAATTCCCAATTTAGCAATTTCATAATTTAGTGGTTTCTGCTATATCAGAGCTATTTGAAATCTATCCCTAAAAGGGTATATAATATTGAAGGTGCACATAGGGTCATTCAGAATAACTTCACACACACGCTTCTGTGCATTTCCAAGTCTAATTCTGTCACTAAATCCATACCGGTGACCCAGCGCCTAAATACTAGGCCTCAAATTTAAATCCCTCTAAATCTCTCGTTACCCACCGCTGTACTGTTGTTGCTGGGCAAGATATTTAGTGTCCGTCAAAGCACATTTTTTGTTCTGGGTTGAAGTACAATTCCCAATTTAGCAATTTCATAATTTAGTGGTTTCTGCTATATCAGAGCTATTTGAAATCTATCCCTAAAAGGGTATATAATATTGAAGGTGCACATAGGGTCATTCAGAATAACTTCACACACACGCTTCTGTGCATTTCCAAGTCTAATTCTGTCACTAAATCCATACCGGTGACCCAGCGCCTAAATACTAGGCCTCAAATTTAAATCCCTCTAAATCTCTCGTTACCCACCGCTGTACTGTTGTTGCTGGGCAAGATATTTAGTGTCCGTCAAAGCACATTTTTTGTTCTGGGTTGAAGTACAATTCCCAATTTAGCAATTTCATAATTTAGTGGTTTCTGCTATATCAGAGCTATTTGAAATCTATCCCTAAAAGGGTATATAATATTGAAGGTGCACATAGGGTCATTCAGAATAACTTCACACACACGCTTCTGTGCATTTCCAAGTCTAATTCTGTCACTAAATCCATACCGGTGACCCAGCGCCTAAATACTAGGCCTCAAATTTAAATCCCTCTAAATCTCTCGTTACCCACCGCTGTACTGTTGTTGCTGGGCAAGATATTTAGTGTCCGTCAAAGCACATTTTTTGTTCTGGGTTGAAGTACAATTCCCAATTTAGCAATTTCATAATTTAGTGGTTTCTGCTATATCAGAGCTATTTGAAATCTATCCCTAAAAGGGTATATAATATTGAAGGTGCACATAGGGTCATTCAGAATAACTTCACACACACGCTTCTGTGCATTTCCAAGTCTAATTCTGTCACTAAATCCATACCGGTGACCCAGCGCCTAAATACTAGGCCTCAAATTTAAATCCCTCTAAATCTCTCGTTACCCACCGCTGTACTGTTGTTGCTGGGCAAGATATTTAGTGTCCGTCAAAGCACATTTTTTGTTCTGGGTTGAAGTACAATTCCCAATTTAGCAATTTCATAATTTAGTGGTTTCTGCTATATCAGAGCTATTTGAAATCTATCCCTAAAAGGGTATATAATATTGAAGGTGCACATAGGGTCATTCAGAATAACTTCACACACACGCATCTGTGCATTTCCAAGTCTAATTCTGTCACTAAATCCATACCGGTGACCCAGCGCCTAAATACTAGGCCTCAAATTTAAATCCCTCTAAATCTCTCGTTACCCACCGCTGTACTGTTGTTGCTGGGCAAGATATTTAGTGTCCGTCAAAGCACATTTTTTGTTCTGGGTTGAAGTAC
Source organism: Bufo gargarizans (assembly GCF_014858855.1). NCBI lineage: Eukaryota > Metazoa > Chordata > Amphibia > Anura > Bufonidae > Bufo > Bufo gargarizans. The sequence continues at coordinate 79,452,047 of NC_058090.1, forward strand.
AATTCCCAATTTAGCAATTTCATAATTTAGTGGTTTCTGCTATATCAGAGCTATTTGAAATCTATCCCTAAAAGGGTATATAATATTGAAGGTGCACATAGGGTCATTCAGAATAACTTCACACACACGCTTCTGTGCATTTCCAAGTCTAATTCTGTCACTAAACCCATACCTGTCACCCAGCGCCTAAATACTAGGCCTCAAATTTAAATCCCTCTAAATCTCTCGTTACCGCTGTCCTGTTGTAGCTGGGAAAGTTATTTAGTGTCCGTCAAAGCACATTTTTTGTTCTGGGTTGAAGTACAATTCCCAATTTAGCAATTTCATAATTTAGTGGTTCCTGCTATATCAGAGCTATTTGAAATCTATCCCAAAAAGGGTATATAATATTGAAGGTGCACATTGGGTCATTCAGAATAACTTCACACACACCCGCTACTGTGTATTTCCAAGTCTAATTCTGTCACTAAACCCATACCTGTCACCCAGCGCCTAAATACTAGGCCTCAAATTTAAATCCCTCTAAATCTCTCGTTACCGCTGTCCTGTTGTAGCTGGGAAAGTTATTTAGTGCCCGTCAAAGCACATTTTTTGTTCTGGGTTGAAGTACAATTCCCAATTTAGCAATTTCATAATTTAGTGGTTCCTGCTATATCAGAGCTATTTGAAATCTATCCCAAAAAGGGTATATAATATTCAAGGTGCACATTGGGTCATTCAGAATAACTTCACACACACGCTTCTGTGCATTTCCAAGTCTAATTCTGTCACTAAATCCATACCGGTCACCCAGCGCCTAAATACTAGGCCTCAAATTTATATCCCGCTGAATTTGAATACAATACATTGGGCCAAATAATATATTTGTTGTTGTGGTGAACCATAACAATGAGAAAAACATCTAGTAAGGGACGCGGACGTGGACATGGTCGTGGTGGTGTTAGTGGACCCTCTGGTGCTGGGAGAGGACGTGGCCGTTCTGCCACATCCACACGTCCTAGTGTACCAACTACCTCAGGTCCCAGTAGCCGCCAGAATTTACAGCGATATATGGTGGGGCCCAATGCCGTTCTAAGGATGGTAAGGCCTGAGCAGGTACAGGCATTAGTCAATTGGGTGGCCGACAGTGGATCCAGCACGTTCACATTATCTCCCACCCAGTCTTCTGCAGAAAGCGCACAGATGGCGCCTGAAAACCAACCCCATCAGTCTGTCACATCACCCCCATGCATACCAGGGAAACTGTCTCAGCCTCAAGTTATGCAGCAGTCTCTTATGCTGTTTGAAGACTCCGCTGGCAGGGTTTCCCAAGGGCATCCACCTAGCCCTTCCCCAGCGGTGGAAAGACATAGAATGCACTGACGCACAACCACTTATGTTTCCTGATGATGAGGACATGGGAATACCACCTCAGCATGTCTCTGATGATGACGAAACACAGGTGCCAACTGCTGCGTCTTTCTGCAGTGTGCAGACTGAACAGGAGGTCAGGGATCAAGACTGGGTGGAAGACGATGCAGGGGACGATGAGGTCCTAGACCCCACATGGAATGAAGGTCGTGCCACTGACTTTCACAGTTCGGAGGAAGAGGCAGTGGTGAGACCGAGCCAACAGCGTAGCAAAAGAGGGAGCAGTGGGCAAAAGCAGAACACCCGCCGCCAAGAGACTCCGCCTGCTACTGACCGCCGCCATCTGGGACCGAGCACCCCAAAGGCAGCTTCAAGGAGTTCCCTGGCATGGCACTTCTTCAAACAATGTGCTGACGACAAGACCCGAGTGGTTTGCACGCTGTGCCATCAGAGCCTGAAGCGAGGCATTAACGTTCTGAACCTGAGCACAACCTGCATGACCAGGCACCTGCATGCAAAGCATGAACTGCAGTGGAGTAAACACCTTAAAACCAAGGAAGTCACTCAGGCTCCCCCTGCTACCTCTTCTGCTGCTGCCGCCTCGGCCTATTCTGCTGCTGCCGCCTCGGCCTCTTCCTCCGCCTCTGGAGGAACGTTGGCACCTGCCGCCCAGCAAACAGGGGATGTACCACCAACACCACCACCACCACCTCCGTCACCAAGCGTCTCAACCATGTCACACGCCAGCGTTCAGCTCTCCATCTCACAAACATTTGATAGAAAGCGTAAATTCCCACCTAGCCACCCTCGATCCCTGGCCCTGAATGCCAGCATTTCTAAACTACTGGCCTATGAAATGCTGTCATTTAGGCTGGTGGACACAGACAGCTTCAAACAGCTCATGTCGCTTGCTGTCCCACAGTATGTTGTTCCCAGCCGGCACTACTTCTCCAAGAGAGCCGTGCCTTCCCTGCACAACCAAGTATCCGATAAAATCAAGTGTGCACTGCGCAACGCCATCTGTAGCAAGGTCCACCTAACCACAGATACGTGGACCAGTAAGCACGGCCAGGGACGCTATATCTCCCTAACTGCACACTGGGTAAATGTAGTGGCAGCTGGGCCCCAGGCGGAGAGCTGTTTGGCGCACGTCCTGCCGCCGCCAAGGATCGCAGGGCAACATTCTTTGCCTCCTGTTGCCACCTCCTCCTTCTCGGCTTCCTCCTCCTCTTCTTCCACCTGCTCATCCAGTCAGCCACACACCTTCACCACCAACTTCAGCACAGCCCGGGGTAAACGTCAGCAGGCCATTCTGAAACTCATATGTTTGGGGGACAGGCCCCACACCGCACAGGAGTTGTGGCGGGGTATTAGAACAACAGACCGACGAGTGGTTGCTGCCGGTGAGCCTCAAGCCCGGCCTGGTGGTGTGTGATAATGGGCGAAATCTCGTTGCAGCTCTGGGACTAGCCAATTTGACGCACATCCCTTGCTTGGCGCATGTGCTGAATTTGGTGGTGCAGAAGTTCATTCACAACTACCCCGACATGTCAGAGCTGCTGCATAAAGTGCGGGCCGTCTGTTCGCGCTTCCGGCGTTCACATCCTGCCGCTGCTCGCCTGTCTGCGCTACAGCGTAACTTCGGCCTTCCCGCTCACCGCCTCATATGCGACGTGCCCACCAGGTGGAACTCCACCTTGCACATGCTGGACAGACTGTGCGAGCAGCAGCAGGCCATAGTGGAGTTTCAGCTGCAGCACGAACGGGTCAGTCGCACTACAGAACAGCACCACTTCACCACCAATGACTGGGCCTCCATGCGAGACCTGTGTGCCCTGTTGCGCTGTTTCGAGTACTCCACCAACATGGCCAGTGGCGATGACACCGTTATCAGCGTTACAATACCACTTCTATGTCTCCTTGAGAAAACACTTAGGGCGATGATGGAACAGGAGGTGGCCCAGGAGGAGGAGGAGGAGGATGAGGAAGAGGGGTCATTTTTAGCACTTTCAGGCCAGTCTCTTCGAAGTGACTCAGAGGGAGGTTTTTTGCAACAGCAGAGGCCAGGTACAAATGTGGCCAGCCAGGGCCCACTACTGGAGGACGAGGAGGACGAGGATGAGGAGGAGGTGGAGGAGGATGAGGATGAAGCATGGTCACAGCGGGGTGGCACCCAACGCAGCTCGGGTCCATCACTGGTGCGTGGCTGGGGGGAAAGGCAGGACGATGACGATACGCCTCCCACAGAGGACAGCTTGTCCTTACCCCTGGGCAGCCTGGCACACATGAGCGACTACATGCTGCAGTGCCTGCGCAACGACAGCAGAGTTGCCCACATTTTAACCTGTGCGGACTACTGGGTTGCCACCCTGCTGGATCCACGCTACAAAGACAATGTGCCCACCTTACTTCCTGCACTGGAGCGTGATAGGAAGATGCGCGAGTACAAGCGCACGTTGGTAGACGCGCTACTGAGAGCATTCCCAAATGTCACAGGGGAACAAGTGGAAGCCCAAGGCCAAGGCAGAGGAGGAGCAAGAGGTCGCCAAGGCAGCTGTGTCACGGCCAGCTCCTCTGAGGGCAGGGTTAGCATGGCAGAGATGTGGAAAACTTTTGTCAACACGCCACAGCTAACTGCACCACCACCTGATACGCAACGTGTTAGCAGGAGGCAACATTTCACTAACATGGTGGAACAGTACGTGTGCACACCCCTCCACGTACTGACTGATGGTTCGGCCCCATTCAACTTCTGGGTCTCTAAATTGTCCACGTGGCCAGAGCTAGCCTTTTATGCCTTGGAGGTGCTGGCCTGCCCGGCAGCCAGCGTTTTGTCTGAACGTGTATTCAGCACGGCAGGGGGCGTCATTACAGACAAACGCAGCCGCCTGTCTACAGCCAATGTGGACAAGCTGACGTTCATAAAAATGAACCAGGCATGGATCCCACAGGACCTGTCCGTCCCTTGTCCAGATTAGACATTAACTACCTCCCCATAACCATATATTATTGGACTCCAGGGCACTTCCTCATTCAATCCTATTTTTATTTTCATTTTACCATTATATTGCGATGCTACCCAAAGTTGAATGAACCTCTCCTCTGCCTGTGTGCTAGGCCTAAATATATGCCAATGGACTGTTGCAGTGGTGGCTGACATGAAGCCTGATTCTCTGCTATGACATGCAGACTAATTCTCTGCTGACATGAAGCCAGATTGTCTGTTACGGGACCTCTCTCCTCTGCCTGGGTGCTGGGCCTAAATTTATGACAATGGACTGTTGCAGTGGTGGCTGACGTGAAGCCTGATTCTCTGCTATGACATGCAGACTGATTCTCTGCTGACATGAAGCCAGATCCTCTGTTACGGGACCTCTCTCCTCTGCCTGGGTGCTGGGCCTAAATTTATGACAATGGACTGTTGCAGTGGTGGCTGACGTGAAGCCTGATTCTCTGCTATGACATGCAGACTGATTCTCTGCTGACATGAAGCCAGATCCTCTGTTACGGGACCTCTCTCCTCTGCCTGGGTGCTGGGCCTGAATATATGCCAATGGACTGTTGCAGTGGTGGGTGACGTGAAGCCTCATTCTCTGCTATGACATGCAGACTAATTCTCTGCTGACATGAAGCCAGATTGTCTGTTACGGGACCTCTCTCCTCTGCCTGTGTGTGTGCTGGGCCTAAATATATGCCAATGGACTGTTGCAGTGGTGGCTGACGTGAAGCCTCATTCTCTGCTATGACATGCAGACTGATTCTCTGCTGACATGAAGCCAGATCCTCTGTTACGGGACCTCTCTCCTCTGCCTGGGTGCTGGGCCTAAATTTATGACAATGGACTGTTGCAGTGGTGGCTGACGTGAAGCCTGATTCTCTGCTATGACATGCAGACTGATTCTCTGCTGACATGAAGCCAGATCCTCTGTTACGGGACCTCTCTCCTCTGCCTGGGTGCTGGGCCTGAATATATGCCAATGGACTGTTGCAGTGGTGGGTGACGTGAAGCCTCATTCTCTGCTATGACATGCAGACTAATTCTCTGCTGACATGAAGCCAGATTGTCTGTTACGGGACCTCTCTCCTCTGCCTGTGTGTGTGCTGGGCCTAAATATATGCCAATGGACTGTTGCAGTGGTGGCTGACGTGAAGCCTCATTCTCTGCTATGACATGCAGACTGATTCTCTGCTGACATGAAGCCAGATCCTCTGTTACGGGACCTCTCTCCTCTGCCTGGGTGCTGGGCCTAAATTTATGACAATGGACTGTTGCAGTGGTGGCTGACGTGAAGCCTGATTCTCTGCTATGACATGCAGACTGATTCTCTGCTGTCATGAAGCCAGATTGTCTGTTACGGGACCTTTCTCCTCTACCTGGGTTCTGGGCCTAAATTTATGAAAATTGACTCTTACAGTGGTGGGTGACGTGAAGCCTGATTCTCTGCTATGATATGAAGACTGATTCTCTGCTGACATGAAGCCAGATTGTCTGTTACGGGACCTTTCTCCTCTGCCTGGGTTCTGGGCCTAAATTTATGAAAATTGACTCTTACAGTGGTGGGTGACGTGAAGCCTGATTCTCTGCTATGATATGAAGACTGATTCTCTGCTGACATGAAGCCAGATTGTCTGTTACGGGACCTTTCTCCTCTGCCTGGGTTCTGGGCCTAAATTTATGAAAATTGACTCTTACAGTGGTGGGTGACGTGAAGCCTGATTCTCTGCTATGATATGAAGACTGATTCTCTGCTGACATGAAGCCAGATTGTCTGTTACGGGACCTTTCTCCTCTGCCTGGGTTCTGGGCCTAAATTTATGAAAATTGACTCTTACAGTGGTGGGTGACGTGAAGCCTGATTCTCTGCTATGATATGAAGACTGATTCTCTGCTGACATGAAGCCAGATTGTCTGTTACGGGACCTTTCTCCTCTGCCTGGGTTCTGGGCCTAAATTTATGAAAATTGACTCTTACAGTGGTGGGTGACGTGAAGCCTGATTCTCTGCTATGATATGAAGACTGATTCTCTGCTGACATGAAGCCAGATTGTCTGTTACGGGACCTTTCTCCTCTGCCTGGGTTCTGGGCCTAAATTTATGAAAATTGACTCTTACAGTGGTGGGTGACGTGAAGCCTGATTCTCTGCTATGATATGAAGACTGATTCTCTGCTGACATGAAGCCAGATTCTCTGTTACGGGACCTCTCTCCTCTGCCTGGGTGCTGGGCCTAAATTTATGACAATGGACTGTTGCAGTGGTGGCTGACGTGAAGCCTGATTCTCTGCTATGACATGCAGACTGATTCTCTGCTGACATGAAGCCAGATTCTCTGTTACGGGACCTCTCTCCTCTGCCTGTGTGTGTGCTGGGCCTAAATATATGCCAATGGACTGTTGCAGTGGTGGCTGACGTGAAGCCTCATTCTCTGCTATGACATGCAGACTAATTCTCTGCTGACATGAAGACAGATTCTCTGTTACGGGACCTCTCTCCTCTGCCTGGGTGCCGGGGCCTAAATATCTGAGAATGGACTGTTCCAGTGGTGGGTGACGGGAAGCCAGATTCTCTGCTATGGAACCTCTCTCCAATTGATTTTGGTTAATTTTTATTTATTTAATTTTTATTTTAATTCATTTCCCTATCCACATTTGTTTGCAGGGGATTTACCTACATGTTGCTGCCTTTTGCAGCCCTCTAGCTCTTTCCTGGGCTGTTTTACAGCCTTTTTAGTGCCGAAAAGTTCGGGTCCCCATTGACTTCAATGGGGTTCGGGTTCGGGACGAAGTTCGGATCGGGTTCGGATCCCGAACCCGAACATTTCCGGGATGTTCGGCCGAACTTCTCGAACCCGAACATCCAGGTGTTCGCTCAACTCTAATTATAATTCATGTATAGTGTAATGCTCCCCCTGACACAACCTGATGCATTGCCTCAGGACTGTGTCTCTGCCGAGCACGATACGGCCTCCACAAACCAGGTAACGAGACTAACGAGCAGAGACTGGGCTCTTTTTAATGGAATCTTTGTCTCCTCTGCCCTGAAATATGTAATGAAGCAGCTCAGCTTAGATTTCATGCTGGCTCTGACACAGTGGTTTTAACCTTCAGCGCTGAGGTTACATAGCAAGTCTACCTTGTAGCCGAAGATGAATGGATCCCGTGAAACTTTCCACATGACAGCGGTGTGATCTCTCCAGGTCAGGTTTAGATCATGTACTGCAGAGGCTGCTGGGGGGGCTGTTGTTGAGTGGTAAATTTTAACTATACTTTTTTATGTATGTAATTCTGCCCTCCTAGAGATTAAACTTTTTTTTTTTTTTGTATTTTACTATATCTTATTAAGTGTATTTTTATTTTATAGTACCCCTTTACAATCCTGGGTGCATCATCACTGCCATGTGTTACAGCAAAGAAGGGGTTTTCTCACACTGGGGTCCCTACCAGTCCATAGACCCAAGAGGCCACAGTGCTAGGTAAAGTGTCCCACTGAAGTATTCTCTGAAAGGTACCTCTGACAACCCCTACTGTGCTGGATACGGCCAGTGGGGCGGAGGTGATGTTCCGTCAGGAGTGTTTGCTGTGTTTGGGGACCTGTTGACAGTCCCTACAGTCAGCCACCCTCTGCCATATCTGATAGTCCGGTGACAGCCATAGCCGCCTTTTGCCGTATCTGATAGTCCGGTCACAGCCATAGCCACCCTCTGCCCTGTCTGATAGTCCGGTCACAGTCGCTATATCGGGTGACGCCCCTCTTCAGGACTAAGGTCCTCATACACATTAGATGCCAGTGGCTGCACCTACAGACTCCTGTCTGCTTCCCTTGCATTATGTTAAATGGTCATGTGATGCAAGGGAAGCAGATCTCCACTGTGGCCAGTAATTGTCTTGATGGTACTGCAGTCTAACGTTTTCATAGAGAAACTCAAGATAAGCAGCGGAGGCCGGGAAGCGAATGAGCCGGGACCCAGCTCCTAGGGATTACCAATGTGAATCTGGCTAGTCTGACAGGTCATAAGAATGAGTGCACAACCCCTTTAACTGCGTGGGCTGTAACCTAGAAAACCCCATGCTCCTAGTTTTAAGTATCCCAGCTATATTATATGCATTTTTAATTTGGCGACTAAAAATTTCATTTGGCTCCTAAATCTTTCAGGTTAGGAGCCAATGGCTCCTTGATATTTTTTTTGTCTGGAGCCCTGACCCAGATTCAATCTGGATGCAATTTTTTTTTTCACGGTTTGTTTACTAGTAGATGTTGAGTGTTAGTCTTCAGTTTTTCTTCAGAAGCATGACAAACATATGTACTCTGAATACAATCTGGACCAAACAAAAATGATTGAATTTGTGTGCAAAATCATAGTAAAAAAGCCCTAATAAATGGCAAATAATAATTTTGCTTTATTTAAAAAATAAAAGTTATCTCAAAGTTAAAAAATATAAGCCCTTTTCCATTGAAAAAATGCTTTTTAAAGAAAAAAATAGAAAAAATAAATTCCCCTCCACATATTTGGTATTGTCTTATCCATAACAACCCAAACAATACAATTATCACATAATCTATCCTGCATGGTGAAAACTGAAAAAAAATAATAATAATAATATAAAATAATATAAAAATAAATAACCATCACCCCCCCCCCCCAAAAGCACACAGAGCTATGGGGACTGGGTATTGCAGATGTGCTAGCGGCCATCTAGCAACCCATGTCCTCAGCTCTATACCCAAAATCCTGGTGACAGGTTCTCTTTAACAGTGGCTTTGCTAGGTTAAAACATTTGGGGCCTGGGCCCCTGATGTTTTGTCCTAGGCCCCAAATGTACTGCCTGCCAGATAGATCCAACTATATTGCCATCCTCAGGACAGCAATACAATTAAATATAATGCCTTGCAAGAGCTGAAGAACCTGTGATGACATCACAGTCCATATGATCAGTTTTAAATGCAGTAGCTGAAAAGGACCTGTGATGATGTCACCATTTTGTGACCAGTGCAGGAGAGGACTGCTCAGCAGTGAAGAGAAGTCCTGGAAAGAAGCTGTGGTGAGATCTCCTACATGAGTAGCGGTAAGTGAAGGGTTATATTACTCAGTGTGAGAGGCAGAGCAATGTTGGGAGTTGTAGTTATTCAACTGGGACTGAGGAGGGAAATAATATTATTTACATGGGACTGTATGGTGGAGGGGCTGTGGAATTATAATTTCTGAGGACAGTAAATGGAGGAATATAACTAGAGGGGGCACTGCAGGGGCATTATGAATACTTAGGGGTGCTTCAAGGCAAGCATTATAACAGTAGGAGGCAATATAAATACTGGGGGCACTGTGTGGGCATTATAACAGTAGGGGGCAATATAAATACTGGGGCACTTCAGGGTGAGCATTATAACAGTAGTGGGTCATATAAATACTGGGGGCACTGTGGGGACATTTTAAATCCAGGGGACATTAAGCATTCTTATTACTACTGGGGGCTCTATAGGAGGGACTTATAGATCCCCATTATTTCTATTATGAGCTTTATGGGGGGCCTTATTACTACTGAGGGGTCTGTAGAGAGCTTTATTACCACTGGGATAACAATAGGGGTGCCTTATTTCTACTAGGGGCTCTGTAAGGACATTATTAATACTGGAGGGCTCTTCTACTAATGGAGGCACTATTTGGGAGCACTATTACTGTTGGGGACATTGTAGGGGGCAGTATTTCTAATGAGGGCATTATATAAGTGAATTACTATTGGTGGGACTATGAGGAGTACTACTACTATGGGAGGCACTCATATTTCTTCAGGGTAGTATTTGGAGGTAGAGAAAAGTGAGGAAGCTAAGATGTCTGTGTTTCACACTCTGCAGAGACGAGGCATTACTTAGAGAAGTTGTCCGGACCTAATGGAGAAGATGATGACAGAGAAGATCTGCATCAGAGGAGAAGTCACCTGGGAGGCACTGGATGTTATAAGTATGTGCTGCTGTATAGCAGGTACAGTAACATGTCTTCAGTGCTAGTGTTTGCAGGGTTTGCAATTGGTTGACTTCGAGAATTGGGCAATATTCATTGGGGCTTGGGCCTCTTATCTTTTGAGACCCTAGCAACGCCCCTGCCCTTTAATCAATTAATAAAATGTATGCACTACAAAATATTGCCATTAAAAACTACATATTGTCCCACAAAAAGCAAGCCCTCATATGGCTACATCGGTAGAAAAATTATATAAGCTATAAGTTAGCTCTTGTAAGGAGACATAAATTGTTAATTTCTAACGATAATTTGTTTTCCCTTAGTCCTAACAGCAGCACAGATGGGGTTAACTACCCCCCGTCAACTGTTAGGAATTTTAATGAGCCCAAGAACCAATAACAAAGCTTTACACCCCTACAAAAGGAGGGAACACCCCCCAGCCCACTGTGTCTATGGCAAGAATAACTTACTAGGGTGGGAAATTTGTGTGCTGCTGTAAGGACTAAGGGAAAACAAATTATCGTTAGAAATTAGCGATTCCCTTACGTGCTACCAGCAGCACAGATGGGGAGATAGCAAGAAGAACCCCTAGAGAGGGCCCTCATGCCTGGTAGAGCTAAGGATAGCCTGCCCAAAGGCCGAAAACTCCGCTTCCCTGGCATCTAGTCTGTAGTGGGAGATGAAAGTGGATTCAGAGCTCCAGGAGGCAGCTTTACAAATCATCTCCAGAGGAAGGAGACTTCTTTCAGCAAAGGAAGTAGAGATGGCCCTTGTGGAATGGGCCTTCACAAAATCTGGAGGATCCAAAGCCTGAGAAACAAAAGATTCTCTAATGGCCTCCTTAATCCAGCGACTAATCGACGCCTTGGACGCCTTGCAGCCTTTAGACTTACCGGCAAACAGGATGAAGAGAGTCTCATCTATCCTGAACTCCTTGGATCTATCCACATAGATCTGGAGGCATCTCGAGATATCCAACGGATGCTTAACAGGATCCCTGGAGGAGGTAGAAGGTGAAAATAAAACTGGCAAAGAAATCACCTGATTTATGTTCTGAAATGAAGGGACCTTAGGCCTGAAATATGGAAGGAATCTCAGGAGAACCTGCTCTTGAAGAAAGATGGTATAGGGTTCTGAGGCCGAGAAGGCTTGAAGCTCTGAGATTCTCTTGGCCAAGGTTACCGCCAGTAAGAAGACCAACTTCAGAGTCACAAACTTTAAATCCACCTCCTCCAAAGGCTCAAAGGGGGAGATGCTAAACCCCTGAGCACGACTGATAAGTCCCACTGAGGGATGGGCCTCAGTACGGTAGGCTTCAATGTTTCGGCTCCTTTAAGGAAGCGTTTGATGAGCGGGTCCCGAGATAAGGGTCTGTTGAGACAGGCCGAGATGGCAGAAATCTGGACCCTCAGAGTAGATGGAGCAAGGCCTCTGTCTAGGCCGTCTTGTAGGAATTGAAGTATCATAGAGAGGGGCGGATCTGCAGACGCCATCTGGTTTGAAGCACACCATGACAAGAAGATGCTCATGATTCTGGAGTAAGCTTTCTTAGTAGATTCTGCTCTTGAATGTGACAGCGTTCTCAGGACCGACTCTGAAAGCCCTTCTATTCTGGGAAGGGACTGATCAACCTCCAGGCTGTCAGGTTGAACCTGTGCAGATCTGAGCAGAGGTGAGTGTCTCATGACACCAGGGTCTGCCGTGGGGGGAGCCTCTAATAATGTCCCCAACTCATCTGAATGAGCTGGGTAAACCAGGATCTCTAGGGAAAAAACTGTATGATGGCTATCACCGAGGCCTGATCCTGACAAATTTTCATCAATACCCTCAGTATCATGGAAAAGGGAGGGAAGATGTAAGCCAGCCTGAACCTCCACGGTATCGACAGAGCATCTATCGCCAGGGGGTTGTCCTCCCTGGAAAGGGAGCAGAACTTCTCCACCTTGGCATCGAACCTCGTTGCCATGAGATCTACCTCTGGCAAACCCCACCTGAGGATTATCTGCCTGAATATCTCCGGATGCAGGGACCATTCCATTGTCGTCAGACCGCGACTCAGACGATCCGTGATTATATTGCAGGAACCACGGATGTGTATGGCAGACAGATGGGAAAGGTTCAATTCTGCCCACCAAAGAATTACCCCGATCTCTGAAATGAGGGGTAGAGATCTTGTGCCTCCCTGCTTGTTGATGTACAGGACTGCAGTCATGTTGTCTGACTACTCTCACTGCTAAGCCCCGGATTCGGGGGGCAAAGTGAAGGAGGGCTAGCCGGAAGGCTCGAATCTCGCGGAGATTGGAGGAAAGTAGCCGCTTCAGAGGAGACCAAGTCCCTTGGACAGGGGAACCGTCTAGGTGAGCGCCCCAGCCTACTTGGGACGCATCCGTAGTCAATATGACCCAGGATGGCTGGGTTATAGACATCTCCCCTGGGAGATGGAGCCACCATCTCAGGGTGGTTCGAGTCTGACAAGACAGGGAACACAGGGAATTTAGCCCTGCGGGGCTGCCATCCAATTTGGCAAGGACCTCCAATTGTAAAGGGCGGAGGTGCCACAAAGCCCAAGGGACTGCCTCAGCAGCTGCTGACATGAGCCCCAACATCTTCATGAGAGTCCTGATGGAAACTCGACGAGGAACAGATAGGAACCTTGCCAGGTCCAGAATCCGAGTTCTTCTTTCTGGAGCTAACAGGAGGGACATCCCAACGGAGTCTACTATGAAGCCAAGATAGGTTACTGAAGTCGACGGGCTCACGTTCGACTTCTGCCAGTTGATGATCCACCCTAGGCAGAGCAGAAAAGAGATAGCCACATGAAGATGATGGGAAAGAACTGGAACTGAGGAGGCTTTTAGGAGCCAATCGTCCAGGTAAGGAATTACGGTCAGCCCTTGAAGCCTCAGAGCTGCCACCACTGAAACCACCACCTTGGTGAAGGTGATAGGAGCAGAGGAAATCCCGAAGGGTAAGGCAACAAATTTAAGGCGCCTGAGGACCCCCGAGACCTGGACCGCGATCCTGAGATACCTCTGAGAAGCAGGATGGATGGGGATGTGAAGATAGGCATCCTTGAGGTCCAGGGTAGCCTTCACATCTTCGAGGTTGAGAACGTGGATCACTGACCTGATAGTTTCCATGCAAAACTTTGCCTTCCTTATAAGTCGATAATCATTCGGAGGTCTCCGGATTTCTTGGGAACTAGAAAAAGCGTAGAATAGATCCCTAAGCACCGCTCTCCTGCCAGAACCTCCTTCAGAGCGCCCTTGAGGATATAGTCCTGGATATAGGCCTCCAGAATCTCCTGCCTGGTGGGCGGTAGGCGCTGGTTGATGACAAATCTGTCCGGAGGAGGCGACTTGAGGTTTATTAAGTAGCCCTCAGAAATTACCTCTAGGACCCAAGGGTCTGGAATCTCCTGAGCCCAGACATACTTGAACTGGGCGAGACGCCCCCCGACAGGCACGAGGGGATAAGGAATAGGAAAATCTTCCGGAAGGATGACAGGAATAGCGGGGGTTAACCAAGAGCCTGCGAGAAGCTCATAGTCAGGAGGGCTTAGCCTCCTTAGCTCCTCTGCGAGGGCGCTTCGAAAATAATCTTGTCCAATTGTGAGCCGAACAAGCGGTCAGGTTCAAAGGGGAGACTGCACAAATTATATTTTGATGCGTTATCTACGACCCATGGTTTGAGCCATAAGAGATTGTGGGCTACATAGACCAGGGCCATGGACTTAGCTAATTTTAACCAATTTTAGCTGTAACTGTGCCGTGTCGCACAGAAAGTCCATCACCAGATTGATGGTCTTAAATGCGGCCAGGATGTGGTCCCGGGACACCCTCTGTTCCACATCCGTCTGGATTTGATTTAGGCGGAAACGGAGGAAGGAAGAAACTTCAGTAGCCGCGATAGCGGTCGAAGCAGAGGCTGTAGCGGCCAAGTAGCCTCTTCTTAATGTGCACTCTGCCCTTCTATCAAGGGGGTCTTGCAGACTAGACCCATCGTCTGCTGGCACCAGAGTGCGTCTGGACAGTTTGGCGATAGCCATGTCCACCTTGGGAATGGAACCCCACGATTCCACCAAGGAGTTTGCCATGGGAAAAATGGTCCTGAATTTCTTAGTCAGGACTGGACCTTTCTCAGTTTTTTTCCATTCCATCCGCATAACGGAAAGAAGGGTCTCATCCGCCTTGAAGACACGCTGTGCCCGACCGGTGGGATCGGAGGACTCCCCGGAGTCAACATCATGGTCCCCCGACCTGATGGACTTTAGGAATTTCTGAGTTTTCTCTGGTGGAAAAAAAGCATGATGTTAACTCCTCTTCATCAGAAGAGGAGGAGACCAAAGAAATTGTGGCGGGTCTTTCCACAGGCGCGGAGGTATTGATGGGAGCTTGAGTAGCAGCAGGAAGCGTCTCTTCCAGCAGGTTAACCACGCCTTTGATGGATTCATCCACATATCCCTTGACCCACTGGTACATTTCTTGCATGGTGGGTTCCGTGGCCGACTGGGATCTATGGCAAGCCTCGCACCTCGAAAAGGGACAATTGTCATCCAGCAGCGTACTGCAGTCAAAGCAGGCCAGATGCTTCCTCTTTGAGACCGATTTACGGGTCTCCGGGTCCTTAGGTGAAGCCTTTGCTGTAAAGAAAAAAGAATTATTAATTCTGACAATTTGTCAACCATCAGGAGAAAGGGCATAGCAGAGGCCCACCGAAGTAGCGCAGCAGAAAAAAACTGCAATGCGACCAATAGAAGAAGTACCAGGTACTAATAGGCACTGGGAGCTAGCTTAGAAAGCGTGTGCTGCCAGAGGACGATTGAAAGAGAAAAGGAGCTTTAAATAGGTGGAGCTCCGCCCCCAAGGGCGGAGCTACCACCCCTAGGAGGATCTAAACTATATCCTAACTCTAAGACAGAATAAGCCTATTATAATTTGATAAAATAGGTTAAACTACTCCCCCTCCCCTAGCGCAGCCAGAATACAGACAGAGCATCTATTGCCTCAAAAAAATTTGGCTGAAAAAGGGAATATACTCGGCCAACCGGAAGTGGCGTCAGCCGAACCGGAAGTGACGCCGGGAAGGGGCTGATGACACTTCTGGTAATGGCGGTGCCCATCGGAAATGTGGCACCGGATGGGGAAGAGGGGAGGTAAGAAAGGAGAAGCCCCGAAACTAAGTAAAGGGAGGCTAAGTGTCACGGAAGGTGTACAGGAAACAAGACAACACAAAATGAATATATGACTCACTGGATCCAAAACTAAGGAACAAAAAAGGAGACCCCTGCATCAGACCTGGCACTCTCCCTGACTGCTCAGCCTATGCGAAAATCCCAATGGTAGATGATCGCATATCCTCGTACCTCAACTGTATAACACCTGAACACCCTATAATAGTGAGGGGACACGACCACCGGCTCCCTACACTAGACACGGAGGGAGTCAGGGTCACCTGGGATCCAGCAAACAGAAAATCACAAATGAATATACAACACTTATCTTGTAGAAGACTGGGAAATGGGATCAGCATGCACACACACTCCAGGAAGTTGTATAAACCGCACACTAATGCATTATGGGGAGGAATTTAAAGGGATGCAATCAGTCCAACTACATGACAGCTGAGAGAGGCTAACGAGATGAGGAACTGAAAACCAAAACAAAGGAAGCTTAAGGAGGAGGTTCTGAAAGGCATCTGTCAGAGCTTCTCAGATGTCTGGTGGTGACACTAAGAGAAAACAAAATACCAAAGTAGGCGGAAAGAAACAGCGAAACACTAAAAAACACTTCCCCAAAAAACGGAGGGGATCCGCCAGTCCACATGTCTGGAGGACAGAAAAGAACACAGTGGGCTGGGGGGGGGGTGTTCCCTCCTTTTGTAGGGGTGTAAAGCTTAGTTATTGGTTCTTGGGCTCCGCCGGTTCTACCAGTCCACGGGGGGTAGTTAACCCCATCTGTGCTGCTGGTAGGACGTAAGGGAATGAGAAAATGTGCTTGCTCACCAAGCTGCAAAATGCAAACGAGGAAAGGAGTTAAAAATGAAGGAACACAAAGTGCCAAAATAATGATTAAATCATGTCATTCAGCCCAATAGCCTGAATACAAGAAAGCCTTCAAATCTAAAATGATTCAATTTGTTTGACAGGATGTGAATGCTCCTGAGATCACACCTGTCTAAAATACCAGAGGGTATTTATTAAGACTGCCATTTTACCCCATGGTCTTTAACCATCTCTTGGTGGCACCAGCCTCTTAATAATTTTGGCACATCTGACAAGGTCCAGGCACCCAAACTGAAATCTACTGTAAGTCAACAAGGAAGATGGTGTACAGTTGTGGCCAAAAGTTTTGAGAATTACATAAATATTGGAAATTGGAAAAGTTGCTGCTTAAGTTTTTATAATAGCAATTTGCATATACTCCAGAATCTTATGAAGAGTGATCAGATGAATTGCATAGTCCTTCTTTGCCATGAAAATTTACTTAATCCCCCCCAAAAAAATTCACTGCATTTCATTGCTGTCATTAAAGGACCTGCTGAGATCATTTCAGTAATCGTCTTGTTAACTCAGGTGAGAATGTTGACAAGCACAAGGCTGGAGATCATTATGTCAGGCTGATTGGGTTAAAATGGCAGACTTGACCTGTTAAAAGGAGGGTGATTCTTGAAATCATTGTTCTTCCATTGTTAACCATGGTGACCTGCAAAGAAACGCGTGCAGCCATCATTGCGTTGCATAAAAATAGCTTCACAGGCAAGGATATTGTGGCTACTAAGATTGCACCTCAATCAACAATTTATAGGATCATCAAGAACTTCAAGGAAAGAGGTTCAATTCTTGTTAAGAAGGCTTCAGGGCATCCAAGAAAGTCCAGCAAGCGCCAGGATCGTCTCCTAAAGAGGATTCAGCTGCGGGATTGGAGTGCCACCAGTGCAGAGCTTGCTCAGGAATGGCAGCAGGCAGGTGTGAGCGAAGACTTTTGGAAGATGGCCTTGTGTCAAGAAGGGCAGCAAAGAAGCCACTGCTCTCCAAAAAAAAAACATCAGGGACAGATCTTCTGCAGAAAATATGGTGAATGGACTGCTGATGACTGGGGCAAAGTCATATTCTCTGATGAAGCCTCTTTCCGATTGTTTGGGGAAAAAGGCTTTTCCGGAGAAGAAAAGGTATGCGCTACCATCAGTCCTGTGTCATGCTACCAGTAAAGCATCCTGAGACCATTCATGTGTGGGGTTGCTTCTCATCCAAGGGAGTGGGCTCACTCACAATTCTGCCCAAAAACACAGCCATGAATAAAGAATGGTACCAAAACTCCCTCCAAAAGCAACTTCTTCCAACAATCCAACAACAGTTTGGTGAAGAACAATGCATTTTCCAGAACGATGGAGCACCATGCCATAAGGCAAAAGTGATAACTAAGTGGCTCGGGGACCAAAACTTTGACATTTTGGGTCCATGGCCTGGAAACTCCCCAGATCTTAATCCCATTGAGAACTTGTGGTCAATCCTCAAGAGGAGGGGGAACAAACAAAAACCCACTAATTCTGACAAACTCCAAGAAGAGATTATAAAAGAATGGGTTGCTTTCAGTCAGGAATTGGCCCAGAAGTTGATTGAGAGCATGCCCAGTCGAATTGCAGAGGTCCTGAAAAAGAAGGGCCAACACTGCAAATACTGACTCTTTGCATAAATTTCATGTAATTGTCGATAAAAACCTTTGAAACGTATGAAGTGCGTGTAATTATATTTCATTACATCACAGAAACAACTGAAACAAAGATCTAAAAGCAGTTGAGCAGCAAACTTTGTGAAAACTAATATTTGTGTTATTCGCAAAACTTTTGGCCACGACTGTAGGTTTCAGGTTTAATCTATGCCAGTTTCCTGGTGTAGATTATAATAAATGTGCCCTGCCCCTCACCACCTTCTGCTCAGCCTGATCTGCCCACTTTTTGGAGAAGAGGCAAATGGTGCAAAACCTAACAAGAACCTAAAAAAAAAGTTGCAAATTTTGTACAAAAGGGGGCTGCTCCAAACTGACTATTAGACACTAATGTTCTGTTATACAGGGGTTGATAAGTGTCCCCTGTGCTTTAAATAAGCATAAGTGATATTAGAATGGTCTTTGTTAATTCTATTCTATGTAGTGTGACCAATATAGAAAATTATACGGACACTGAAGTAAGTAGACACTAATCATGTAATCAGAAACCAAAAGATGAAAATGTTTTATGAGTGACCGCAAAAGAAAATAAGGAATCTTATGGATGATTTTATTGCAACTGAGGCTCCTTGAACTTAAAGGGGTTGTCTCACTTCAGTAAGTTGCATTTATCATGTAGAGAAAGTTAATACAAGCCACTTACTAATATATTGTTATTATCCATATTGCTTCCTTTGCTGGCTGGATTCATTTTTCCATCACATTATACACTGCTCGTTTCCATTGTTACCGACCACCCTGCAATCTATCAGTGGTGGTCGTGCTTGCACACTATAGGAAAAAGCATCAGCCTCTCTGGTGGCCGGGACCATGGGTGCACACATAGGCTAGTGTTTTTTCCTATAAAGTGCAAGCACGGCCACCACTGATGGATTGCAGAGTTGTCTGTAACCATGGAAACCAGCAGTGCATAATGAGATAGAAAAAATGAATCCAGCCAGCAAAGGAAGCAATATGGATTATAACAATACATTAGTAAGTGCCTGTATTAACTTTCTCTACATGATAAATGCCACTTACGGAAGTAAGACAACCCCTTTAAAATCTCTAGTGGGGCGTTTATTTGGGCCATATGCATTCTGCTAATGGGTAATAAATTATACAGGGGAGTGAAGCATCTAAAAATCATACCTGGTCCCTAAAGTAAACTCTTTATAATATAAATCACCAAGCAAAATGTGCTAGTGACACTAGAGGATGCCCCTAAAGTCTTGGAATCCATTATTCAACTGGTGAAACCATTTGGTATCACTTTGTCATGGTGGCGGTTCATGCTCTCTGCCGTACCTCATCTGCTGGAGAGCAAGGCCTTGCTCACCTGCTCAATAGCTTCCGGTCCATGTGGAGTTTCTCTTTCCCTGCCCAACAGTCCTGGCCGCCAGAGTAACAATGCCCTTCCTCACAGCCCGAGGCCTACTACCTGTTGGCAATTTTTCTTTCCACTCGGATCAGTTGAATGCTCTCTCTAGCCCTTAAAAATTGCCATCATGCTTTTACCATAATGTTCCCAAACCAATGGATGGTCATCCTGGGGTACTTTGGGCACCTTCCAAAGTGGTATGCTAGTTGTCTTCTAAGGTGTGCCAATTGTTAGTTTGCCTGTTCAATGCATGGACTTCTGCCTATCTTCTAATATTGACTTTTCTCTGTCTGCCCTGATCCTTGCCTGATCTCCATTCTGACCCTAATCAGAACAGTTTTTTTTTTAAATGATTTAATTGTTCAAAATGTATGTTCTTCAACCAGAGAGTATAAAAATGTGTACTCTTAAAATCTAAGTAGCCATCACCATCCACCATTTTAAAATGAGTACTAGTATGTACACAACTATCAGAATCACCACATCTAAGAATACTTGGGAATTGATGGGTGAAGGACAAGTGAAACTCATTAATATTCTGTTGTCCTCAGCCTCAGGTCTATTGCCAGCCCAAACAAAAAACAAGTTGTTTATACTGTATAATGCTTGTCACTAAAACGGGTGTGTACAGTCGTGGCCAAATATTTTGAGAATTACATAAATATTCAAAATTGGAAAAGTTGCTGCTTAAGTTTTTATAATAGCAATTTGCATATACTCCAGAATATTATGAAGAGTGATCAGATGAATTGCATATTCCTTCTTTGCTATGAAAATTAACTTAATCCCCCAAAAAAACCTTTCCACTGGATTTCATTGCTGTCATTAAAGGACCTGCTGAGATCATTTCAGTAATCGTCTTGTTAACTCAGGTGAGAATGTTGACGAGCACAAGGCTGGAGATCATTATGTCAGGCTGATTGGGTTAAAATGGCAGACTTGACCTGTTAAAAGGAGGGTGATGCTTGAAAACATTGTTCTTCAATTGTTAACCATGGTGATCTGCAAAGAAACGCGTGCAGCCATCATTATGTTGCAAAAAAAATGGCTTCATAGGCAAGGATATTGTGGCTACTAAGATTGCACCTCAATCAACAATTTATAGGATCATTAAGAACTTCAAGGAAAAAGGTTCAATTCTTGTTAAGAAGTCTTCAGGGCATCCCAAGTCCAGCAAGCGCCAGGATCGTCTCCTAAAGAAGATTCAGCTGCAGGATTGGAGTGCCACCAGTGCAGAGCTTCCTCACGAATGGCAGCAGGCAGGTGTGAGCGAAGATTTTTGGAAGATGGCCTGGTGTCAAGAAGGGCAGCAAAGAAGCCACTGTTCTCCAAAAAACCCCATCAGGGACAGATCTTCTGCAGAAAATATGGTGAATGGACTGCTGAGGCCTGGGGCAAAGTCATATTTTCCGATGAAGCCTCTTTCCGATTGTTTGGGGCATCATGAAAAAGGCTTGTCCGGAGAAGAAAAGGTGAGCGCTACCATCAGTCTTGTGTCATGCTAACAGTAAAGCATCCTGAGACCATTTATGTGTGGGGTTGCTTCTCATCCAAGGGAGTGGGCTCACTCACAATTTTGCCCAAAAACACAGCCATGAATAAAAAATGGTACCAAAACACCCTCCAACAGCAACTTCTTCCAACAATCTAACAACAGTTTGGTGAAGAACAATGCATTTTCCAGCACGATGAAGCACCGTGCCATAAGGCAAAAGTGATAATTTAGTGGCTCGGGGACCAATACATTGACATTTTGGGTCCATGGCCAGGAAACTCCCCAGATCTTAATCCCATTGAGAACTTGTGGTCAATCCTCAAGAGGCGGGTGGACAAACAAAAATCCACTAATTCTGACAAATTCCAAGAAGTGATTATGAAAGAATGGGTTGCTATCAGTCAGGAATTGTCCCAGAAGTTGATTGAGAGCATGCCCAGTCGAATTGCAGAGGTCCTTCAAAAGAAGGTCCAACACTGCAAATTCTGACTCTTTTCATAAATGTCATGTAATTGTCAATAAAAGCCTTTGAAACTTATGAAGTGCGTGTAATTATATTTCACTACATCACAGAAACAACTGAAACAAAGATCTAAAAGCAGTTTAGCAGCAAATTTTGTGAAAACTAATATTTGTGTCATTTTCAAAACTTTTGGCCATGACTGTACTCCATGCCACATTATCTACTTTTCTTTTTGTTCAGAACCTTTTGGTTGGAGAAAAAATGAGTTAGCATCTGACACTTTTAACTAGCAATATATGGCGCGAGAGTGGCCATAGTCTGCATAGCTGGCACATTTGGTGCTATTGGATAGAATGCTCAACCTTTAAAGGCATCTTTTTGCTACGCCCGGGTGAGTGCCGCTATCATTTCTTCTCCATTGTTATATCATTACTGTGAACTTTCCTGCTGATAGCAGAGCACCACTGAAGGGCACTTCTTTGACTGATCTGTGCAGTTCCCACCTCTGATTTGGCCGGAGACGCTGGCAGTGTTGCCTCATTTCTCTATTGTACCGGAATGCTCAACCTTGACAGGAGTCTTAAATAAGCAATAGTGGAGGAAAAACTATCTTTGAAGACTGTTTCTGTACATGTTGTGTCTGAAAGATGACCCAACTATGGGGTCAAGTGCAAAGCACCTGACCCTAGAAGGTATTGGCTCATCATATGGTATATTGACAAAGTTGAGATATGCAAGCGAGAGTGATGTTGCTCTTTATCAGGAAACTTGAATGTTTTAACTGGTTTAACACCTCGGATGTGGACCCATTCACTTCAAAGGGGCAAGAATAGGCATTTCTCTATAATTGGTGGCCCATTCCGTTCCACAAATTGCAATCCACAATATACAAAATGACTGTTCATATGGATGTTGCTTCAGTGGTACGCAACCTTTGAGCACTGGAGTCCTAGATTTAAATTCAACCAAGGACAACACCTGCAGGGAATTTGGAATGTACTCTCCATGTTTGCATGGGTTCCTTCTTGGTACTCTAGTCTCCTTAAACACTCCAAAGATACTCCAAAGCTATGAAAATGAGTAAAATGAATAAATATAATGTTATCCTAAATAATTGCTCTAATATACAAAGACCCTAAGGTTAGATATTCTGAAAGAAGACTGTAACTACAGGGAACCCATATTACCAGAATGACTTCTCTATCACTTGCTGTTTATAGAACAAGGGATAAGTGGGTAATTAGGCATCACACACATGGCTTAGGTATTTGCATAAATGACTATATTCAGTGTGAAGGTTCCAAACTAAAGGGACAGAACTGTTACTTAGCACCTTCAAAGGGCTGGTTTCTGGTGAAACTGCACATACTGGCTGAGAAATCTCTTTAATAGGGGATCTTTAAACGACAATGGACTGCGACTAATGTGATAGGGTAAACATCATTATCAGTAATTGCTCAGATGATTGATGACACAAGTGACCTAAAGACACCGCCAATAATAACGGCAAACATTTACATGCAGGAAGTAATGTGTACACCTTTATTGATATCTGGTCATATACTTGCTACAATTCTTATTTTTAGCTGTGTTCAGAAAGGTCTAGTCATCGTGCCTATCAGAGAAAGGTCACGCAATTTGGATTTCACTTTGGATCTTTAAAAAAACAGAAAAGGGGAGAAGGTTTGTCGTCTCTAAAGTCCTTTTGAAAGACAACACTACGGGAAGGGTTATGAACATAAGGTACTGTGGGTAGAAAAACAGTAATAAAATATGGATAGGGGGCTTTCATAACTGGACAGTAGGCACGTTACACCAGCAATCCTTTTTATCTGATTCCTATATAGTCATGTACAATGGTATTGTACCATGCTGACCAAATATGTCAGTCACCCAAACTCAATGTGGCAATGTCTAAACATTCCAAGTCCACATGTCAAACAGCATGGCGACAGAGGCAGGAGCGGAGCAAGAGTTTTTGCCTGTCTGAGGTTGTGGGGTTGCTCCTCCGTCTTCAACCACCAAGCAAATAGTCATCATCATATGACAGTGTCGGCCTATCCAATAATGGGGTATCAAATTATTAATGAACGGAAAGAAGGTAGCTCACTAATGGAACCAATTATATACAGAACATATTTTTTCACAACTGCTTCAACAATTAATAGAAATGTAAGAAAACCTGTAAGAAAACAACATTCAAACTGTAGTATTAATTAAACTATTTTCAGCTCAATGCTTCTGAAGTATATGTCCTAAAGACCTCATGTTGGGAAAAAAAATGTTTCACCTGCTGTTCTATACCCTCCACTTCTTTTAACACATGCCACCTTAAAGCAAAAATTATATTACCTATATATAAAAATAAACATGTTTGGCCACCGTTTGCAGATTAGGATACAATTTATGAACTGGTGCTCCTTTATAATATTTGTGGTGTGAGTGTAATGTGGTTTACACCTATACAGACGTGGACAAAATTGTTGGTACCCTTTGGTCAATGAAAGAAAAAGTCACAATGGTCACAGAAATAACTTTAATCTGACAAAAGTAATAATAAATTAAAATTCTATAAATGTTAACCAATGAAAGTCAGACATTGTTTTTCAACCATGCTTCAACAGAATTATGTAAAAAAATAAACTCATGAAACAGGCATGGACAAAAATGATGGTACCCCTAACTTAATATTTTGTTGCGCAACCTTTTGAGGCAATCACTGCAATCAAACGCTTCCTGTAACTGTCAATGAGACATCTGCACCTCTCAGCAGGTATTTTGGCCCACTCCTCATGAGCAAACTGCTCCAGTTGTGTCCGGTTTGAAGGGTGCCTTTTCCAGACTGCATGTTTCAGCTCCTTCCAAAGATGCTCAATAGGATTGAGGTCAGGGCTCATAGAAGGCCACTTTAGAATAGTCCAATTTTTTCCTCTTAGCCATTCTTGGGTGTTTTTAGCGGTGTGTTTTGGGTCATTGTCCTGTTGCAAGACCCATGACCTGCGACTGAGACCAAGCTTTCTGACACTGGCTAGTACATTTCTCTCTAGAATTCCTTGATAGTCTTGAGATTTCATTGTACCCTGCACAGATTCAAGACACCCTGTGCCAGACGCAGCAAAGCAGCCCCAGAACATAACAGAGCCTCCTCCATGTTTCACAGTAGGGACAGTGTTCTTTTCTTGATATGCTTCATTTTTTCGTCTGTGAACATACAGCTGATGTGCCTTGGCAAAAACTTCGATTTTTGTCTCATCTGTCCACAGGACATTCTCCCAGAAGCTTTGTGGCTTGTCAACATGTAGTTTGGCATATTCCAGTCTTGCTTTTTTATGATTCGTTTTCAACAATGGTGTCCTCCTTGGTCGTCTCCCATGTAGTCCACTTTGGCTCAAACAACGACGGATGGTGCGATCTGACACTGATGTTCCTTGAGCATGAAGTTCACCTTGAATCTCTTTAGAAGTCTTTCTAGGCTCTTTTGTTACCATTCGGATTATCCGTCTCTTAGATTTGTCATCAATTTTCCTCCTGCGGCCACGTCCAGGGAGGTTGGCTACAGTCCCATGGATCTTAAACTTATGAATAATATGTGCAACTGTACTCACAGGAACATCTAGTTGCTTGGAGATGGTCTTATAGCCTTTACCTTTAACATGCTTGTCTATAATTTTCTTTCTGATCTCTTGAGACAGCTCTTTCCTTTGCTCCCTCTGGTCCATGTCGAGTGTGGTACACACCATATCACCAAACAACACAGTGATTACCTGGAGCCATATATATAGGCCCAATGGCTGATTACAAGGTTGTAGACACCTGTGATGCTAATTAGTGGACACACCTTGAATTAACATGTCCCTTTGGTCACATTATGTTCTGTGTTTTCTAGGGGTACCATCATTTTTGTCCATGCCTGTTTCATGAGTTTATTTTTTTACATAATTCTGTTGAAGCATGGTTGAAAAACAATGTCTGACTTTCATTGGTTAACATTTATAGAATTTTAATTTATTATTACTTTTGTCAGATTAAAGTTATTTCTGTGACCATTGTGACTTTTTCTTTCATTGACCAAAGGGTACCAACAATTTTGTCCACGTCTGTATGTGTGAAAGTAGACCAGGGGGTTGCCTGGAGTTTGTTGCATAGTAAACAAGCCATAATCCAGGTTTAATCTCAGTTTTAGCTCTTAAGATAGACCACCATGAAAAGTGGCGAGGATCAAATTTAAATATTTAAAGAAAATGTTGCAGTTGCCATGACTTGCAACTTTTTTAGACCACAAAACTGATGTTTCTTATTTGATAAATGTCCCCCTATGACTGACTGTAGTGAACAGTAGGGTGGATTAATGCGGTGTGAGTTGCTATAGGAAAAATTTTTGCTAAACATGAGCAAATTGCTTGAAATTTGTTTTGTTTCCGATACGTTGAATAAAAAAATATATAAATCAAATCTGTTCCAGTTGACCTGAAAATCGGCATATGACACTCTGAGGTCTAGTAGGACTCTCCTTCCTTTAAAACTCTTGAATGCAAAGACAACAAAAGCAAATAATGTCACAGTAAGGGTCAATTAACACATCCGTTGTTTCTTTCTTTCCTGATCTGTTCCGTTTTTTGCGGACCAGATCTGGACCCATTCATTTTCAATGGGTCCTGAAAAAAATCGGACGGCACAATGTCTGATTTTTTTTCAGGACCCATCGAAAATTAATGGGTACAGATCTGGTCCAGATCTGTTCCGCTAAAAACCGAACAGATCAGGAAAGAAACAACGGACGTGTGAATGGACCCTAACACTGCACTAATATATATATAGATAGGGGATGATTGACACTGTTAATGAACAGCGTGTCTAAAAATACACCACCCAGTCATGTGTTATGCTTTTTTTATTGCAAAGCTTCCAAAATTGTCTCTAACCAGGAGCAGATGGTGTTTTAGTACAGTGTTATGGGAAAAAGACAGTGGCTTGTTAAGGGGCCAAGCATCCCAAAATTATGCCTTAATGTGTCAGTTTGCTGCCTCTGCTTATACACAGACACTAATGTCAGAATAAACAGTGGTTTGTTTTGCACAAGCGTCTAAAATATATGCGTTAATGGGGGCAGAATGCCTGCCTGTATTTATACGCACACAAGTGTTAGTTGTCAGAAGAAAGAGTGGCTTCTTCTAGACAAGCCATAATGGTGGCATGTGGTGACAATGGTAGCGGCAGCAGTAGCATGGAACAGACAAAGCAGTAGATGTGTGTGTGTGGCTGTTTAGGGGTAGTAGTAGTAGTAGTGATGTGTAATGGTAATGGTAGTGGCAGTAGGTGAATTAGCAGCAGGGAGAACAGCTGCAGTGGCAGTAGCTGTTGCTATACAGTACAGAACATGATGGTAGACACGGGCAGACAGGCCATAGACCCTACAGGGATATTTCCCAGTGGGCAATGCCCAAAGGACCATCAGCCAGGTACTTAAAAATCTGATACTATCAGCATGAATGAATGTAGAAGCATCAGTAATTATGCACCTTCCCAGGCATACTCAGGACAATGATATAGTTTGATACTGTGGTGCCAGCAGCAGTATTTTGCTCTGCACTGCAGTATTACTGTCCCCGCCTACTTCAGTTGTCCCACCTTCTGTCAATTTGGATCTGCCTACAACATGGGACCACTTTAATTTTTTCCAGGGCCACTTTAAGTTCCCAGTCTGCCCCTGATGGTAGGCAGGCAGACAGATATCGGCAGTGACATGATGGTGGCATCATGGTGGCAGCAGCAGCCATTTGGTACAAAACATGATGGTAAATAAGTCAACACTAGCAGTGGCATTATGGGGCACTGTCAAAAAGGCTAGATCTATTCATTGGCCTCAACTGGAGGTGTGTGAAAATCCTTACAGCTCCATGCTTCACTAATTTTACCCAAAGTGATGCTTTGTACACAGACGGAAGACTACTTTGGATGTCGCTTGGATGTCCCGAAAACCCTCTCTGAGATAATATTGGAGGGTAGACAGACTAGTACAAAGGGAGCATATAGGGTCAGTTTGGGCCACTGTTCCAGTCTGCCTGCCTAGAAGTCCATGTTGTCAGGGAACTTTGTATGCACAGGAAAAAGACCAGAGTCCAGGTAGGACTAAACCTAGACGTTTAGGCGGTAGGTCTTCATTTGCTGATTTGTGTCAGCCTGACACAGCCAAAATTTCTCTCCATCATGTTGATGATACTGAACTGTCTGCTGCTGTGGCTTCTGCTGCCTGTGGTATTGGAGGCAGTGAGAAGGGTGGAAAGGGGCCTATTGGACAGACATGTAGATGGAAGGCATCTGTTCTCCAAAAGCTGCAGCATGGGCAATAAGCCTGGACGAGAGTAGTCATACAGGTGAGCAGTTACTAAAGTACATCAAGCAGCAGAGGAGGAGGGATCGGAGGTGGAGGAGATAGAGGATGATGATCATGATGGCACCAGCCCTGAAACCAAAGAGTCTTACTGGAGGGCGAAGCTGGAAAGAACGAACTCCTCAGGCATGCTGGCCAAAATGGCAAGCTGCATGCTCGTTTGCTTAGCAGTGACAGACATCAAGCATCATGCTGGATAACCATGCTTTTAGACCCTCACTATCAAAGCAAAATGGGGGAATGTTTTCCTTTCATCAAAATGGAGAGCAAATTACATTACTACCAGGAAACACTGTGTACTCAGCTTGCCGCAGCTTTCAGTGAACGGACGCCTGAAACCAGCATGTCTGAAAGGGAGACCCTGTCCACTCCCCACAGAATCACCCAGCTCTCACTGTCATAAGCAGCAGAAGCTGCAGCAGCAGCCAGTTCAGTGTCCTCAAAATGATGGACCAGTTTTTTCATGTGCCATGCCAGGTGGTTTTCATGTGCCATGCCAGAGACCAATCAGCAATCCAAGACCTCCTGCCTCAACATCCATGTTCAGGCCTACCTACACACTGGCATGTTCGTAGTAGCTCTGGCACCAGAAACAGGCATTGAAATTACACATTTCCATCTACTGTGTAGTGGACAAAGCTGGTTATTGCAGCGCTGTATAAATTTACTTCAATGGAAGAACCTCTGTGGTAAGCAGCTCTGTCCACTATCCAGTGGATGGAGCTATATAGTTTGGGATCCTTATGAACACATCTTAGGAAATGTTCAATCAGTGACTGTCTCATTTTGCTAAAATTTGTTTTGTGACAAAAATTTGTTGTTTCAAAATAATCTGCTTAACCAGTTCAACACTTACTCATTTTAAATTTTTTTTTATGAAGGCCTCTTTGAAAGCTATAAAAAAAACATACTTCCTCTACATAACTTTGGCGGATCCACAGCTGCTTCTAAATGTAAGACAGATTCCTAGCTGTCTTACATTTAGACCATTTTCTATGCCTAAAACAGGTGTAGAAAATGATAAATGTGACGGGCCTGTCCCCTTCCCCGCCCACTCCGAGCCAACTTTTTTAGACCTGGCGTGACCAAGAAAAAGTCGCAGATTGCGACACAAAGGACCCCCTTTGAGTCCTGTGAGTCTAAAGGGGATTATATGCCTATTTCTAGGGCAATTAAAGCCGATTTGGTTCAGCCCAAACTAATTTGTGTCCGAACTGAATCTTTTGAGCTAACCTTTTGAGTTTGTCAAACTTGACCCAAACTCACGACAGGTTAGCTCTCATCTCTTCTCCAGAATATATATATATACAGTATATATATATATATATATATATCATTTTTCATCCTTTCTTCTTTCTTAGCAAGAACAAACTGAAGATATAAATCAAACTTACAAATTATAATAAGAAGCCTTCAGAATATTTTACTGTATTCAGTATATGATTTTCAGAATATTTTTACTATAAGCTATATACATTTATTATTATTTATAGATTGACTGAAATATATTGATTAGAAAAGTGTTTTTTAACTTATTTTATTCAGCCCATCCTGCACTTTAAATAAAGATCTATTTTCTTCAAGACATAGAAAGACGTTACAGTTTCACATTGCATTTTCCAGGGAACACGGAAAACAAGAAAAAGTAATCATTGGTCTTAAGCTAAATAAGTTTTTTTTAAATATTGCCCTGATGTTGTCCAAGTTTGTATCTGTAGAATTGCCCAATTGTTAAAGAATTAAATATGATGATGCACAAAGCCAGAGGGAAACTGTCCTGGGGCAATGTAATCTCTAGAATCTGTCTAAGAAGGTGGTCTGTTCCTAGATATAAGGGAGGTATCCGAGAAAGGTACAACAGAAAGCAATAAAGAACAAGGATTCTCCCATCAACCTGCTCCAGAACCAAACCAAGATGAATCCAAGCATTTCCACCATTCTTTTGATCTGCCTGATTGCTTCTACTACAGGTTTACCCATCAAGGTGAGACAAATGTAACATCTAATATCACTCTAATGTAAGCGGTTCTAATTAATTGGTTATATAAAATGATCATCTATATCTATTTGTCTACCTATCTGTCCATCTATTTGATATTTAATATTTTTCCTGATTGGTGACATTCACACTGGTTCTCAGAATATTAGAGAAGCATTTACTAGTTAAGTGCTGCAGCTTCTTTCAGATTTCCATGCACACCGGCACTCCTATCCATTCGCTCTACTAGGAACCTCAGCACAGCCCCATTTACTTAACTAGAACTGGGTTGTAGTCCCATGTATGGCAGGTGGACAGAAATGCTGCAGTACAGAAAAAAATCTGACTCTAAAATCTCATAACTAATGATGATCATACTCCTTTGAAAGGTTAGGAGGGTTTTCAGGGGAGATAAAAAAAAGGGGGACATAAATATACACCTCCATCAATCCCCCGCTTCTATCAGTTCGACGTTGTTCTGGTCCTTGCTGATTTCCACTTACCATCCTGGATATGCCAGGAAAATCCTGCTCATCCATTCACTGGTCTTAGTGGTAACCTGCTACAGTCAATTAGGTTGGTTGAGTGAGCCTTTAGGCCCCCTGCACACGAACGTGTGGCTCCCGTTGCCGTATTGCGGACAGCATACATGGGTGCCGTTCCGTGGGCATTCCGCATCACAGTCCGCAAATCCGGAGATGCAGAATGGTGCGGAACGGAAGCAAGAAACGGAACCCTACGGAAACACTACAGAGTGCTTCCGTGGGGTTTTGTCCCGTATTTCCGTTCCGCAAAAAGATAGAACATGTCCTATCTTTTTGCGGAACGGCCAGATCGCGGACACATTCAAGTGAATGAGTCTGCGGTCCGCTGCGGCTGCCCCACGGACTGTGTTCGTGCATTGTGGCCCGCATTTTCCTAGGTGCACGAAGGAACATTATCGTCCTTCCTCCCAGCAGCGGTTAGGATTTATAACCACCACTGCTCCCAAAAAACCCAGTAGTGAATTTTTTAAGTAAATTCTTGTATTTTTACTCTATATTTTCTAATTACTCTTATTTTTGCTTCTGTTGTGAATGTGATTGCTGCTGGTATGCCAAAATTTCCCCACTGAGGGACAATAAAGGGATTTTTTTCTTCTTCTTCATTATTCTGTGTTTTACTAAATTTCAATATAAAATATGTCCTCAGAGGGCTTTACAGATACAAGATGTTTTCAAGACCCTATCTGGCACATCTATATCACGGAACCAGTCAGTTTTTATAAGTGAAGTACACCTTTTCTTTTTCAAATTTGACTACGTCTATCATTCTTCTTCTTACTTAGGGTTGTAAAAGTCGACCAAAGTCAGGAAAAAATCATGGTAAGACACATTCCATGACTGTCATGTATATTAAGAGATTTTAAAGGGTCACTGAGTTTTCATAAAACATTTAATATGCTATAGTTACAGATCAAAGGTTTTGATAGGCTAGGATCTAAGTGATGAAATCTCCAAATAGCACTAAAATGGGTAGAGAGAAGAGCTCTCATATTGCGCTCTCTCCTTACTTCAGAATCGAGAGGAGCCCAAAGACTTTCTATTAAGTCCATCTCCTACAGCGAGGAGCTAGATTGCAATATGAGAATGCTACTCTTTCCTGGTTCTAGCAATTTTTTAGGCCTCTTTCACACAAGCATGACGGATTGGCTCCGGATAAGTTCAGGATGTGTCCATTTTGCAAGTAAGTTCAGTCAGTTTTGTCTGCGATTGCGATCAGTTGTTCATTTTTTTCCGCGCGGGTGCAATGCGTTTTGATGTGTTTTTCACACACGTGATAAAAAACTGAAGTTTTACAAACAACATCTCTTAGTAACCATCGGTGAAAAAAAACGCATTGCATCCGCATTCACTTCTATGGGGCCAGGGCTGCGTGAAAAATGCAGACTATAGAACATGCAGAGATTTTCATGCAACGCAGAAGTGATATGTGAAAAACAACGCTCATGTGCACAGACTAATTTGAAATTAATGGGTCAGGATTCAGTCTGGGTGCAATGCATTCACATCACACATTGCATCCTCACGGAAAACTCGCTCATGTGAAAGGGGTCTTAGGGTCTCATCCCTCAAACCTCCATGATTGATGTCTTTATAACATACAGTATGAAAAAATGTATGGGAATTCAGTGACCTTTAAAAAGGAACTGCTCAGTCTTTAGGGGCCATACACAATCAGTAGCTGTCGGCCAAATGATCATTCGGAAGATGGCTATCGCTCCCGACTTCTAAATAACTCCTTCATACATACATATTCACTGGAGAGAAAGCCACTGCCAGAAACCTCTGGCAGCAGCGTATCTCCTAGGATAACAATAGAATAGGGCAAAAAAAAAATGTTTTTCACAGTCCTTCAGATGATGTTGATAAAAATGCTGAAGCTCCCCATACACACTAACCAGTTGGATAAAGAGACAAACTTATCTGACCTGGCCAATCACATTTTCAGCAGACAAAGTCTGCAATCGGATATCATAAACAATGACATATGCTACTTTTTTGAAATGATCGTTGACCAAAATGACAATATCTGGTAATTTCAGCCTGCTATAATCTCATGTGTATGGCCAACTTAATGTAATTATTTATCAGAAAAGGCTTTTAACCACAGAATGTAAATGCAGACTCCTTAGCAGAATCAGCCATAAAGTGATGGTGCATTGATTTATATTGATGTCCTCTCCTCAGGAAAGGTTATCAATATCAGATTGTCCTGGATCTGACACCCTGCCAATCAGCAGTTTGAAGAGGAGGCCAAGCTCCATGTGAGAACCGCTTCCTGTTCATCTCAGAACTGCAGTGTAAGGACGAGTACTCACTCCATTGACTTGAATGAATCGAGTTCTTGTAATTACACTACATTGCCACTCAACAGGAAATGATGCTTAGTATATAGAGAAGGAAGTGGTGCTCACATTGAGCGCCTTCTCCTCGTCAAACATCTGATTGGTGCTGTTGCCGGGAGTTGGACCACTGCCAATCAGATATTGATTACTTATCCTGAGATAGGTCATCAATATTGTTCCATTTTTTTTTGTCTGAGTATGTTAAGAAAAAAATCCACTGGTTTTAATATATTTACAGGGAAAGCAGATGATACCAAAACACTGGAACCTCTTGACGTCTTCTCCAAGATTCTCGAAGTGAACACAGGTAGAGCTATGACATTTCCACATTCCTTTATTTGCAGTATTTTCCCTGACCACATCCCTAGGCTAATGCTGTTCATACACCTTAGCTGGCTTTTCCCCCACAAGAACAAATAATCAGGCATGCTGAAATTCAAAAAAATCTAATACCCATTGAGGGTACGGCCCAAAGGCACATCTGGTTGAATAAAGTAAAGCTACTGTAACCCACGGCAGCCAATGATCGTATGACTTTACTTCTAAATTTTGCAGCCATTGGTTGCTGTTGGGGGCCATTAGTTGCTTTTGGCCCATAAAAGCCACACTATTGGGCCATAACCTTAAGGATTCACTGATTCTACTTAAATTGGCATCCTTAGCGGACATTCATCAAGTGTACATGGCAGCGTTAGAATTTATAGACTACAAAGCCATTGGATTGCCATACAGCTTAAAAATTGGCTGTTCAGGGAATATTTTTTTGTAAACGTTTAATCCTCCCACTGCCCCAACACCGCCACATTGGTCTCAACCAGTCTATATTTCTTTCCATGAAATCTTACCATATGACTACTGCAGCCAACCACTGGCCTCAGTGGAATGACTGCTGTAGCAAGACTGTTTTCTACATTTAAAAAGCATCACCACAGACACCCAGCTTTTCCTGACTCCAGATTCTTCTGTCTGAATCCTACTGAGGAACCAGTAACAGTGAATACATCTGCCATAAAACATGCACAACCTCACAGATTGACCACAATTAATGATGGTTGTCCTCTTCCTGTACTTTATACATGAAGCACCATCTCTCCTCTTGTTTCTAGTATTGCATTTCATGGTAACATCCTGTAAATTTTTAAAGGGATTGCCCAGCCTTTCAGACATTTTTAACTGTCCCAAAAGTGTGTTATACCTAGTGGTCAAATCATACTCACCTGCTGCCCGCTGCCACACAATGGTTTTAGTGGTGACATGTGCTCAAGTGGCATGTAACCCAGGAGTGGCATGCCACTTGAGGATATGTCACTGTCGAAAGCTTTTTCCAGAAGTTTATAAATGGATTAGAAGCAGGGGCATTGCTAGGGTCTGAAAACATCCGGGGCACAAGCCCATTGTATCATGCCCTTGTGAAGCCACACCCCCATAGGCCTTTCCAGTAGTTATTAACCCCTTTCAGCAGTCCCCCCCTTCACAGTAGTTATTAACCCCTTTCAGTAGTCCCCCCTTCAGTGAATGAAGGACTGCTGAAAGGGGTTAATAACTACTGTGAAGGGCCTAGCCGTCTGGGCAACCCCACAGATCATCCCCTCAGTAATCCGTATCCTGCAGTAACTGAACTTTAAATCAGCGCTCATCTCATTACTATCTTGACTTAGACACTCAGCTCCAGTAACAGGCAGTGCGGGAGGCGCTCACTCACTGACGTCACGCGCCTGCGCCGCCTAGTGGGAGCTGAGTTTGCATGTTTCAAGAGCTGAGTGTGTAAGATAGTAATGAGATCATAAGCACTGTTTTAAAGTTCAGTTACTGCAGGATACGGATTAGGATGACGGGGCTGCGCAGTGCAGGAGAGTCAGAGCGGCCGGCCCTGCCAGCCAGGGGCGTAGCTAGAACTGACTGGGCCCCACAGCAAAATTTTGTATGGGGCCCCTCCTCCATGACTATCCTTTGGCATCCTATATGTGCATATGTAAGGGAGAGTTCGCATCACACTTTTCCCATCCGTTTGATGTTTACATTGGAAAATGGGATACAAAAGCGCAGCACACTACGCTTTGTATCCTGCAAAGTCTGTTAAAAAATAAAACGTATACATTAACGTATATATTTTTTTTTATGGTGTCAGTCTGAGTCACCTGTTAATATATACATTTTATGTGTACATTACAAGGGGTCAGCAATAGAGTTGAGCGAACACCTGGATGTTCGGGTTCGAGAAGCTCGGCCGAACTTCCCGGAAATGTTCGGGTTCGGGATCCGAACCCGATCCGAACTTCGTCCCGAACCCCATTGAAGTCAATGGGGACCCAAACTTTCCGGCACTAAAACGGCTGTAAAACAGCCCAGGAAAGGGCTAGAGGGCTGCAAAAGGCAGCAACATGTAGGTAAATCCCCTGCAAACAAATGTGGATAGGGAAATGAATAAAAATAAAAATTTTATAAATAAAAATTAACCAAAATCAATTGGAGAGAGGTCCCATAGCAGAGAATCTGGCTTCCCGTCACCCACCACTGGAACAGTCCATTCTCAGATATTTAGGCCCCGGCACCCAGGCAGAGGAGAGAGGTCCCGTAACAGACAATCTGGCTTCATGTCAGCAGAGAATTAGTCTGCATGTCATAGCAGAGAATCAGGCTTCACATCAGCCACCACTGCAACAGTCCATTGGCATATATTTAGGCCCAGCACACAGGCAGAGGAGAGAGGTCCCGTAACAGACAATCTGGCTTCATGTCAGCAGAGAATTAGTCTGCATGTCATAGCAGAGAATGAGGCTTCACGTCAGCCACCACTGCAACAGTCCATTGGCATATATTTAGGCCCAGCACACAGGCAGAGGAGAGAGGTCCCGTAACAGAGGATCTGGCTTCATGTCAGCAGAGAATCAGTCTTCATGTCATAGCAGAGAATCAGGCTTCACGTCACCCACCACTGCAACAGTCCATTTTCATAAATTTAGGCCCAGCACCCAGGCAGAGGAGAGAGGTCCCGTAACAGACAATCTGGCTTCATGTCAGCAGAGAATTAGTCTGCATGTCATAGCAGAGAATGAGGCTTCACGTCAGCCACCACTGCAACAGTCCATTGGCATATATTTAGGCCCAGCACACAGGCAGAGGAGAGAGGTCCCGTAACAGAGACTCTGGCTTCATGTCAGCAGAGAATCAGTCTGCATGTCATAGCAGAGAATGAGGCTTCACGTCAGCCACCACTGCAACAGTCCATTGGCATATATTTAGGCCCAGCACACAGGCAGAGGAGAGAGGTCCCGTAACAGAGACTCTGGCTTCATGTCAGCAGAGAATCAGTCTGCATGTCATAGCAGAGAATGAGGCTTCACGTCAGCCACCACTGCAACAGTCCATTGGCATATATTTAGGCCCAGCACCCAGGCAGAGGAGAGAGGTCCCGTAACAGAGAATCTGTCTTCATGTCAGCAGAGAATTAGTCTGCATGTCATAGCAGAGAATCAGGCTTCACGTCACTCAACATTGGAACAGTCCATTGGCATATATTTAGGCCCCGGCACCCAGACAGAGGAGAGGTTCATTCAACTTTGGGTAGCCTCGCAATATAATGGTAAAATGAAAATAAAAATAGGATTGAATGAGGAAGTGCCCTGGAGTCCAATAATATATGGTTAAGGGGAGGTAGTTAATGTCTAATCTGGACAAGGGACGGACAGGTCCTGTGGGATCCATGCCTGGTTCATTTTTATGAACGTCAGCTTGTCCACATTGGCTGTAGACAGGCGGCTGCGCTTTGTCTGTAATGACGCCCCCTGCCGTGCTGAATACACGTTCAGACAAAACGCTGGCCGCCGGGCAGGCCAGCACCTCCAAGGCATAAAAGGCTAGCTCTGGCCACGTGGACAATTTAGAGACCCAGAAGTTGAATGGGGCCGAACCATCAGTCAGTACGTGGAGGGGTGTGCACACGTACTGTTCCACCATGTTAGTGAAATGTTGCCTCCTGCTAACACGTTGCGTATCAGGTGGTGGTGCAGTTAGCTGTGGCGTGTTGACAAAAGTTTTCCACATCTCTGCCATGCTAACCCTGCCCTCAGAGGAGCTGGCCGTGACACAGCTGCCTTGGAGACCTCTTGCTCCTCCTCTGCCTTGGCCTTGGGCTTCCACTTGTTCCCCTGTGACATTTGGGAATGCTCTCAGTAGCGCGTCTACCAACGTGCGCTTGTACTCGCGCATCTTCCTATCACGCTCCAGTGCAGGAAGTAAGGTGGGCACATTGTCTTTGTAGCGTGGATCCAGCAGAGTGGCAACCCAGTAGTCCGCACAGGTTAAAATGTGGGCAACTCTGCTGTCGTTGCGCAGGCACTGCAGCATGTAGTCGCTCATGTGTGCCAGGCTGCCCAGGGGTAAGGACAAGCTGTCCTCTGTGGGAGGCGTATCGTCATCGTCCTGCCTTTCCCCCCAGCCACGCACCAGTGATGGACCCGAGCTGCGTTGGGTGCCACCCCGCTGTGACCATGCTTCATCCTCATCCTCCTCCACCTCCTCCTCATCCTCGTTCTCCTCCAGTAGTGGGCCCTGGCTGGCCACATTTGTACCTGGCCTCTGCTGTTGCAAAAAACCTCCCTCTGAGTCACTTCGAAGAGACTGGCCTGAAAGTGCTAAAAATGACCCCTCTTCCTCCTCCTCCTCCTCCTCCTGGGCCACCTCCTCTTCCATCATCGCCCTAAGTGTTTTCTCAAGGAGACATAGAAGTGGTATTGTAACGCTGATAACGGCGTCATCGCCACTGGCCATGTTGGTGGAGTACTCGAAACAGCGCAACAGGGCACACAGGTCTCGCATGGAGGCCCAGTCATTGGTGGTGAAGTGGTGCTGTTCTGTAGTGCGACTGACCCGTGCGTGCTGCAGCTGAAACTCCACTATGGCCTGCTGCTGCTCGCACAGTCTGTCCAGCATGTGCATAGTGGAGTTCCACCTGGTGGGCACGTCGCATATGAGGCGGTGAGCGGGAAGGCCGAAGTTACGCTGTAGCGTAGACAGGCGAGCAGCAGCAGGATGTGAACGCCGGAAGCGCGAACAGACGGCCCGCACTTTATGCAGCAGCTCTGACATGTCGGGGTAGTTGTGAATGAACTTCTGCACCACCAAATTCAGCACATGCGCCAAGCAAGGGATGTGCGTCAAATTGGCTAGTCCCAGAGCTGCAACGAGATTTCGCCCATTATCACACACCACCAGGCCGGGCTTGAGGCTCACCGGCAGCAACCACTCGTCGGTCTGTTGTTCTATACCCCGCCACAACTCCTGTGCGGTGTGGGGCCTGTCCCCCAAACATATGAGTTTCAGAATGGCCTGCTGACGTTTACCCCGGGCAGTGCTGAAGTTGGTGGTGAAGGTGTGTGGCTGACTGGATGAGCAGGTGGAAGAAGAGGAGGAGGAAGCCGAGAAGGTGGAGGTGGCAACAGGAGGCAAAGAATGTTGCCCTGCGATCCTTGGCGGCGGAAGGACGTGCGCTAAACATCTCTCCGCCTGGGGCCCAGCTGCCACTACATTTACCCAGTGTGCAGTTAGGGAGATATAGCGTCCCTGGCCGTGCTTACTGGTCCACGTATCTGTGGTTAGGTGGACCTTGCTACAGATGGCGTTGCGCAGTGCACACTTGATTTTATCGGATACTTGGTTGTGCAGGGAAGGCACGGCTCTCTTGGAGAAGTAGTGGCGGCTGGGAACAACATACTGTGGGACAGCAAGCGACATGAGCTGTTTGAAGCTGTCTGTGTCCACCAGCCTAAATGACAGCATTTCATAGGCCAGTAGTTTAGAAATGCTGGCATTCAGGGCCAGGGATCGAGGGTGGCTAGGTGGGAATTTACGCTTCCTCTCAAATGTTTGTGAGATGGAGAGCTGAACGCTGCCGTGTGACATGGTTGAGACGCTTGGTGACGGAGGTGGTGGTGGTGTTGGTGGTACATCCCCTGTTTGCTGGGCGGCAGGTGCCAACGTTCCTCCAGAGGCAGAGGAAGAGGCCGAGGTGGCAGCAGCAGAAGAGGTAGCAGGGGGAGCCTGAGTGACTTCCTTGGTTTTAAGGTGTATACTCCACTGCAGTTCATGCTTTGCATGCAGGTGCCTGGTCATGCAGGTTGTGCTCAGGTTCAGAACGTTAATGCCTCGCTTCAGGCTCTGATGGCACAGCGTGCAAACCACTCGGGTCTTGTCGTCAGCACATTGTTTGAAGAAGTGCCATGCCAGGGAACTCCTTGAAGCTGCCTTTGGGGTGCTCGGTCCCAGATGGCGGCGGTCAGTAGCAGGCGGAGTCTCTTGGCGGCGGGTGTTCTGCTTTTGCCCACTGCTCCCTCTTTTGCTACGCTGTTGGCTCGGTCTCACCACTGCCTCTTCCTCCGAACTGTGAAAGTCAGTGGCACGACCTTCATTCCATGTGGGGTCTAGGACCTCATCGTCCCCTGCATCGTCTTCCACCCAGTCTTGATCCCTGACCTCCTGTTCAGTCTGCACACTGCAGAAAGACGCAGCAGTTGGCACCTGTGTTTCGTCATCATCAGAGACATGCTGAGGTGGTATTCCCATGTCCTCATCATCAGGAAACATAAGTGGTTGTGCGTCAGTGCATTCTATATCTTTCACCGCTGGGGAAGGGCTAGGTGGATGCCCTTGGGAAACCCTGCCAGCGGAGTCTTCAAACAGCATAAGAGACTGCTGCATAACTTGAGGCTGAGACAGTTTCCCTGGTATGCATGGGGGTGATGTGACAGACTGATGGGGTTGGTTTTCAGGCGCCATCTGTGCGCTTTCTGCAGAAGACTGGGTGGGAGATAATGTGAACGTGCTGGATCCACTGTCGGCCACCCAATTCACTAATGCCTGTACCTGCTCAGGCCTTACCACCCTTAGAACGGCATTGGGCCCCACCATATATCGCTGTAAATTCTGGCGGCTACTGGGACCTGAGGTAGTTGGTACACTAGGACGTGTGGATGTGGCAGAACGGCCACGTCCTCTCCCAGCACCAGAGGGTCCACTAACACCACCACGACCATGTCCACGTCCGCGTCCCTTACTAGATGTTTTCCTCATTGTTATGGTTCACCACAACAACAAAAATATTATTTGGCCCAATGTATTGTATTCAAATTCAGCGGGATATAAATTTAAGGCCTAGTATTTAGGCGCTGGGTGACCGGTATGGATTTACTAACAGAATTAGACTTGGAAATGCACAGTAGCGTGTGTGTGAAGTTATTCTGAATGACCCTATGTGCACCTTGAATATTATATACCCTTTTAGGGATAGATTTCAAATAGCTCTGATATAGCAGGAACCACTAAATTATGAAATTGCTAAATTGGGAATTGTATTTCAACCCAGAACAAAAAATGTGCTTTGACGGACACTAAATAACTTTCCCAGCCACAACAGTACAGCGGTAACGAGAGATTTAGCGGGATATAAATTTGAGGCCTAGTATTTAGTCGCTGGGTGACCGGTATGGATTTAGTGACAGAATTAGACTTGGAAATGCACAGTAGCGTGTGTGTGAAGTTATTCTGAATGACCCTATGTGCATCTTGAATATTATATACCCTTTTAGGGATAGATTTCAAATAGCTCGGATATAGCAGAAACCACTAAATTATGAAATTGCTAAATTGGGAATTGTATTTCAACCCAGAACAAAAAATGTGCTTTGACGGACACTAAATAACTTTCCCAGCCACAACAGTACAGCGGTAACGAGAGATTTAGCGGGATATAAATTTGAGGCCTAGTATTTAGGCGCTGGGTGACCGGTATGGATTTACTGACAGAATTAGACTTGGAAATGCACAGTAGCGTGTGTGTGAAGTTATTCTGAATGACCCTATGTGCACCTTGAATATTATATACCCTTTTAGGGATAGATTTCAAATAGCTCTGATATAGCAGGAACCACTAAATTATGAAATTGCTAAATTGGGAATTGTATTTCAACCCAGAACAAAAAATGTGCTTTGACGGACACTAAATAACTTTCCCAGCCACAACAGGACAGCGGTAACGAGAGATTTAGCGGGATATAAATTTGAGGCCTAGTATTTAGGCGCTGGGTGACCGGTATGGATTTACTAACAGAATTAGACTTGGAAATGCACAGTAGCGTGTGTGTGAAGTTATTCTGAATGACCCTATGTGCACCTTGAATATTATATACCCTTTTAGGGATAGATTTCAAATAGCTCTGATATAGCAGAAACCACTAAATTATGAAATTGCTAAATTGGGAATTGTATTTCAACCCTGAACAAAAAATGTGCTTTGACGGACACTAAATAACTTGCCCAGCCACAACAGTACAGCGGTAACGACAGATTTAGCGGGATATAAATTTGAGGCCTAGTATTTAGGCGCTGGGTGACCGGTATGGATTTAGTGACAGAATTAGACTGGGATATGGCCAAAAAATAACCACACTATTGCTGGTTAAATGCACTTGGTGACGGGCGCAGCTTGCCCCTGATGTAGTATATGGCCAAAAAATGAACAGACTATTGCTGGTTAAATGCACTTGGTGTCACAGCTTGACCAACCACACTACTGAGGGTTAAATGCACTTGGTGACGGGCGCAGCTTGCCCCTGATGTAGTATATGGCCAAAAAATGAACAGACTATTGCTGGTTAAATGCACTTGGTGACGGGCGCAGCTTGCCCCTGATTTAGTATATGGCCAAAAAATGAACAGACTATTGCTGGTTAAATGCACTTGGTGTGATAGCTTGACCAACCACACTACTGAGGGTTAAATGCACTTGGTGACGGGCGCAGCTTGCCCCTGATGTAGTATATGGCCAAAAAATAAACAGACTATTGCTGGTTAAATGCACTTGGTGTGACAGCTTCACCCTGATGTAGGCTTTAGCCAAAAAACAACCACACCATTGAGGGTTAAATGCACTTGGTGACAGGCGCAGCTTGCCCCTGATGTAGTATATGGCCAAAAAATAAACAGACTATTGCTGGTTAAATGCACTTGGTGTGACAGCTTCACCCTGATGTAGGCTTTAGCCAAAAAACAACCACACCATTGAGGGTTAAATGCACTTGGTCGCAGCTTGTGCTGGCGCACCACAAGACACAAAATGGCCGCCGATCACCCCAGAAAAATGTGACTGACAAACGGTCTGGGCAGCCTAAAAACAGTGAGCAATTGAGTATCAGCAGCTCAATGACCCACAGCTGCAGATCGATCAATAATCAAGTCCTTTGGAGGAGTTAATCTGCCTAATCTCGCCCTACTGTCGCAGCCGCAACCTCTCCCTACGCTAATCAGAGCAGAGTGACGGGCGGCGCTATGTGACTCCAGCTTAAATAGAGGCTGGGTCACATGGTGCTCTGGCCAATCACAGCCATGCCAATAGTAGGCATGGCTGTGATGGCCTCTTGGGGCAAGTAGTATGACGCTTGTTGATTGGCTGCTTTGCAGCCTTTCAAAAAGCGCCAATAAAGCGTCACAAAAGCGCCAAGAAAGCGACGAACACCGAACCCGAACCCGGACTTTTACGAAAATGTCCGGGTTCGGGTCCGTGTCACGGACACCCCAAAATTCGGTACGAACCCGAACTATACAGTTCGAGTTCGCTCATCCCTAGTCAGCAACCTTCGGCACTCCAGCTGTTGTGAAACAGTACAGGGCAGGAGGCACACACAGTGCAGCATAGGGGGTACAGTACAGGGCAGGGGGCAGAATACAGCCAAAACATGCACCTAGAAATGCTCCATTCACATGTCATACCTCAGGAGATAATAGTTCCTAGTGGGTAAAAGGACCTTTCATAATGTCAGGAGCACATGATCAGTCACATGAGTGGGCGGAGTCAGGCTCCGGGCTGTGCAGGAGATTGTAGGGAAATGGCTGCCAGCATAACATTCGGGGCACTGGTCAAAACATCCGGGGCTCAAGCCCCGAATGTTTTGACCTAACGACGCCCCTGATTAGAAGATTACATAATGGAGCCGGAGCCAGAAGGGAGTGGTGGGGGGGCAGGCGAGGATACATTTTTCTATAGGAATTAAGTACAACTGGTGACAGTTAAAAATGGTCAAAAGGCTGACCAACCCCTGATATGTCCAAAACCAATAAACATCTACAATGAGCACAGGTAATAATATAGTATTGTAGCTATTGAAATCCTATGAAAATGTATTGTTTTACCAAATAGACCTTCCATTCAAAGTCCACTCTGTCTACAGATCAGGCTTATAGATGTTTTCTTTTTTTTCCAAAGGAGTGGAAAAGAGCACACACCCAATAGTCTATGGGGATATAATGAAAAGGATGGGTCGTTATGCCACTAACTGTGATAACTGTCTATGGCCGAAATCTGCCGATGGAACTGTCCAAGTGCCATATACCTTATCTCCAAATTATGGTAAGTTGCATTTCATACATTTTTAATATATACATTGATAACGGAGGCGTCTTCCTATAGATTCCACACTTATATAAGACATGTTGTCTTTATTTGACTAGGTGCTGAAAACCAGAACCTGTTTATGACCGCAATGCAAGAATTTGAAACCTTGACCTGTGTGCGTTTTGTAAACAGGAAAGAAGAAGTAAATTACCTGAACATTTCCTCATCTGATGGGTAAGTCTTCATGCTCACCTCAATGGGGAGGAGAGCTTATTCATACAGTAAATGATGTGCAGTCTATTGGGGTAATTTATCAAACTGGTGTAAAGTAGAACTGGCTTAGTTGCCCATAGCAACCAACCAGATTCCACTTTAATTTCCCAAAGGAGATGTCAGAAATTAAAGGTGGAATCTGATTGGTTGCTATGGTCAGCTAAGCCACTTTTACTTTACACCAGTTTGATAAATGTCCCCATATGTAGATACTTTTGGGCTTAAACGGTTAGTTCATCCATGGAGACCTTTTCTGCAGACCCTCCAATGTGGCAGGAATTATACTTACCTTGCCCCTCGGGTGCTACAGGTTTGGGGTCTCCTCACATCAAAATCTGTTTTGATGCAGGTCATGTGGCAACTACATGAACCATGCTATTTTTTTTTCCTACATAATGGCAACACACTGGTCCCACCATCTGATAAATCCCCCCTAGTGTGGTTGTGAGATAGTCCATCACTAGGATGTGTAGGTTACTTACTCTATTGACCTGTCTTCCAAAGTATCACAAATATAATTTTTTGATTATGTCAAAAAGCTCTTCTAGGTTCTACTTCAATGGTCAGGGTGTATTCAAATTTCTGTTACTAGGACATATATACTAGGATATTGGCCTTTTTAATTTTTCTTTGCAGTAGGATGTCTTTCTGTTCCCAAATTCAAATACCTTGGCTAAGCCTAGTCTAAGTAAAGGCCCCAAGATGCTAAGGTGGCAACATTCTCCTGAGCCCTCCTCTATACACATGAACGCTATTGTACGATATTGAAATCCAACTTCCCTATCCTCTTTCCCGATATATGCCATCAAGGGAGGGTTGGGTACCCATGCACATTTGATGGCCAGCTGATGCTGCTGAAAGTGGTTGTTTAGAAAAGAGGTCTGATTTCTATGAACAGTCCCACTTGTCCATTTTCTTTATCTCAGTGTTCCTCAACTCCAGTCCTCAGGGCCCACCTGCCGGTCATGTTTTCAGGATTTCTTTAGTATTGAGCAGGTGATTAGTGATGAGCGGCAGTGGTCATATTCGAATTTGTGATATTTTGCAAATATTTTGTAGAATATCTATCATATATTTGCAAATTCGTATATTCGTTATATTCTACATTCTTTTTTTTACGCAAAATTCGGCATGGTAATGATCGCGTAATATCCCTTCGGCAATTAGGTCTCTCAAACTTCATTTGCCATTCAACTGGTCCACACAACTATTAACTTACTTAGGGGTGAAAATCTCTCCTAATACCGCGGATTTATATAAATTAAATTTTGTCCCACTCTTGTACTCTGTTATTGCCCAGATGGACTCATTGGACCTCACATACCTCTCATGGTTTGGCAGAAAGAATATGGTCTCGGCTTTGATTTTGCCCAGATTAACATATGTCATGCAGGCTCTCCCTATCAAACTTCCGAAATCCTTTTTCAACAAGTTTAACAAAGCAGTTCGCAAATTTGTTTGGAAAGGATGTCGATCTAGAATTTCTTTTGACACTCTCACTAAACCCAAACACCTGGGAGGTATAAATCTCCCTGATCCTGAATTATATATGAAGGCCATACATCTAGCCAGTGTAGTGGACTGGATCAGAGCCCCCCCCCCCC
Organism: Bufo gargarizans; assembly: GCF_014858855.1. Classification (NCBI taxonomy): domain Eukaryota; kingdom Metazoa; phylum Chordata; class Amphibia; order Anura; family Bufonidae; genus Bufo; species Bufo gargarizans. The sequence goes on from NC_058090.1 coordinate 79,496,915, forward strand.
CCCCCCATAAATTCTGGGTACATATGGAAAGTCATTTTCTTCCCTCCACCCCCAGAGCTTTATTACTTGCTGGGAACCCCTTCCCCCCATCCCACCAAATTCAAAACCCTTTGATAAGGTGTACGCTAGCAGTGTGGGACTGGTTCTCCTCTCACAACAAAGTGCTAACCACTCCTTCACCACTTCTCACTCTTAGGCCTCTTTCACACGACAGTATGTCCATTTCAGTGTTTTGCAGTCCGTTTTTCACGGATCCGTTGTTCCGTTTTTTGCTTCCGTTGTGGTTCCGTTTCCGTTCCGTTGTTCCGTTCCGTTTTTCCGTATGGCAAATACAGTATACAGTAATTTCATATTAAAAATTGGGCTGGGCATAACATTTTCAATAGATGGTTCCGCAAAAAACGGAACGGATACGGAAGACATACGGATGCATTTCCGTATGCATTCCGTTTTTTTGCGGACCCATAGACTTTAATGGAGCCACGGAACGTGATTTGCGGCCAAATATAGGACATGTTCTATCTTTAAACGGAACGGAAAAACGGAAATACGGAAACGGAATGCACACGGAGTACATTCCGTTTTTTTTGCGGAACCATTGAAATGAATGGTTCCGTATACGGACCGTATACGGACCGCAAAAAACGGCCCGCAAAACGGAAAAAAAAAAACGGTCGTGTGAAAGAGGCCTTAAGGAGGTTATTGATTTGGCCCCTCTAGATTTGAAAGAGTCGAGCCACCCCCAGATTAGACATTATGGTTTGCTTATCTCAGAGATTCTAAATGATGAAGGTATCGTCCATCCCCTTCCATTTCTTTTTAAAGATCTGAAGGAATCTATGACCATCTCCTTCACACGCAACTTTATTATAACTGAAGTGTCCTCTATACTTTATTCCTCCCCCTTGCAACACCTGTCCTCATGGTTTGACGAAACAATTGGGTCAAAACAACCACCCCAAAGACTCATTTCATCCTTATACAAACGGATGAAGTCCCCCCATATCATCTGCTTAAAAAACAATAAAAATTGTTAATAGAAAAAAATAATAATAATGATCGCGTAATATGCGACTATTGCACTCTCAATACAGGTGTGGGTCAAAAACGAATATATAGCACTATAGAATATAGTGCTATATATTTGTTTTTAGAATATTCGTCTTTTTTCTATCTGAACACAGGATTCTTCCCTACGTCTTGCTTGTGGGCCAATGAGTCATTGGCCCACAAGGAACTTAAGCAGGGAGGAATCATGACTAATTCTAAAAAACTAATATATAGCACTATGTTGAATATAGTGCTATATATTCATTTTTTAGAATATTCGTAATTTTTTGATTTCTCCCTACTTAAGTTGCTTGTGGACCAATAACTCATTGGCCCTCAAGCAAGAAGCAGGGAGGAATCATGTATTCAGATGGAAAAAAATTCAGTATATTCGATATAACGAATATATAGCACTATATTCTAAATATTCGCAAAATTCTCGAAGTGGCAATATTCATGCTCAACACTACAGGTGATATACGGTAATTAGTATAATTTTATCAGGACTTCATTCTGTGGGATATTCTCAATATGACGGCCGGTAGATGGGCCCTCAGGACTGGAGTTGGGAAACACTGCTTTATCTGATATCTCATTTAATTAAGCTGCAACACCAGACACAACTCATAGTCTAAAGATTTAGCTTCTTTATTCTAATTCCTGTTAACCCCCTGATAAATCTGGATCATAGTTTAACACCTTGTCCCGTATCACTTTTCAGCACTGTCAATTTATCCATAAAATGGAGACTCTAATAACGTGAGGCCGACTGATTGTCATGGACCTTTCCTCTGTAATCCCATTCAAGAAGTGTTGGAAAGTCCTGAAGTGACCTACCTCTAAATTAATTTATTTCTGTTCTTTCAGGTGTTTATCCTATTCTGGGCTAACTGGAGGAGCTCAGCCTGTATTTTTATTAGCCCCTGGTTGCATGTCTAGAGGAACCATACAACATGAGCTAAATCATGCTTTGGGGTTTCTACATGAAAATAGCCGGTCAGATCGTGACAACTACATCAACGTAAATTACAAAAACGTCAGTCCAGGTACCATTTACTTCAACACATGCATCACGCTCCACCCAATATGACACCTAGATATTATAATCTCACATTATGGAGCAATTCAACATAAAATTTACAGAAACAATACAACAGTAGCTTGTTTTTAGGAAAATGTATTTATTTATTTTTAATGAAATGTACCAACACTGTAAATGTGGCTACTTTCATTTTTTTTTAATCCATAACTTCAATGGAGGCTAAAAATGTTTTTATGTCTTCATAAATTAGATTAGATGATTAAAAACACTGCCTGATCAAACAGATTGTTTTTAATTCTTGACCTACTAAGCTTAGGTCAGGATTTAAAAACTGGCCTCTCCTTTTTTTCCCCTGAATTTGCAAAGAGAGATAACGGGAAACCCCAAACACATTAGATAGTTGGCTAATCCTGCCAAAATCGGTGAGTTTGATGGACATGTAGCTACAGCTTTTGGGCAGATTTAGCAGCAATTAATACAGTTACAAAATTAAAAAAAATAGAAACAAAGAATACTTTGATGAAAAAAATATTTTCTAAACGTTACATAAAATCGGTGACTTTTTGCTACATGTAAATATTTTTAAAATATTTATAAACCATGAAAACAATTTAATTATTTTCTGTATGAGTATATCTTTGTGCTTCACATATTGTATCTAATAATTTAGTTTTTTTCCCTAGGGGAAAAGTCAAATTTTGAACATACAGAATGGCACTACCTTAGGTCTGCCATATGATTATTCTTCAGTGATGCATTATGGAAAGTAAGTATATTAGGATGTATGTCAGATGAACCGTGGTGGATAACTGACATAAGGTTCCCATACACCTTCACTAGTGGTCAGCCAAATGCCATAGACATATACAGTCAGCTGTGTTTTCAACTGGCTGAGAGGAGAAAGTCATGTGCTGACATATCTGGCAGGAGCTTATCCCCAAAAAGAAAGGATCCGGGATTAAAATTCAATGAGACAGATTTTTTTCTCCCCCGACATGATCTGTGAAAGGTTTTTATCTGTTTAAAAGAAGTAAAACATAATAAAAGAGTATACAAATTTGGTACTGCCATAATCATTTTGAACCGTGGAACTAGGATGTCATGTTATTTTTAGTGCATATCGTATATCACGTAATATCAAAACCTGACAAACTTTGGGCTTAACTGTATATTCTATTTTATTTCACCTCATAATGATTTTTCCCCATATTTAAATATAAGCCAAGGCAAATTAAATTATGCCATTAAAAATACAACCTGTCATGCAAAATAAAGCCCTCATATGGCTATGCGGACAAAAAAAAGACAAAAAAAAAGTAATGGCTCTTGAAAGGACTAAATAAATATTTAAAAACAAAAATTGGCCCAGTCCCTAAGGTGTTAAGTAATGTTTGATTTAGGGCTATCTGAACCTGGCTTTACAATGCATGCACCAACAAATTATCTAAAAATGATTTATTTTATTCTCAGTAACATTTTTGGCACCAGTGGTAAAATGAGATGCAGGATTCGGTGGCACTGCGGCAGACCTTCGCTTCACCACTGGTCACATGGAGTAGGCAGGGGCTGCGGTATCTCGCAATCTGGTGGTGCGCCGCTTGTCAGGTACAAAAATTATTCCACAAATAGAGATAAATAAGCGGCACTCACCATTCGATGCAAATGTTTCTTTTACTGGGTACAGAGAGGGGGATAACAAAAGCAGTGCAATCACAGGAACATGGCGACGGCTGTTTCGCGTATCACCGCTTCATCTGGCCAATACTGTCAACCCTTTGACGCAAATGACATCAGCTTTTATGCGCCACGCGCACTAACTTAGGCACATGATGTTGGCGCAGACTGTCGCATAACATTGCGAGTGTAGGCTACGTCAGAAGCAGGGGTTGTACATCAATGTTACAAAATAAGATATCCAAGAAACATTAAAAGCAACAACAAACAACATACATAGAATATTGAGACATAACAGAAAGACACTCATATCGAGTTTTTCGTTCGGTCCCAGAGGGCCCATGGCATTAGAACGCAAGATCCATCCACCTTCTTTTCTTAGTAGTTCCCGTCCTCTATCGCCCCCTCTCGGTGGATTTTGAACAACCTCTAACTCTAAGCCTTCAAATCTGAGGACTGAACTATCTCCGTTATGTGCAGACTGTATATGTTCTATAAGGCATGGGACACCCCTGTCGGTGGTAATAGAATATATATGTTTGCGGATGCGTTCAAAGAGGCAGCGGACCGTCTTGTCGATGTAGAATCTACCACATCTGCACAAGATTAGGTACACTACATATTTGCTCCTACATGTAATTAGTGTGTTCACTTTATGATTAATACCTCCGAAAGATATGTGAGAGCACTGGGGACTGTACCTGCAAAAAGAGCAGCTGCTGCACCTTCTATTGCCTTTTGGTGACCACCCATCCAGCCAAGTGCGATTTTTTGTTTCTTTAAAATGGCTGCGGACCAAATGGCACCTCGGAAATGCAATCAAGGGGCGGGAGTCTCGCATATCTTTCAGATTGGTATCACTGGCTACAATATTGCAGTTGTCTCTGACGACCTTTTTGATTATGTCGGCCATTGGACTGTACCTAAATGAGAATACAAAGGGGCAGGGTGTCTCGCTGGTTTTTGTTTTTTGTAATGGTTCAGGACATGAGTGGGTTTTTCGGCCTACCGCAGTCACTTTTTCCATGGCTGTATTAAGTAATTTAAGGGGATAATCCCTCGATCTTAACCGTTTTTTTAAATCCATGGCTTGTTTATTATAGCTATCCTCTGATTTATTTGTGCGTGCCAAGCGTCTAAATTGGCCATAGGGTACGGCACTTTTCACAGCTGTCGGTTGATAACTCAAATAATGCAATAGAGAATTGGTTGCCGTGGGCTTACGGAAGCCCTTGGTCACCAACGGAGATGAGCACATCCAGAAACTCTAGTTTGTCCCCTCCAAATTTGTAAGTAAAGCGCATGTTCATGTCATTCTCCTTATTCAGATGATTCACAAATTGCTTGAATGTGTGTTCAGTGCCCTGCCATATGATAAACACATTGTCTATAAAGCGCTGGTATGTCTGTATGTATTTAACATAGGGGTTGGACGCAGAATACCTATCTATCCTCGAACCGTGACAGGTATAGGTTGGCAAATGTACATGCGACCGAAGTACCCATCGCGGTGCCAACATTTTGTTTAAACCACGTATTCCCGAACATAAAGGCATTATTTTTTAAAAAAATTTCTAGACCATTTCTGATGAAACTCTTAAAGACCTCACTTTTGTCTGTATTTTCTAGAATTTTCATCACTGCTAGAAAGCCTCTGTCCTGGGGGATACGCATATAGAGACCTTCCACATCCAGTGACACTAAATTAAATTTCTCCTGCCACTGTCCCTGAGGTGTGAGGGTGCCATTTTTACTAGCGGTCTTAGTAACCAATCTATATACCTGGACAATGGTTCGGTCACTGACCCATTCCCAGAGACAATTGGGGATGGGTCAGTTACTTGTGAATCTTCAGGAGAAAATACCATGTTGGTCTTGTCGGATACATGGAAAACTATTTTTCGGCTTTGTTTTTAGATAACATGTTCATATCGACATATGTATGCAGAAAGCTCCTTAACAGCTTTTGTATTTTAAAAGTTGGATCACTCAATAATTTTTCATAAGTCAGAGTGTCATTCAGCTGTCTATGAGCCTCTGCTACATACAGGGAGTGCAGAATTATTAGGCAAGTTGTATTTTTGAGGATTAATTTTATTATTGAACAACAACCATGTTCTCAATGAACCCAAAAAACTCATTAATATCAAAGCTGAATATTTTTGGAAGTAGTTTTTAGTTTGTTTTTAGTTTCAGCTATTTTAGGGGGATATCTGTGTGTGCAGGTGACTATTACTGTGCATAATTATTAGGCAACTTAACAAAGAACAAATATATACCCATTTCAATTATTTATTTTTACCAGTGAAACCAATATAACATCTCAACATTCACAAATCTACATTTCTGACATTCAAAAACAAAACAAAAACAAATCAGTGACCAATATAGCCACCTTTCTTTGCAAGGACACTCAAAAGCCTGCCATCCATGGATTCTGTCAGTGTTTTGATCTGTTCACCATCAACATTGCGTGCAGCAGCAACCACAGCCTCCCAGACACTGTTCAGAGAGGTGTACTGTTTTCCCTCCTTGTAAATCTCACATTTGATGATGGACCACAGGTTCTCAATGGGGTTCAGATCAGGTGAACAAGGAGGCCATGTCATTAGATTTTCTTCTTTTATACCCTTTCTTGCCAGCCACGCTGTGGAGTACTTGGACACGTGTGATGGAGCATTGTCCTGCATGAAAATCATGTTTTTCTTGAAGGATGCAGACTTCTTCCTGTACCACTGCTTGAAGAAGAAAGAAAGATGGTCCAGCTTCACTGAAAAATACTTGAGGCTTTATTCAATCCCGTGCAGATAAAAACCAACATACAGCAATGCAGAAAATCGACCGGTTTCGGATCACTGTAGATGCGGATCCTTAGTCATGATGTGCATCAGTGGGAAGTGAGGTCGAGACTAAATAGTGAACCTTTTTTATCATTGCAATTTGTACATTTTATCTTACTTTTCTATGTTTTTTGGCATGTTGTAATTACTATGCATTTTATCTGTGAAGGATGTCATCAGGAGGTGTGTCCTGTACCTGATTGTGATCACCTGTGTTTGGTGGTTCACTATTTAGTCTCGACCTCACTTCCCACTGATGCACATCATGACTAAGGATCCGCATCTACAGTGATCCGAAACCGGTCGATTTTCTGCATTGCTGTATGTTGGTTTTTATCTGCACGGGATTGAATAAAGCCTCAAGTATTTTTCAGTGAAGCTGGACCATCTTTCTTTCTTTTGGGATCCGTTGTGCGCCCAAGGTTCAGGGCGAGGTCCGGGCTCCTGGCTTCCTGTGGAAGAGCGCGGCATTTTCCAGTGTTGCTCCATAGACTGCTTGAAGAAGGTGTCTTCCAGAAACTGGCAGTAGGACTGGGAGTTGAGCTTGACTCCATCCTCAACCCGAAAAGGCCCCACAAGCTCATCTTTGATGATACCAGCCCAAACCAGTACTCCACCTCCACCTTGCTGGCATCTGAGTCGGACTGGAGCTCTCTGCCCTTTACCAATCCAGCCACGGGCCCATCCATCTGGCCCATCAAGACTCACTCTCATTTCATCAGTCCATAAAACCTTAGAAAAATCAGTCTTGAGATATTTCTTGGCCCAGTCTTGACGTTTCAGCTTGTGTGTCTTGTTCAGTGGTGGTCGTCTTTCAGCCTTTCTTACCTTGGCCATGTCTCTGAGTATTGCACACCTTGTGCTTTTGGGCACTCCAGTGATGTTGCAGCTCTGAAATATGGCCAAACTGGTGGCAAGTGGCATCTTGGCAGCTGCACGCTTGACTTTTCTCAGTTCATGGGCAGTTATTTTGCGCCTTGGTTTTTCCACACGCTTCTTGCGACCCTGTTGACTATTTTGAATAAAACGCTTGATTGTTCGATGATCACGCTTCAGAAGCTTTGCAATTTTAAGAGTGCTGCATCCCTCTGCAAGATATCTCACTATTTTTGCCTTTTCTGAGCCTGTCAAGTCCTTCTTTTGACCCATTTTGCCAAAGGAAAGGAAGTTGCCTAATAATTATGCACACCTGATATAGGGTGTTGATGTCATTAGACCACACCCCTTCTCATTACAGAGATGCACATCACCTAATATGCTTAATTGGTAGTAGGCTTTCGAGCCTATACAGCTTGGAGTAAGACAACATGCATAAAGAGGATGATGTGGTCAAAATACTCATTTGCCTAATAATTCTGCACTCCCTGTAGTATTCTTTACTGAGTAGCACTATGTTTCCCACCTTGTCCGCCGGCTTCACAACAATGTCTTCTTGTGACTGTAAGCATTTCAGTGCTTGCTCTTCTCCTCAAGAAATATTGTGGTTTGCTTGGGGGTAAATCAAAGATTTAACCCCTTCAAGCACCTTTTGGGGAAAGACATTGATGCTATTGCCGGCGGGCAGGGGGGGACAAAATGTGGAGGGGAGTCCACCAGTGAATTCCGGAATAACTCCCACATCCGGAGGGGTATCAAGACTGGCTTCAGTCAACCATTCCAGACAGGAGATCTCTGTCTGGCTAAAGTTGGCATGTGTGCTGAAGCCTAAAGGGCCAATTTCTGCAGGTTGTTAACCCTCTTTATATTCGACATGACGCGAGGTTGAGGAATTATAAATTCTTCTAAGGTTCAATTTCCTGATAGCTTTGAAAAGATCAATTTCAAAATCTATCAGGTTGAAGCCCTCGACCAGACTGTAATTAAGGCCTCGATTAAGGACCTTCACGCAGTCAAGTGGTAGCTTCACTCCCGACAGATTTAGCATTATGTTTTCCGTTTCCTCTAAAGTAATCTCCTCAGCTATCGTCGCTGGGATACTTGTTTGCGCTTGTATCCCTGTTTTCTCGGCCTGCTTCCTTTTGTTACGTTTCCTTCGCCCCCTTATAATTCTCCTACTAAAGGGGACCCCTCATGGGTTAGTCCTGTAGACTCAAATGGACCGTGAATATGTTGGTCATCAGAAAAACTGGAATCTGAGTCTGAAGTCCAGAAATCGCTTCTCTTCCGTTTTGGATTGCGTTGTTTTCTCTAGGGGCTTGTTACTCCAGTTAAAAAACCTTCCAGATTCATAATCAAGTTTGTCTCTTAGGAATTTATCTTGCTTTTTCTCCTTAATTTCACTCTGAATTACGGTCAATTTCTAGTCGAGGCGTTTAAAGAAGCTGCTGGACTGACTTTCTGGTAGGCGGTTTTGGAGCACACTTTTAGCTTTTTCTAATTTTCTAACATCATGCGCCTAAGTTAGCGCACGTGGCGCATAAAAGATGATGTCATTTGCGTAAAAGGGTTGACAGTATTGTTCAGATGAAGCGGTGATATGCGAAACGGCCGTCGCCATGTTCCTGTGATTGCACTGTTTTTGTTATCCCCCTCTCTGTACCAGTAAAAGAAACATTTGCATCGAATGGTGAGTGCCGCTTATTTATCTCTATTTGTGGAATCATTTTTGGCACCAGTGTTTCTCAACATCCCTAAGCTAGAAACACCTTACCAAACTTCACCTTTTAGCTAAAATGTAAAAAAAAATATTTAAAAGTGCATGTTATGCATCCCTCTGCCTAATTTGCAGAGGTTCAGTGCAGTAAATGAGCCATGCTACTGCTTTGAGTCAACATCACACCTCAATGTCTGACTAAGTGTGATAAGTGAGACTGTCTATCATGCTAGCAGTACAGACATGTTGTTCAACTACCCTCTAGAGACATGGGATGTACTCCTGTGGGTATACATATAAAATAATTATCTAATATTATTTTTCTATTAGGTTTGCATTTAGCATGAATCCAAAGATACCCACCATCACACCCATTCCTGACCCAAATGTGTCCATTGGACAAAGAGATGGCCTCAGTGTCCTGGATGTGGCAAAAATCAATAAACTCTACAACTGCAGTGAGTATACTTCGAAAGTATAACTTTAACAATGAAACTGAGCCACATTGTATATGTCCTACATTGCCATTATGTGGTTGAAGTTATGAAATTTGGAGGTCAGTGAGTAAAAAATATGGTTGTTTTAATGGATCCCTAAAAAATTGCAAATGAAAATTGGTGCCATTGTTGTTACACCTAGCAGTAATATGCGAGTAACCTAGCAGCAAGTATTGAATTACTCAACATAGATGAAATGAAAGATAACATGTTGCCCATTAAACTCAGTAGGCCATCAATAAAATGATGTTTTGGGTCCCCAAGAGTTAGAGATGCTCTTTGTGGCCATTATCTCTTTTAGCTGATTAATATAGGTTCCAGATGAATATGTGTCCCATATGTTTTCAAAGCACTGCAAGCACAATCTTTAGTGAGGGGTTTAAAGAAGATGTATCATCAGAAAATGACCTATTTTTTTAATAAAGTTTTTATGTTTAATATTTTTTAAGAATAAAAAAATTGAAATAGAGGAATGGCTATCACTAGGGATGAGCGAACTCGAACTGTATAGTTCGGGTTCGTACCGAATTTTGGGGTGTCCGTGACACGGACCCGAACCCGGACATTTTCGTAAAAGTCCGGGTTCGGGTTCGGTGTTCGTCGCTTTCTTGGCGCTTTTGTGACGCTTTCTTGGCGCTTTTTGAAAGGCTGCAAAGCAGCCAATCAACAAGCGTCATACTACTTGCCCCAAGAGGCCATCACAGCCATGCCTACTATTGGCATGGCTGTGATTGGCCAGAGCACCATGTGACCCAGCCTCTATTTAAGCTGGAGTCACATAGCGCCGCCCGTCACTCTGCTCTGATTAGCGTAGGGAGAGGTTGCGGCTGCGACAGTAGGGCGAGATTAGGCAGATTAACTCCTCCAAAGGACTTGATTAACTGATCGATCTGCAGCTGTGGATCATTGAGCTGCTGATCCTCAATTGCTCACTGTTTTTAGGCTGCACAGACCGTTTGTCAGTCTCATTTTTCTGGGGTGATCGGCGGCCATTTTGTGTCTTGTGGTGCGCCAGCACAAGCTGCGACCAAGTGCATTTAACCCTCAATGGTGTGGTTGTTTTTTGGCTAAAGCCTACATCAGGGTGAAGCTGTCACACCAAGTGCATTTAACCAGCAATAGTCTGTTCATTTTTTGGCCATATACAAAATCAGGGGCAAGCTGCGCCTGTCACCAAGTGCATTTAACCCTCAATGGTGTGGTTGTTTTTTGGCTAAAGCCTACATCAGGGGGAAGCTGTCACACCAAGTGCATTTAACCAGCAATAGTCTGTTCATTTTTTGGCCATATACAAAATCAGGGGCAAGCTGCGCCTGTCACCAAGTGCATTTAACCCTCAATGGTGTGGTTGTTTTTTGGCTAAAGCCTACATCAGGGTGAAGCTGTCACACCAAGTGCATTTAACCAGCAATAGTCTGTTCATTTTTTGGCCATATACAAAATCAGGGGCAAGCTGCGCCTGTCACCAAGTGCATTTAACCCTCAATGGTGTGGTTGTTTTTTGGCTAAAGCCTACATCAGGGTGAAGCTGTCACACCAAGTGCATTTAACCAGCAATAGTCTGTTTATTTTTTGGCCATATCCCAGTCTAATTCTGTCACTAAATCCATACCGGTCACCCAGCGCCTAAATACTAGGCCTCAAATTTATATCCAGCTAAATCTGTCCCTAGTGCTGTAGCTGGGCGAGTTATTTAGTGTCCGTTCAAGCACATTTCTTGTTCTGGGTTGAAATACAATTCCCAATTTAGCAATTTTATAATTTAGTGGTTCCTGCTATATCAGAGCTATTTGAAATCTATCCCAAAAAGGGTATATAATATTGAAGGTGCACATTGGGTCATTCAGAATAACTTCACACACACCCGCTACTGTGTATTTCCAAGTCTAATTCTGTCACTAAACCCATACCTGTCACCCAGCGCCTAAATACTAGGCCTCAAATTTAAATCCCTCTAAATCTCTCGTTACCGCTGTACTGTTGTTGCTGGGCAAGATATTTAGTGTCCGTCAAAGCACATTTTTTGTTCTGGGTTGAAGTACAATTCCCAATTTAGCAATTTCATAATTTAGTGGTTCCTGCTATATCAGAGCTATTTGGAATCTATCCCTAAAAGGGTATATAATATTGAAGGTGCACATAGGGTCATTCAGAATAACTTCACACACACGCTTCTGTGCATTTCCAAGTCTAATTCTGTCACTAAACCCATACCTGTCACCCAGCGCCTAAATACTAGGCCTCAAATTTAAATCCCTCTAAATCTCTCGTTACCCACCGCTGTACTGTTGTTGCTGGGCAAGATATTTAGTGTCCGTCAAAGCACATTTTTTGTTCTGGGTTGAAGTACAATTCCCAATTTAGCAATTTCATAATTTAGTGGTTTCTGCTATATCAGAGCTATTTGAAATCTATCCCTAAAAGGGTATATAATATTGAAGGTGCACATAGGGTCATTCAGAATAACTTCACACACACGCTTCTGTGCATTTCCAAGTCTAATTCTGTCACTAAATCCATACCGGTGACCCAGCGCCTAAATACTAGGCCTCAAATTTAAATCCCTCTAAATCTCTCGTTACCCACCGCTGTACTGTTGTTGCTGGGCAAGATATTTAGTGTCCGTCAAAGCACATTTTTTGTTCTGGGTTGAAGTACAATTCCCAATTTAGCAATTTCATAATTTAGTGGTTTCTGCTATATCAGAGCTATTTGAAATCTATCCCTAAAAGGGTATATAATATTGAAGGTGCACATAGGGTCATTCAGAATAACTTCACACACACGCTTCTGTGCATTTCCAAGTCTAATTCTGTCACTAAACCCATACCTGTCACCCAGCGCCTAAATACTAGGCCTCAAATTTAAATCCCTCTAAATCTCTCGTTACCCACCGCTGTACTGTTGTTGCTGGGCAAGATATTTAGTGTCCGTCAAAGCACATTTTTTGTTCTGGGTTGAAGTACAATTCCCAATTTAGCAATTTCATAATTTAGTGGTTTCTGCTATATCAGAGCTATTTGAAATCTATCCCTAAAAGGGTATATAATATTGAAGGTGCACATAGGGTCATTCAGAATAACTTCACACACACGCTTCTGTGCATTTCCAAGTCTAATTCTGTCACTAAACCCATACCTGTCACCCAGCGCCTAAATACTAGGCCTCAAATTTAAATCCCTCTAAATCTCTCGTTACCCACCGCTGTACTGTTGTTGCTGGGCAAGATATTTAGTGTCCGTCAAAGCACATTTTTTGTTCTGGGTTGAAGTACAATTCCCAATTTAGCAATTTCATAATTTAGTGGTTTCTGCTATATCAGAGCTATTTGAAATCTATCCCTAAAAGGGTATATAATATTGAAGGTGCACATAGGGTCATTCAGAATAACTTCACACACACGCTTCTGTGCATTTCCAAGTCTAATTCTGTCACTAAATCCATACCGGTGACCCAGCGCCTAAATACTAGGCCTCAAATTTAAATCCCTCTAAATCTCTCGTTACCACCGCTGTACTGTTGTTGCTGGGCAAGATATTTAGTGTCCGTCAAAGCACATTTTTTGTTCTGGGTTGAAGTACAATTCCCAATTTAGCAATTTCATAATTTAGTGGTTTCTGCTATATCAGAGCTATTTGAAATCTATCCCTAAAAGGGTATATAATATTGAAGGTGCACATAGGGTCATTCAGAATAACTTCACACACACGCTTCTGTGCATTTCCAAGTCTAATTCTGTCACTAAACCCATACCTGTCACCCAGCGCCTAAATACTAGGCCTCAAATTTAAATCCCTCTAAATCTCTCGTTACCCACCGCTGTACTGTTGTTGCTGGGCAAGATATTTAGTGTCCGTCAAAGCACATTTTTTGTTCTGGGTTGAAGTACAATTCCCAATTTAGCAATTTCATAATTTAGTGGTTTCTGCTATATCAGAGCTATTTGAAATCTATCCCTAAAAGGGTATATAATATTGAAGGTGCACATAGGGTCATTCAGAATAACTTCACACACACGCTTCTGTGCATTTCCAAGTCTAATTCTGTCACTAAATCCATACCGGTGACCCAGCGCCTAAATACTAGGCCTCAAATTTAAATCCCTCTAAATCTCTCGTTACCCACCGCTGTACTGTTGTTGCTGGGCAAGATATTTAGTGTCCGTCAAAGCACATTTTTTGTTCTGGGTTGAAGTACAATTCCCAATTTAGCAATTTCATAATTTAGTGGTTTCTGCTATATCAGAGCTATTTGAAATCTATCCCTAAAAGGGTATATAATATTGAAGGTGCACATAGGGTCATTCAGAATAACTTCACACACACGCTTCTGTGCATTTCCAAGTCTAATTCTGTCACTAAATCCATACCGGTGACCCAGCGCCTAAATACTAGGCCTCAAATTTAAATCCCTCTAAATCTCTCGTTACCCACCGCTGTACTGTTGTTGCTGGGCAAGATATTTAGTGTCCGTCAAAGCACATTTTTTGTTCTGGGTTGAAGTACAATTCCCAATTTAGCAATTTCATAATTTAGTGGTTTCTGCTATATCAGAGCTATTTGAAATCTATCCCTAAAAGGGTATATAATATTGAAGGTGCACATAGGGTCATTCAGAATAACTTCACACACACGCTTCTGTGCATTTCCAAGTCTAATTCTGTCACTAAATCCATACCGGTCACCCAGCGCCTAAATACTAGGCCTCAAATTTATATCCCGCTGAATTTGAATACAATACATTGGGCCAAATAATATATTTGTTGTTGTGGTGAACCATAACAATGAGAAAAACATCTAGTAAGGGACGCGGACGTGGACATGGTCGTGGTGGTGTTAGTGGACCCTCTGGTGCTGGGAGAGGACGTGGCCGTTCTGCCACATCCACACGTCCTAGTGTACCAACTACCTCAGGTCCCAGTAGCCGCCAGAATTTACAGCGATATATGGTGGGGCCCAATGCCGTTCTAAGGATGGTAAGGCCTGAGCAGGTACAGGCATTAGTCAATTGGGTGGCCGACAGTGGATCCAGCACGTTCACATTATCTCCCACCCAGTCTTCTGCAGAAAGCGCACAGATGGCGCCTGAAAACCAACCCCATCAGTCTGTCACATCACCCCCATGCATACCAGGGAAACTGTCTCAGCCTCAAGTTATGCAGCAGTCTCTTATGCTGTTTGAAGACTCCGCTGGCAGGGTTTCCCAAGGGCATCCACCTAGCCCTTCCCCAGCGGTGAAAGACATAGAATGCACTGACGCACAACCACTTATGTTTCCTGATGATGAGGACATGGGAATACCACCTCAGCATGTCTCTGATGATGACGAAACACAGGTGCCAACTGCTGCGTCTTTCTGCAGTGTGCAGACTGAACAGGAGGTCAGGGATCAAGACTGGGTGGAAGACGATGCAGGGGACGATGAGGTCCTAGACCCCACATGGAATGAAGGTCGTGCCACTGACTTTCACAGTTCGGAGGAAGAGGCAGTGGTGAGACCGAGCCAACAGCGTAGCAAAAGAGGGAGCAGTGGGCAAAAGCAGAACACCCGCCGCCAAGAGACTCCGCCTGCTACTGACCGCCGCCATCTGGGACCGAGCACCCCAAAGGCAGCTTCAAGGAGTTCCCTGGCATGGCACTTCTTCAAACAATGTGCTGACGACAAGACCCGAGTGGTTTGCACGCTGTGCCATCAGAGCCTGAAGCGAGGCATTAACGTTCTGAACCTGAGCACAACCTGCATGACCAGGCACCTGCATGCAAAGCATGAACTGCAGTGGAGTAAACACCTTAAAACCAAGGAAGTCACTCAGGCTCCCCCTGCTACCTCTTCTGCTGCTGCCGCCTCGGCCTATTCTGCTGCTGCCGCCTCGGCCTCTTCCTCCGCCTCTGGAGGAACGTTGGCACCTGCCGCCCAGCAAACAGGGGATGTACCACCAACACCACCACCACCACCTCCGTCACCAAGCGTCTCAACCATGTCACACGCCAGCGTTCAGCTCTCCATCTCACAAACATTTGATAGAAAGCGTAAATTCCCACCTAGCCACCCTCGATCCCTGGCCCTGAATGCCAGCATTTCTAAACTACTGGCCTATGAAATGCTGTCATTTAGGCTGGTGGACACAGACAGCTTCAAACAGCTCATGTCGCTTGCTGTCCCACAGTATGTTGTTCCCAGCCGGCACTACTTCTCCAAGAGAGCCGTGCCTTCCCTGCACAACCAAGTATCCGATAAAATCAAGTGTGCACTGCGCAACGCCATCTGTAGCAAGGTCCACCTAACCACAGATACGTGGACCAGTAAGCACGGCCAGGGACGCTATATCTCCCTAACTGCACACTGGGTAAATGTAGTGGCAGCTGGGCCCCAGGCGGAGAGCTGTTTGGCGCACGTCCTGCCGCCGCCAAGGATCGCAGGGCAACATTCTTTGCCTCCTGTTGCCACCTCCTCCTTCTCGGCTTCCTCCTCCTCTTCTTCCACCTGCTCATCCAGTCAGCCACACACCTTCACCACCAACTTCAGCACAGCCCGGGGTAAACGTCAGCAGGCCATTCTGAAACTCATATGTTTGGGGGACAGGCCCCACACCGCACAGGAGTTGTGGCGGGGTATTGAACAACAGACCGACGAGTGGTTGCTGCCGGTGAGCCTCAAGCCCGGCCTGGTGGTGTGTGATAATGGGCGAAATCTCGTTGCAGCTCTGGGACTAGCCAATTTGACGCACATCCCTTGCTTGGCGCATGTGCTGAATTTGGTGGTGCAGAAGTTCATTCACAACTACCCCGACATGTCAGAGCTGCTGCATAAAGTGCGGGCCGTCTGTTCGCGCTTCCGGCGTTCACATCCTGCCGCTGCTCGCCTGTCTGCGCTACAGCGTAACTTCGGCCTTCCCGCTCACCGCCTCATATGCGACGTGCCCACCAGGTGGAACTCCACCTTGCACATGCTGGACAGACTGTGCGAGCAGCAGCAGGCCATAGTGGAGTTTCAGCTGCAGCACGCACGGGTCAGTCGCACTACAGAACAGCACCACTTCACCACCAATGACTGGGCCTCCATGCGAGACCTGTGTGCCCTGTTGCGCTGTTTCGAGTACTCCACCAACATGGCCAGTGGCGATGACACCGTTATCAGCGTTACAATACCACTTCTATGTCTCCTTGAGAAAACACTTAGGGCGATGATGGAACAGGAGGTGTCCCAGGAGGAGGAGGAGGAGGATGAGGAAGAGGGGTCATTTTTAGCACTTTCAGGCCAGTCTCTTCGAAGTGACTCAGAGGGAGGTTTTTTGCAACAGCAGAGGCCAGGTACAAATGTGGCCAGCCAGGGCCCACTACTGGAGGACGAGGAGGACGAGGATGAGGAGGAGGTGGAGGAGGATGAGGATGAAGCATGGTCACAGCGGGGTGGCACCCAACGCAGCTCGGGTCCATCACTGGTGCGTGGCTGGGGGGAAAGGCAGGACGATGACGATACGCCTCCCACAGAGGACAGCTTGTCCTTACCCCTGGGCAGCCTGGCACACATGAGCGACTACATGCTGCAGTGCCTGCGCAACGACAGCAGAGTTGCCCACATTTTAACCTGTGCGGACTACTGGGTTGCCACCCTGCTGGATCCACGCTACAAAGACAATGTGCCCACCTTACTTCCTGCACTGGAGCGTGATAGGAAGATGCGCGAGTACAAGCGCACGTTGGTAGACGCGCTACTGAGAGCATTCCCAAATGTCACAGGGGAACAAGTGGAAGCCCAAGGCCAAGGCAGAGGAGGAGCAAGAGGTCGCCAAGGCAGCTGTGTCACGGCCAGCTCCTCTGAGGGCAGGGTTAGCATGGCAGAGATGTGGAAAACTTTTGTCAACACGCCACAGCTAACTGCACCACCACCTGATACGCAACGTGTTAGCAGGAGGCAACATTTCACTAACATGGTGGAACAGTACGTGTGCACACCCCTCCACGTACTGACTGATGGTTCGGCCCCATTCAACTTCTGGGTCTCTAAATTGTCCACGTGGCCAGAGCTAGCCTTTTATGCCTTGGAGGTGCTGGCCTGCCCGGCAGCCAGCGTTTTGTCTGAACGTGTATTCAGCACGGCAGGGGGCGTCATTACAGACAAACGCAGCCGCCTGTCTACAGCCAATGTGGACAAGCTGACGTTCATAAAAATGAACCAGGCATGGATCCCACAGGACCTGTCCGTCCCTTGTCCAGATTAGACATTAACTACCTCCCCATAACCATATATTATTGGACTCCAGGGCACTTCCTCATTCAATCCTATTTTTATTTTCATTTTACCATTATATTGCGATGCTACCCAAAGTTGAATGAACCTCTCCTCTGCCTGTGTGCTAGGCCTAAATATATGCCAATGGACTGTTGCAGTGGTGGCTGACATGAAGCCTGATTCTCTGCTATGACATGCAGACTAATTCTCTGCTGACATGAAGCCAGATTGTCTGTTACGGGACCTCTCTCCTCTGCCTGGGTGCTGGGCCTAAATTTATGACAATGGACTGTTGCAGTGGTGGCTGACGTGAAGCCTGATTCTCTGCTATGACATGCAGACTGATTCTCTGCTGACATGAAGCCAGATCCTCTGTTACGGGACCTCTCTCCTCTGCCTGGGTGCTGGGCCTAAATTTATGACAATGGACTGTTGCAGTGGTGGCTGACGTGAAGCCTGATTCTCTGCTATGACATGCAGACTGATTCTCTGCTGACATGAAGCCAGATCCTCTGTTACGGGACCTCTCTCCTCTGCCTGGGTGCTGGGCCTGAATATATGCCAATGGACTGTTGCAGTGGTGGGTGACGTGAAGCCTCATTCTCTGCTATGACATGCAGACTGATTCTCTGCTGACATGAAGCCAGATCCTCTGTTACGGGACCTCTCTCCTCTGCCTGGGTGCTGGGCCTAAATTTATGACAATGGACTGTTGCAGTGGTGGCTGACGTGAAGCCTGATTCTCTGCTATGACATGCAGACTGATTCTCTGCTGACATGAAGCCAGATCCTCTGTTACGGGACCTCTCTCCTCTGCCTGGGTGCTGGGCCTGAATATATGCCAATGGACTGTTGCAGTGGTGGGTGACGTGAAGCCTCATTCTCTGCTATGACATGCAGACTAATTCTCTGCTGACATGAAGCCAGATTGTCTGTTACGGGACCTCTCTCCTCTGCCTGTGTGTGTGCTGGGCCTAAATATATGCCAATGGACTGTTGCAGTGGTGGCTGACGTGAAGCCTCATTCTCTGCTATGACATGCAGACTGATTCTCTGCTGACATGAAGCCAGATCCTCTGTTACGGGACCTCTCTCCTCTGCCTGGGTGCTGGGCCTAAATTTATGACAATGGACTGTTGCAGTGGTGGCTGACGTGAAGCCTGATTCTCTGCTATGACATGCAGACTGATTCTCTGCTGTCATGAAGCCAGATTGTCTGTTACGGGACCTTTCTCCTCTACCTGGGTTCTGGGCCTAAATTTATGAAAATTGACTCTTACAGTGGTGGGTGACGTGAAGCCTGATTCTCTGCTATGATATGAAGACTGATTCTCTGCTGACATGAAGCCAGATTGTCTGTTACGGGACCTTTCTCCTCTGCCTGGGTTCTGGGCCTAAATTTATGAAAATTGACTCTTACAGTGGTGGGTGACGTGAAGCCTGATTCTCTGCTATGATATGAAGACTGATTCTCTGCTGACATGAAGCCAGATTGTCTGTTACGGGACCTTTCTCCTCTGCCTGGGTTCTGGGCCTAAATTTATGAAAATTGACTCTTACAGTGGTGGGTGACGTGAAGCCTGATTCTCTGCTATGATATGAAGACTGATTCTCTGCTGACATGAAGCCAGATTGTCTGTTACTGGACCTTTCTCCTCTGCCTGGGTTCTGGGCCTAAATTTATGAAAATTGACTCTTACAGTGGTGGGTGACGTGAAGCCTGATTCTCTGCTATGATATGAAGACTGATTCTCTGCTGACATGAAGCCAGATTGTCTGTTACGGGACCTTTCTCCTCTGCCTGGGTTCTGGGCCTAAATTTATGAAAATTGACTCTTACAGTGGTGGGTGACGTGAAGCCTGATTCTCTGCTATGATATGAAGACTGATTCTCTGCTGACATGAAGCCAGATTCTCTGTTACGGGACCTCTCTCCTCTGCCTGGGTGCTGGGCCTAAATTTATGACAATGGACTGTTGCAGTGGTGGCTGACGTGAAGCCTGATTCTCTGCTATGACATGCAGACTGATTCTCTGCTGACATGAAGCCAGATTGTCTGTTACGGGACCTCTCTCCTCTGCCTGTGTGTGTGCTGGGCCTAAATATATGCCAATGGACTGTTGCAGTGGTGGCTGACGTGAAGCCTCATTCTCTGCTATGACATGCAGACTAATTCTCTGCTGACATGAAGACAGATTCTCTGTTACGGGACCTCTCTCCTCTGCCTGGGTGCCGGGGCCTAAATATCTGAGAATGGACTGTTCCAGTGGTGGGTGACGGGAAGCCAGATTCTCTGCTATGGAACCTCTCTCCAATTGATTTTGGTTAATTTTTATTTATTTAATTTTTATTTTAATTCATTTCCCTATCCACATTTGTTTGCAGGGGATTTACCTACATGTTGCTGCCTTTTGCAGCCCTCTAGCTCTTTCCTGGGCTGTTTTACAGCCTTTTTAGTGCCGAAAAGTTCGGGTCCCCATTGACTTCAATGGGGTTCGGGTTCGGGACGAAGTTCGGATCGGGTTCGGATCCCGAACCCGAACATTTCCGGGATGTTCGGCCGAACTTCTCGAACCCGAACATCCAGGTGTTCGCTCAACTCTAGCTATCACTATCGGGTTATAATTGGCAAAAAAAACAAAAAACATACCAGATACATTCTCTTTAAAATAGCCAATGATTAAGAAATTATCAGTCTTGATCTACAACTGATGAGGAAAGGTCAGCAAAGTAACCTATCACTTTAGACTTTTAGGACATGACTGAAATACTCGTGAGAAAATTTCAAAAACGATGTAATTGAACAAAAAGAATGATTTTATAAAAATATCACAAATATTCAATTACAATTAATTTTGTTACTTATTTCTCATTTATAATATAGGGTTTTGCCACCTTTAAATGTTATTTTAATACAATTCAGAAAGAAAAACTGGCAACTTTTGTAATTTACTTTCTGTTACTAATGCTGCAGTTAGGAGGTATTCTCTTTATTTCAGTATAATGGTGCCCCTGTTGTTTAACCTATATACAGTAGTAATGTGCACATCCACCTACTGAGCTGGTCGCACATGCTCAGTTCCATCCTTTAACTGCCACCAGTCAGATCTACTGTTATAAGCTGTGACAGTTACAGGGATAGAGCTGTAGGAGAAAGGAAGAGAGCAGCGGCACAAAGGGCACACATCCTAAACTGTGATAAGAGAGAGCTGCAGCAAAAAGTCCCCCCGAGAAAGGAGAATCTAGCAGAGCAATGAACAGGGAGATCAAAAGTAGATACAGGGCTTGTTCTAGTTTTGTTAGAAAGGGATTGTCATGTAATATAAGTTGTTTAATTAAATTTAATTTTTCATTAGATGTCTCCAGCAAGCTGCTCAATAATCCAACTGGAAATTTCTCCTCTGCTAACTATCCATCTAATTATTCACACAACACAAACTATGTCTTTTTGATCAGAACCCCAGGAAGACAAGTAAGTATAGTCACAAATTTGCAAAAAAGTCAATATTTGAATGTATATTTTCATAGAGGTGAAGCTACTGGGCCGCAATGCCAAGTCTGTAACAGAGCCTTCTTTGTAATACTGTTCTCTTCTTACATGGTAGAAGGACACTTGGGCCCTCTTCCAAACCAAGGCCCTAGGGTGACTGATACATCTGACCCCCCTTAAAACGTACTGTGGTCACACAAGTGCATAGCAATAGGGAGACTATAGGTAACTCAGGGTGTGCAAAGGCCCTTCTGCTTCATACTTAGACAACAGCAGTACAAATGGCACCTGGTAGGTCGACAGTCCACTTATTTTCATTTTGCATTGGGGCCAGAAACTTGCCACTTTATAGATGATAATTATTGATGATATGATTATAAAAAAATTATTTTCAGCTACTTTGCCGAATTTTACAAAAAAAAATAACGTCATCACAAAGCACATTTGTAAATAGTGGGTGCAATGACAGGGTTCAGCGATTGCGCCGCTCCCCGTCATTTTACTCCTCATAGCTGATCGCGGCATCTGACAGCAATATTAGTGTACAATTTAAAAAAATATATATATATAAAATCATACTAACTCTCACTTATTAGATCGCGAAGAGTTGGTTGCCACCATCTTGATTGTATATCCAGCGCGAAAACTCGCATGGCCCATGATGGTGTCATCATGTTGGCCACTGTGATGACGGGGGATTTTGCGCGGGATCTTCAATCAAGATGGATATTGATGGCTCTTTTTTTTACGCTGAAATGGATTAGATAAGTATGTTTTTTTTCGTTTTGTTTTTTACTGCCATTCAGGGAAAATCAATTTGTTACCATGAAGCACGAGGAAATTCAGCTTTGTGGCTAATTTTCCCTGAAATTCAGATTTAGGTCCACTTTGCTGAGTTTGATTCACTCAACACTAATGATAATTGTTAATTGTTATTTTTTTTTATATGATAGATGGTGATGGACCAGGTCCAATCACGTTAATGGTCAACTTCTTAAATTAAGACTTTAATAAAATGTAGAAGCCAAATCATAGTTTAAAAATTGGTGGTTTTTGGGCATCTTGAATAATACATTTCTGATTTTGCTACAAACAGCATCATTCTTGTGTACATGTGGTGCCTGGTATTCCATCACAAGACCATTTACTTGAATGTGACTACACCGTAGGACCAGATACAGCGTCTATGCAGACGTGATAAAGGTTAAGTGATATGAAATTCAACATTTTACAAGAGTGTTCTTGGCTTTTATTTCAGGTTTCTGTAACCTTCAATGACTTCAGTCTTCAGAGCACTCCTGGGTGTACCTCAGACTATATTAGGATCTACGATGGACCCAGTAGGAGATCTCCAGTCCTGCTGAACAGCACATGTGGCAGCGCAAAAATTCCTACAGTAATTGGTTCCACAAACCAGATGCTGATGGAATTTGTTAGTGATGGCACTATTTCATCTAAGGGATTCAGTGCTTCGTATAACACAGGTGAGGAACAAGCAAATGGAGGTAAAAAATATGTAGTCGTTAAAAACTAAAACAATTTATATCTGATTATAAAAAGAAAGATAGATAGATAGATAGATAGATAGATGAAAGCAGTCAAGGGAGCTCATCTGTAGACAATGTCTAGGTATCCAACCTAACAATCCAAGAAATGTGTATTGAACACAATCTAGACAATCGTGTGACATTTTTAATGTGTCTTTTGAGGGTCCATGTAAAAATCTTCAATTGTGGCTTATGATCTTCACTTTATAACTCTGCTCTATAAATCCATTGTACACAGGCATTTTCTGATTTTAGTATTTGCTATTTTTAGTATTTTATATACAGTCATGTGAAAAAATTAGGACACCCTTTGAAAGCATGTGGTTTTTTGTAACATTTTTAATAAAAGGTTATTTCATCTCCGTTTCAACAATACAGAGAGATTAAAGTAATCCAACTAAACAAAGAAAACTGAAGAAAAGTCTTTTCAAGATCTTCTGTAAATGTCATTCTACAAAAATGCCTATTCTAACTGAGGAAAAAGATAGGACACCCTCACATGTATTCCCTCTTAAATTGGCTCAGATCTCACACAGGTATATCACACCAGGTGCACATAATTAGTAGATCGTTACTCTGCATGTTGAATGAGGCTTGCCCTATTTAAACCTCAGACATTTAGTTTGGTGTGCTCCTGACTGTTGAAGTGAGAGTGAGCACCATGGTGAGAGCAAAAGAGCTGTCAGAGGACTTCAGAAAAAAGATTGTAGCAGCCTATGAGTCTGGGAAGGGATTTAAAAAGATCTCAAAAGATTTTGAAATCAGCCATTCCACTGTCCGGAAGATAGTCTACAAGTGGAGGGCTTTCAAAACAACTGCCAACATGCCCAGGACTGGTCGCCCCAGCAAGTTCACCCCAAGAGCAGACCGCAAGATGCTAAAAGAGGTCTCCAAAAACCCTAAAGTGTCATCTCGAGAACTACAGCAGGCTCTGGCTACTGTTGATGTAGAAGTACATGCCTCTACAATCAGAAAGAGACTGTACAAGTTTAACTTGCATGGGAGGTGTGCAAGGAGGAAACCTTTGCTTTCCAAGAGAAACATCGAGGCCAGACTGACATTTGCCAAAGATAAAGTTGACAAAGACCAGGACTTCTGGAATAATGTTCTTTGGACAGATGAGTCCAAAATTGAATTATTTGGACACAACAGCAGAGGACATGTTTGGCGTAAACCAAACACAGCATTCCAAGAAAAGAACCTCATACCAACTGTGAAGCATGGAGGTGGAAGTGTCATGGTTTGGGGCTGCTTTGCTGCAGCAGGACCTGGTCAGCTCACCATCATAGAATCCACGATGAATTCTACTGTGTATCAGAAGGTGCTTGAAGAACATGTGAGACCATCAGTTAGAAAATTAAAGCTGAAGCGGAACTGGACCATGCAACATGACAATGACCCAAAACATACTAGTAAATCAACCAAAGATTGGCTGAAAAAGAAGAAATGGAGAGTCCTGGAATGGCCAAGTCAAAGTCCAGATTTGAATCCCATTGAGATGCTGTGGGGTGACTTGAAAAGGGCTGTACGTGCAAGAAACCCCTCAAACATCTCACAGCTGAAAAAGTTCTGCATTGAGGAGTGGGGTAAAATTTCCTCAGACCGATGTCGAAGACTGGTAGATGGCTACAAGAACCGTCTCACTGCAGTTATTTCAGCCAAAGGAGGTAACACTCGCTATTAGGGGCAAGGGTGTCCTATCTTTTTCCTCAGTTAGAATAGGCATTTTTGTAGAATGACATTTACAGAAGATCTTGAAAAGACTTTTCTTCAGTTTTCTTTGTTTAGTCGGATTACTTTAATCTCTCTGTATTGTTGAAACGGAGATGAAATAACCTTTTATTAAAAATGTTACAAAAAACCACATGCTTTCAAAGGGTGTCCTAATTTTTTCACATGACTGTATTTTGTGTCTTCTGGTAATTACTGTACCTAACATTTACATTGCTTTATTTTAGTGCCATGTGGAGGAACTTTCTTTACGGCAACATATAACATCACATCTCCAGGTTACGCCTCAGGGTCCTACTTTCCCAACCTGAACTGTTTTTTTACTATATATGCACCTACCGGATACAAGGTGATTAGCTATAACATCTCATAAGTCTGTTTCATTATTCTTAAAGGGGTTTTCTGAGATTTAGATATTGGTGACTTATCCTCAGGATAGGTCATCAATATCAGATGGACAGGTATCCGACTCCTGGCACCCCCACAGATCAGCTGTGCTGGTATGCTTAAAGCATGCAATGCACAGCACCGTCACTTGAATATGACTGAGCTGTGCCTAGATCATTTGACTGATGAACATGCCATCATTGGTCTAGGAAGAAGTCGTAATGCTTCACCCTTTTCAAAAAGCTGTTCAACTGAGGTGTCGGGAGTAGGACCCCCAACAATCTGTTATTGATGACCTATCCTAGAATCTCAGAAAACCTTTTTAATTCTGGGTTTCATTATTCTAACATCTGGATGTATATGGTCTCCCTCTTTTTTCCACAGATCTCACTAAAAGGAACATATGACATAGAGTCAGCTATATCTTGCTATATGGATAGCCTGGAAGTCTATGGCAGTGGGGTGGAGGACACGTCACCCACATATATGTTTTGTGGAAAAGGCTCAATTTCTATTACTTCAGTTGGTAATAAAATCCTCATGAATTTCCAAACTAATAGATCCGTAGCGAGAAAAGGATTCCTTCTGACGTACACCATCTGTGAGTAACTTTTTAAAAAACTTTTTAGTTTTTAATATAACCGTGATATAAAAGCTTTTGAAGCCTATAAAGGAGTTTTTCTATCAAGTTATGATCAATGAAGTCCCATAAGGACCACCATGATAAGCAGAGCAAAGGGGGATCGTGTGAGCACCTAGGCTCCTTCACTGTATTACTGAACTTCGTAACATCTATACTTGAGTGGGTGTCAATGAGCTGAACATGTCTAACACAGTAACTCACTTATGGACATCACTAAACGATGTACTAATTTCCACGAAGAACACAAAAACAGCAAAAATTAAAACACCGTTGTATCTACTGACCATCACAAAATAGAGAATATTCAACTACAAATGAAGTGACACATCATATGTGAAATCTAGTGTAAAACATTCTAATTTTGATTATTTTATATCCTTTTTACAGTCAAGGCAACCTGAACCTGAAAATTTAACAAATTCATTTGAAGAAAATTGAAATGGCTGGAAAGACGGTGCTTTTTTTTCCTATATATTTTGATTTAAAATGTATTTGAGCGTTTTATTTTGTCATTTTTTTATTCTTAAATTTTAATATTACATTGAATTTACTGCTTAATAAACTTGGCTTTTCTACTGATTTTTTAAAACACTGTGTGTATTGTATATTTATGTCATCAACATAATGCAAGATCATCATCAGTATTATTCATCTATCAGTTTTATATAATAATTGTCATTTTCGAAGTAATTTAACCACTTCAGCCCCCCTAGCTTAAACCCCCTTAATGACCAGACCACTTTTTACAATTCTGCACTACACTAATTTCACGGTTTATTGCTCGGTCATACAACTTACCACCCAAATGAATTTTGCCTCCTTTTCTTCTCACTAATAGAGCTTTCACTTGGTGGTATTTCATTTCTGCTTACATTTTAACTTTTTTTGATAATAATCAAAATGTAACAAAATTTTTGCAAAAAAACTAAATTTTTCACTTTTTGTTGTAAAATTTTTCAATTTAAACTACATTTCTATATAAATTTTTCTCTAAATTTATTGTTCTACATGTATTTGATTTAAAAAAAAGATAAGTGTAAAATAAGTGTATATAAGTTCTACAGCATGGGTATATGTAAAAATACACCCCAAAACTAGAGTTGAGCGAACACCTGGATGTTCGGGTTCGAGAAGTTCGGCCGAACATCCCGGAAATGTTCGGGTTCGGGATCCGAACCCGATCCGAACTTCGTCCCGAACCCGAACCCCATTGAAGTCAATGGGGACCCGAACTTTTCGGCACTAAAACGGCTGTAAAACAGCCCAGGAAAGGGCTAGAGGGCTGCAAAAGGCAGCAACATGTAGGTAAATCCCCTGCAAACAAATGTGGATAGGGAAATGAATAAAAATAAAAATTAAATAAATAAAAATTAACCAAAATCAATTGGAGAGAGGTCCCATAGCAGAGAATCTGGCTTCCCGTCACCCACCACTGGAACAGTCCATTCTCAGATATTTAGGCCCCGGAACCCAGGCAGAGAAGAGAGAGGTCCCGTAACAGAGAATCTGGCTTCATGTCAGCAGAGAATTAGTCTGCATGTCATAGCAGAGAATGAGGCTTCACGTCAGCCACCACTGCAACAGTCCATTGGCATATATTTAGGCCCAGCACCCAGGCAGAGGAGAGAGGTCCCGTAACAGACAATCTGGCTTCATGTCAGCAGAGAATCAGTCTGCATGTCATAGCAGAGAATCAGGCTTCACGTCACCCACCACTGCAACAGTCCATTTTCATATATTTAGGCCCAGCACCCAGGCAGAGGAGAGAGGTCCCGTAACAGAGGATCTGGCTTCATGTCAGCAGAGAATTAGTCTGCATGTCATAGCAGAGAATGAGGCTTCACGTCAGCCACCACTGCAACAGTCCATTGGCATATATTTAGGCCCAGCACCCAGGCAGAGGAGAGAGGTCCCGTAACAGAGAATCTGGCTTCATGTCAGCAGAGAATCAGTCTTCATGTCATAGCAGAGAATCAGGCTTCACGTCAGCCACCACTGCAACAGTCCATTGTCATAAATTTAGGCCCAGCACTAGTGTTGAGCGGCATGTCCCATATTCGAATTCGCGAAATTTCGCGAATATTCGAAAGAATATTCGTAAAATATTCGCGAATATTCGAGTTCATTATTTCGCATATGCGATAATTCGAATTTTCGCATTTCGCATAATACATATGCTATGCAAAATTCGCATGTGCGCTAATGAAATCGCCTTACGAAGATTCGCAACTCAATTCAATCACTAATGTATGAATGCAAAGGCTGTTCTGGGACAAGTGTAGATATTCGCATGTGCGCTAATATAATCGCCTTACGAAGATTCGCAACTCAATCACTTTCTAGGCAATGTGAGACTTTTGGGAATCAATCGAGATACAGTGGGGGGTGATGACAGTAGTTGACAGAGTACAGATCAATGTAATCTGTAAGGTGGAAACTAAAATAAAAAATACGAATATTCGTAAATCGAATTTTACGAAGTTCGAAATATTCGCGAATATGGTGATATACTATATGAATGCACAGGCCTTTGCCTCTCTGTTCTGGGGACAAGTGTAGATATTCGCATGTGCGTTAATAAAATCGCCTTACGAAGATTCGCAACTCAATTCAATCACTAATGTATGAATGCAATGCCCTTTGCCTCTGTTCTGGGACAAGTGTAGATATTCGCATGTGCGCTAATAAAATCGCCTTACGAAGATTCGCACCTCAATCACTTTCTAGGCAATGTGAGACTTTTGGGAATCAATCGAGATACAGTGGGGGGTGATGACAGTAGTTGACAGAGTACAGATCAATGTAATCTGTAAGGTGGAAAGTAAAATAAAAAATATGAATATTCGTAAATCGAATTTTACGAAGTTCTACGTATTCGCGAATATGGTGCTATACTATATGAATGCACAGGTCTTTGCCTCTCTGTTCTGGGGACAAGTGTAGATATTTGCATTTGCGTAAATAAAATCGCCTTACGAAGATTCGCAGCTCAATTCAATCACTAATGTATGAATGCAAAGCCCTTTGCCTCTGTTCTGGGACGTGCCGATATTCGCATGTGCGCTAATAAAATCGCCTTACGAAGATTCGCGCCTCAATCACTTTCTAGGCAATGTGAGTAAGATCTTAGCTGTTGGACCTTTGGGAAACAATCAATTATATGTGTACTGTAATTTTGTGGGGGGGGAAAAAAAAAAAAAACGAATATTCGTTTTTACAAATATATAGCACTATATTCAAAATATTCGCGAAATCGCGAAGTTGCGATATTCGCGAAAAAAATTCGCTTTTCGAATATTCGCGCTCAACACTACCCAGCACCCAGGCAGAGGAGAGAGGTCCCGTAACAGACAATCTGGCTTCATGTCAGCAGAGAATCAGTCTGCATGTCATAGCAGAGAATGAGGCTTCACGTCAGCCACCACTGCAACAGTCCATTGGCATATATTTAGGCCCAGCACCCAGGCAGAGGAGAGAGGTCCCGTAACAGAGGATCTGGCTTCATGTCAGCAGAGAATCAGTCTGCATGTCATAGCAGAGAATCAGGCTTCACGTCAGCCACCACTGCAACAGTCCATTGTCATAAATTTAGGCCCAGCACCCAGGCAGAGGAGAGAGGTCCCGTAACAGAGGATCTGGCTTCATGTCAGCAGAGAATCAGTCTGCATGTCATAGCAGAGAATCAGGCTTCACGTCAGCCACCACTGCAACAGTCCATTGGCATATATTTAGGCCCAGCACCCAGGCAGAGGAGGGAGGTCCCGTAACAGAGAATCTGGCTTCATGTCAGCAGAGAATTAGTCTGCATGTCATAGCAGAGAATGAGGCTTCACGTCAGCCACCACTGCAACAGTCCATTGGCATATATTTAGGCCCAGCACACACACAGGCAGAGGAGAGAGGTCCCGTAACAGAGAATCTGGCTTCATGTCAGCAGAGAATCAGTCTGCATGTCATAGCAGAGAATGAGGCTTCACGTCAGCCACCACTGCAACAGTCCATTGGCATATATTTAGGCCCAGCACACACACAGGCAGAGGAGAGAGGTCCCGTAACAGAGAATCTGTCTTCATGTCAGCAGAGAATTAGTCTGCATGTCATAGCAGAGAATGAGGCTTCACGTCAGCCACCACTGCAACAGTCCATTGGCATATATTTAGGCCCAGCACACACACAGGCAGAGGAGAGAGGTCCCGTAACAGAGAATCTGTCTTCATGTCAGCAGAGAATTAGTCTGCATGTCATAGCAGAGAATGAGGCTTCACGTCAGCCACCACTGCAACAGTCCATTGGCATATATTTAGGCCCAGCACCCAGGCAGAGGAGGGAGGTCCCGTAACAGAGAATCTGTCTTCATGTCAGCAGAGAATCAGTCTGCATGTCATAGCAGAGAATGAGGCTTCACGTCACCCACCACTGCAACAGTCCATTGGCATATATTTAGGCCCAGCACCCAGGCAGAGGAGGGAGGTCCCGTAACAGAGAATCTGGCTTCATGTCAGCAGAGAATCATTCTGCATGTCATAGCAGAGAATCAGGCTTCACGTCACCCAACATTGGAACAGTCCATTGGCATATATTTAGGCCCCGGCACCCAGACACAGGAGAGGTTCATTCAACTTTGGGTAGCCTCGCAATATAATGGTAAAATGAAAATAAAAATAGGATTGAATGAGGAAGTGCCCTGGAGTCCAATAATATATGGTTAAGGGGAGGTAGTTAATGTCTAATCTGGACAAGGGACGGACAGATCCTGTGGGATCCATGCCTGGTTCATTTTTATGAACGTCAGCTTGTCCACATTGGCTGTAGACAGGCGGCTGCGTTTGTCTGTAATGACGCCCCCTGCCGTGCTGAATACACGTTCAGACAAAACGCTGGCCGCCGGGCAGGCCAGCACCTCCAAGGCATAAAAGGCTAGCTCTGGCCACGTGGACAATTTAGAGACCCAGAAGTTGAATGGGGCCGAACCATCAGTCAGTACGTGGAGGGGTGTGCACACGTACTGTTCCACCATGTTAGTGAAATGTTGCCTCCTGCTAACACGTTGCGTATCAGGTGGTGGTGCAGTTAGCTGTGGCGTGTTGACAAAAGTTTTCCACATCTCTGCCATGCTAACCCTGCCCTCAAAGGAGCTGGCATTGACACAGCTGCCTTGGCGACCTCTTGCTCCTCCTCTGCCTTGGCCTTGGGCTTCCACTTGTTCCCCTGTGACATTTGGGAATGCTCTCAGTAGCGCGTCTACCAACGTGCGCTTGTACTCGCGCATCTTCCTATCACGCTCCAGTGCAGGAAGTAAGGTGGGCACATTGTCTTTGTAGCGTGGATCCAGCAGGGTGGCAACCCAGTAGTCCGCACAGGTTAAAATGTGGGCAACTCTGCTGTCGTTGCGCAGGCACTGCAGCATGTAGTCGCTCATGTGTGCCAGGCTGCCCAGGGGTAAGGACAAGCTGTCCTCTGTGGGAGGCGTATCGTCATCGTCCTGCCTTTCCCCCCAGCCACGCACCAGTGATGGACCCGAGCTGCGTTGGGTGCCACCCCGCTGTGACCATGCTTCATCCTCATCCTCCTCCACCTCCTCCTCATCCTCATCCTCCTCGTCCTCCAGTAGTGGGCCCTGTCTGGCCACATTTGTACCTGGCCTCTGCTGTTGCCAAAAACCTCCCTCTGAGTCACTTCGAAGAGACTGGCCTGAAAGTGCTAAAAATGACCCCTCTTCCTCCTCCTCCTCCTCCTCCTGGGCCACCTCCTCTTGCATCATCGCCCTAAGTGTTTTCTCAAGGAGACATAGAAGTGGTATTGTAACGCTGATAACGGCGTCATCGCCACTGGCCATGTTGGTGGAGTACTCGAAACAGCGCAACAGGGCACACAGGTCTCGCATGGAGGCCCAGTCATTGGTGGTGAAGTGGTGCTGTTCTGTAGTGCGACTGACCCGTGCGTGCTGCAGCTGAAACTCCACTATGGCCTGCTGCTGCTCGCACAGTCTGTCCAGCATGTGCAAGGTGGAGTTCCACCTGGTGGGCACGTCGCATATGAGGCGGTGAGCGGGAAGGCCGAAGTTACGCTGTAGCGCAGACAGGCGAGCAGCAGCAGGATGTGAACGCCGGAAGCGCGAACAGACGGCCCGCACTTTATGCAGCAGCTCTGACATGTCGGGGTAGTTGTGAATGAACTTCTGCACCACCAAATTCAGCACATGCGCCAAGCAAGGGATGTGCGTCAAATTGGCTAGTCCCAGAGCTGCAACGAGATTTCGCCCATTATCACACACCACCAGGCCGGGCTTGAGGCTCACCGGCAGCAACCACTCGTCGGTCTGTTGTTCAATACCCCGCCACAACTCCTGTGCGGTGTGGGGCCTGTCCCCCAAACATATGAGTTTCAGAATGGCCTGCTGACGTTTACCCCGGGCTGTGCTGAAGTTGGTGGTGAAGGTGTGTGGCTGACTGGATGAGCAGGTGGAAGAAGAGGAGGAGGAAGCCGAGAAGGAGGAGGTGGCAACAGGAGGCAAAGAATGTTGCCCTGCGATCCTTGGCGGCGGAAGGACGTGCGCCAAACAGCTCTCCGCCTGGGGCCCAGCTGCCACTACATTTACCCAGTGTGCAGTTAGGGAGATATAGCGTCCCTGGCCGTGCTTACTGGTCCACGTATCTGTGGTTAGGTGGACCTTGCTACAGATGGCGTTGCGCAGTGCACACTTGATTTTATCGGATACTTGGTTGTGCAGGGAAGGCACGGCTCTCTTGGAGAAGTAGTGCCGGCTGGGAACAACATACTGTGGGA
This sequence comes from Bufo gargarizans, assembly GCF_014858855.1. Classification (NCBI taxonomy): domain Eukaryota; kingdom Metazoa; phylum Chordata; class Amphibia; order Anura; family Bufonidae; genus Bufo; species Bufo gargarizans. Next base: position 79,529,427 of record NC_058090.1, read on the forward strand.
CAGCAAGCGACATGAGCTGTTTGAAGCTGTCTGTGTCCACCAGCCTAAATGACAGCATTTCATAGGCCAGTAGTTTAGAAATGCTGGCATTCAGGGCCAGGGATCGAGGGTGGCTAGGTGGGAATTTACGCTTTCTATCAAATGTTTGTGAGATGGAGAGCTGAACGCTGGCGTGTGACATGGTTGAGACGCTTGGTGACGGAGGTGGTGGTGGTGGTGTTGGTGGTACATCCCCTGTTTGCTGGGCGGCAGGTGCCAACGTTCCTCCAGAGGCGGAGGAAGAGGCCGAGGCGGCAGCAGCAGAATAGGCCGAGGCGGCAGCAGCAGAAGAGGTAGCAGGGGGAGCCTGAGTGACTTCCTTGGTTTTAAGGTGTTTACTCCACTGCAGTTCATGCTTTGCATGCAGGTGCCTGGTCATGCAGGTTGTGCTCAGGTTCAGAACGTTAATGCCTCGCTTCAGGCTCTGATGGCACAGCGTGCAAACCACTCGGGTCTTGTCGTCAGCACATTGTTTGAAGAAGTGCCATGCCAGGGAACTCCTTGAAGCTGCCTTTGGGGTGCTCGGTCCCAGATGGCGGCGGTCAGTAGCAGGCGGAGTCTCTTGGCGGCGGGTGTTCTGCTTTTGCCCACTGCTCCCTCTTTTGCTATGCTGTTGGCTCGGTCTCACCACTGCCTCTTCCTCCGAACTGTGAAAGTCAGTGGCACGACCTTCATTCCATGTGGGGTCTAGGACCTCATCGTCCCCTGCATCGTCTTCCACCCAGTCTTGATCCCTGACCTCCTGTTCAGTCTGCACACTGCAGAAAGACGCAGCAGTTGGCACCTGTGTTTCGTCATCATCAGAGACATGCTGAGGTGGTATTCCCATGTCCTCATCATCAGGAAACATAAGTGGTTGTGCGTCAGTGCATTGTATGTCTTTCACCGCTGGGGAAGGGCTAGGTGGATGCCCCTGGGAAACCCTGCCAGCGGAGTCTTCAAACAGCATAAGAGACTGCTGCATAACTTGAGGCTGAGACAGTTTCCCTGGTATGCATGGGGGTGATGTGACAGACTGATGGGGTTGGTTTTCAGGCGCCATCTGTGCGCTTTCTGCAGAAGACTGGGTGGGAGATAATGTGAACGTGCTGGATCCACTGTCGGCCACCCAATTGACTAATGCCTGTACCTGCTCAGGCCTTACCATCCTTAGAACGGCATTGGGCCCCACCATATATCGCTGTAAATTCTGGCGGCTACTGGGACCTGAGGTAGTTGGTACACTAGGACGTGTGGATGTGGCAGAACGGCCACGTCCTCTCCCAGCACCAGAGGGTCCACTAACACCACCACGACCATGTCCACGTCCGCGTCCCTTACTAGATGTTTTTCTCATTGTTATGGTTCACCACAACAACAAATATATTATTTGGCCCAATGTATTGTATTCAAATTCAGCGGGATATAAATTTGAGGCCTAGTATTTAGGCGCTGGGTGACCGGTATGGATTTAGTGACAGAATTCGACTTGGAAATGCACAGAAGCGTGTGTGTGTGAAGTTATTCTGAATGACCCAATGTGCACCTTGAATATTATATACCCTTTTAGGGATAGATTTCAAATAGCTCTGATATAGCAGAAACCACTAAATTATGAAATTGCTAAATTGGGAATTGTATTTCAACCCAGAACAAGAAATGTGCTTGAACGGACACTAAATAACTCGCCCAGCTACAGCACTAACGAGAGATTTAGCAGGATATAAATTTGAGGCCTAGTATTTAGGCGCTGGGTGACAGGTATGGGTTTAGTGACAGAATTAGACTTGGAAATACACAGTAGCGGGTGTGTGTGAAGTTATTCTGAATGACCCAATGTGCACCTTGAATATTATATACCCTTTTAGGGATAGATTTCAAATAGCTCTGATATAGCAGAAACCACTAAATTATGAAATTGCTAAATTGGGAATTGTATTTCAACCCAGAACAAGAAATGTGCTTGAACGGACACTAAATAACTCGCCCAGCTACAGCACTAACGAGAGATTTAGCAGGATATAAATTTGAGGCCTAGTATTTAGGCGCTGGGTGACAGGTATGGGTTTAGTGACAGAATTAGACTTGGAAATACACAGTAGCGGGTGTGTGTGAAGTTATTCTGAATGACCCAATGTGCACCTTGAATATTATATACCCTTTTAGGGATAGATTTCAAATAGCTCTGATATAGCAGAAACCACTAAATTATGAAATTGCTAAATTGGGAATTGTATTTCAACCCAGAACAAGAAATGTGCTTGAACGGACACTAAATAACTCGCCCAGCTACAGCACTAAGGACAGATTTAGCTGGATATAAATTTGAGGCCTAGTATTTAGGCGCTGGGTGACCGGTATGGGTTTAGTGACAGAATTAGACTTGGAAATACACAGTAGCGGGTGTGTGTGAAGTTATTCTGAATGACCCAATGTGTACCTTGAATATTATATACCCTTTTAGGGATAGATTTCAAATAGCTCTGATATAGCAGAAACCACTAAATTATGAAATTGCTAAATTGGGAATTGTATTTCAACCCAGAACAAGAAATGTGCTTGAACGGACACTAAATAACTCACCCAGCTACAGCACTAACGAGAGATTTAGCTGGATATAAATTTGAGGCCTAGTATTTAGGCGCTGGGTGACAGGTATGGGTTTAGTGACAGAATTAGACTTGGAAATACACAGTAGCGGGTGTGTGTGAAGTTATTCTGAATGACCCAATGTGCACCTTGAATATTATATACCCTTTTAGGGATAGATTTCAAATAGCTCTGATATAGCAGAAACCACTAAATTATGAAATTGCTAAATTGGGAATTGTATTTCAACCCAGAACAAGAAATGTGCTTGAACGGATACTAAATAACTCGCCCAGCTACAGCACTAAGGACATATTTAGCTGGATATAAATTTGAGGCCTAGTATTTAGGCGCTGGGTGACAGGTATGGGTTTAGTGACAGAATTAGACTTGGAAATACACAGTAGCGGGTGTGTGTGAAGTTATACTGAATGTCCCTATGTGCACCTTCAATATGATCTACCCTTTTAGGGATAGATTTCAAATAGCTCTGATATAGCAGAAACCACTAAATTATGAAATTGCTAAATTGGGAATTGTATTTCAACCCAGAACAAGAAATGTGCTTGAACGGACACTAAATAACTCGCCCAGCTACAGCACTAACGAGAGATTTAGCAGGATATAAATTTGAGGCCTAGTATTTAGGCGCTGGGTGACAGGTATGGGTTTAGTGACAGAATTAGACTTGGAAATACACAGTAGCGGGTGTGTGTGAAGTTATTCTGAATGACCCAATGTGCACCTTGAATATTATATACCCTTTTAGGGATAGATTTCAAATAGCTCTGATATAGCAGAAACCACTAAATTATGAAATTGCTAAATTGGGAATTGTATTTCAACCCAGAACAAGAAATGTGCTTGAACGGACACTAAATAACTCGCCCAGCTACAGCACTAAGGACAGATTTAGCTGGATATAAATTTGAGGCCTAGTATTTAGGCGCTGGGTGACAGGTATGGGTTTAGTGACAGAATTAGACTTGGAAATGCACAGTAGCGGGTGTGTGAAGTTATTCTGAATGACCCTATGTGCACCTTGAATATTATATACCCTTTTAGGGATAGATTTCAAATAGCTCTGATACAGCAGAAACCACTAAATTTTTAAATTGCTAAATTGGGAATTGTATTTCAACCCAGAACAAAAAATGTGCTTTGACGGACACTAAATAACTTTCCCAGCCACAACAGGACAGCGGTAACGAGAGATTTAGCGGGATATAAATTTGAGGCCTAGTATTTAGGCGCTGGGTGACCGGTATGGATTTAGTGACAGAATTAGACTGGGATATGGCCAAAAAATAACCACACTATTGCTGGTTAAATGCACTTGGTGATGGGCGCAGCTTGCCCCTGATGTAGTATATGGCCAAAAAATGAACAGACTATTGCTGGTTAAATGCACTTGGTGTCACAGCTTGACCAACCACACTACTGAGGGTTAAATGCACTTGGTGACGGGCGCAGCTTGCCCCTGATTTAGTATATGGCCAAAAAATGAACAGACTATTGCTGGTTAAATGCACTTGGTGTGATAGCTTGACCAACCACACTACTGAGGGTTAAATGCACTTGGTGTGACAGCTTCACCCTGATGTAGGCTTTAGCCAAAAAACAACCACACCATTGAGGGTTAAATGCACTTGGTCGCAGCTTGTGCTGGCGCACCACAAGACACAAAATGGCCGCCGATCACCCCAGAAAAATGTGACTGACAAACGGTCTGTGCAGCCTAAAAACAGTGAGCAATTGAGGATCAGCAGCTCAATGATCCACAGCTGCAGATCGATCAGTTAATCAAGTCCTTTGGAGGAGTTAATCTGCCTAATCTCGCCCTACTGTCGCAGCCGCAACCTCTCCCTACGCTAATCAGAGCAGAGTGACGGGCGGCGCTATGTGACTCCAGCTTAAATAGAGGCTGGGTCACATGGTGCTCTGGCCAATCACAGCCATGCCAATAGTAGGCATGGCTGTGATGGCCTCTTGGGGCAAGTAGTATGACGCTTGTTGATTGGCTGCTTTGCAGCCTTTCAAAAAGCGCCAAGAAAGCGTCACAAAAGCGCGAAGAAAGCGACGAACACCGAACCCGAACCCGGACTTTTACGAAAATGTCCGGGTTCGGGTCCGTGTCACGGACACCCCAAAATTCGGTACGAACCCGAACTATACAGTTCGAGTTCGCTCATCCCTACCCAAAACACATTGCCCTACGTCTCCTGAGTATGGCAATACCACATGTGTGACACTTTTTTGCAGCCTAGGTGCTCAAAGGGGCCCAAATTCCAATGAGTATCTTTTAGGAGGGCATTTTTAGGCATTTGGATTCCAGACTTCTTCTCACGCTTTAGGGCCCCTAAAATACCAGGACAGTATAAATACCCCACATGTGACCCCATTTTGGAAAGAAGACACCCCAAGGCATTCCGTGAGGGGCATGGTGAGTTCCTAGAATATTTTTTTTTGCACAAGTTAGCGGAAAATAATTTTGTAAGAGAAAAAAAAAAAAAAAAAAACATTTTCCGCTAACTTGTGCCAAAAAATTAATATATTCTAGGAACTCACTATGCCTCTCACGGAATACCTTGGGGTGTCTTGTTTCCAAAATGGGGTCACTTATGGGGTATTTATTCTGCCCTGGCATTTTAGGGGCCCTAAAGCGTGAGAAGAAGTCTGGAATATAAATGTCTAAAAATGTTTACGCATTTGGATTCTGTGAGGGGTATGGTGAGTTCATGTGAGATTTTATTTTTTGTCACAAGTTAGTGGAATATGAGACTTTGTAAGAAAAAAAATATATAAAAATTCCGCTAACTTGTGCCAAAAAGAAAAAATCTTCTATGAACTCGCCATGCCCCTCAAAAGTGATCTTTATAGCGCCACAGGGATTTTACGGTGTTTTTGCAACTGTGCGCACAAGATCAGGCCTGATCGGGCGAACACTGTGTTTTTTGTAGAGCCTATAGAACATGTCCTATTCTGGCATTTTCTATATAGTTCTGGCAATGTTCTGATCCGCACATTGACGGTGTCCGTGTTTTTCAGATCCGCGGTGTCCGTGTTTTGCGGATCCGCGGATCCGTGGATCCGCAAAACACATACAGACGTCTGAATGAAGCCTTACAGGGGGGTGATCAGGGGTTAATAAGTGACGGGGGGTGCAGTGTAGTGTAGTGTGGTGCTTGGTGCTACTTATAACAGAGCTGCTTGTGTCCTCTGGTGGTCGATCCAAGCAAAAGGGACCACCAGAGGACCAGGTAGCAGGTATATCAGACGCTGTTAACAAAACAGCATCTGATATACCTTTCAAGGGTTAAAAAAAAGTCGCATCTACAGCCTGCCAGCGAATGATTGCCGCTGGCAGGCTGTAGATCCACTGGTTTACCTTGCGATCCTGTGAACGCGCGCCCCTGTGTGCGCGCGTTCACAGGAAATCTCACCTCTCGCGAGAGGACGTATAGCCGCGTCCAGGAGGAACAATCCTGCGTGCGGCGGTCCTGAGAAGGTTAAAGGCTGTGGACACCTTTGTGCAGTTAATTTGCAAAAACAATATTGCTCTTGTGTTCCCTAAATGCAAAATATTAAACATTTCTAAATAGTATTCTATTTTTAAAAAAAAACATAAAAAAACATTTTGCTGCTGCAAAGTCTGTGAAACTCCTTCACATAGCTGGATTAAATTAATCCAACAGCATAATGCTTCTGGCTATGTCAGCTTTCTCTGCATCCCCCCCCCCCCCTCCTTATTTCACTCACTGTCCTTTAATTTCTAGAGTCTTGGTGAATCTGTGAAAGGCTGTGCACCAGAACTGAAATCTGCACCAAGTTACTAAACATAAACAATAATAAATGCACTGGGCCAACTAGACCCAGCCTCGCAGTGCCCATTCTCCCACCCATCTGTGGAGACCAACGCATATAGCCCAAAATAGTCAAGAATTTAGCACAAGTAATATGAGTTCCAAAATTTGCTATGTTTGTCTCTAGAACCATTGACATACTGTAGATGAATGATAACTGTCCCTTTGTTTATGTCCAATATTCTTCACTAGAAATCAGTGAATTTCTTGAAAATATTTTGGGTGCTTCTCTAACAAATTTTGATTTGAGTGTTTATAAATTTGACCTGGATTGAAAGTGCTCTAATTGGCTTGAAAATTAGTGTATGGCACTCTGAGGTCTCCTAGGACTTATATTTCATTTCTTTTATTATTTCTTTTCTTTTCAAAATGTATCTCTTTGTCTCTATTGTATTTCAAGCTCTTTAATGCAAAGACAGCAATGCTAAATAGATTTGGAGTGACACTGACATGTTATAGGCAAATTTATTTGCCAGATTTGTGCGAGGGGAGGCGGGGTTACTCGCAAAGAAAACATGGAGGGACGCATCAGAATGACGACTGGGTGTCTCACGTCACTTCTGGTTCGTCCACTGCACTGGGGAAGCGGGAGATTCGAGCGGGCAGCATCTTTCCTTTGGCAGTCAGAACACCGGCACTTTCGGTAAGATTGAGGCTTTCCGTGGGTCCAGTGTCAGATCTGGTCGGCATTGTGTAGGGGGTTTTGCCTTATAACGAGGTCGGCTTGATTTATTGTCTAACCCAGGGGCAGCTCTGCCCTGTCTGCTTCATAGTTCAGCATCATGCGATTGCCTGTTCTGTCTGTGCACTGGCTCGTAGCTCCGTTCCCTTCCTCTGCTGGTGGACTAGTGTTACGGCTGTTGTTAGGTAGGCCATCTAGCGGCCGCTTGTGGTATTGCAGGTGGAAATATATTAATGCAGTTGGAGAATGTGTGTATTAAATCAGTAGGTGCTGACTAGAATAATGCAAGGGGGGAGGGGGGGGACTTCAGGGGCCATTATGAAATAATTAAAAGCAGGTTACTTAATGGAGAGTTAAAAATAAATAATAATTAATTTTATATATATATATATATATATATATATATATATATATATAGCAAACAAATAAAGTAGCAGCACACCACTAAATGCACTAAGACTGAGTATACAAGTGAATATGTGAACAGGGTCAAATACATGACGCCAATATTATTATTATTATTATTATTTACTGCAAATGCAGTAAAGAAGCTTTTAGCGCATATTATTGATCAAAAATATGTCGGGCCCACCTACCAGGCGACAAGGTTGCTTCTTATCAGGTGGGACCTACTCTAACATGGAGGGTCCAGCTCCATTTTCACTCTGATTTAAAAACACCAAGGGCTGGGGGATGGGCGAGGAGTGCTAAGTTCCAAAGAGGATGCCTAGTCCTCTATAATATACATATAAGCAAAAAACGGAACAGCACCTCCTGAGACTAATCGCAGGTGCAGGCTACCCGGCAATAATACAGCAAACAAATAAAGTAGCAGCACACCACTAAATGCACTAAGACTGAGTATACAAGTGAATATGTGAACAGGGTCAAATACATGACGCCAATATTATTATTATTATTATTATTATTTACTGCAAATGCAGTAAAGAAGCTTTTAGCGCATATTATTGATCAAAAATATGTCGGGCCCACCTACCAGGCGACAAGGTTGCTTCTTATCAGGTGGGACCTACTCTAACATGGAGGGTCCAGCTCCATTTTCACTCTGATTTAAAAACACCAAGGGCTGGGGGATGGGCGAGGAGTGCTAAGTTCCAAAGAGGATGCCTAGTCCTCTATAATATACATATAAGCAAAAAACGGAACAGCACCTCCTGAGACTAATCGCAGGTGCAACCTTGTCGCCTGGTAGGTGGGCCCGACATATTTTTGATCAATAATATGCGCTAAAAGCTTCTTTACTGCATTTGCAGTAAATAATAATAATAATAATAATAATATTGGCGTCATGTATTTGACCCTGTTCACATATTCACTTGTATACTCAGTCTTAGTGCATTTAGTGGTGTGCTGCTACTTTATTTGTTTGCTGTATTATTGCCGGGTAGCCTGCACCTGCGATTAGTCTCAGGAGGTGCTGTTCCGTTTTTTGCTTATATGTATATTATAGAGGACTAGGCATCCTCTTTGGAACTTAGCACTCCTCGCCCATCCCCCAGCCCTTGGTGTTTTTAAATCAGAGTGAAAATGGAGCTGGACCCTCCATGTTAGAGTAGGTCCCACCTGATAAGAAGCAACCTTGTCGCCTGGTAGGTGGGCCCGACATATTTTTGATCAATAATATGCGCTAAAAGCTTCTTTACTGCATTTGCAGTAAATAATAATAATAATAATAATATTGGCGTCATGTATTTGACCCTGTTCACATATTCACTTGTATACTCAGTCTTAGTGCATTTAGTGGTGTGCTGCTACTTTATTTGTTTGCTGTATTATTGCCGGGTAGCCTGCACCTGCGATTAGTCTCAGGAGGTGCTGTTCCGTTTTTTGCTTATATATATATATATATATATATATATATATCTATTGTAGAGGACGCCAAGGTTGGGTCCTCAGTGACAGATATGTATCACCATTATTTGGGTTGTGGTGCCTTTAAGAAAGCACTACCTAGGATCCGGTAACCACAGGGTTAACGCACTCTCCTGATAAGAGGAAAAGGAAGTGAGGTGGTGGTGTGGAGTGTGTGGTGTGGTGGACACACTGCTGTGGTTGGCTGTGAACAGAGCCGGAAACTGAGGACATGTGGAAAGTTTGGCAGGAAAGCCGACTGGAATCTACTACGGACTAAAAAGAACCCAGGGTAAAAATACCTTTATTTTTGAATGGACTGTTCTATTGATTATGTTGTACTGAACTAAGCGGACTTTAACCACCTCAGCCCCCCTGGCGTAAACCCCCTTAACACCTTCAGGACCTTGGACGAGTATACTCGTCCTGGAACACTGGTACTTAGCGCTCCAGGACGAGTATACTCGTCCTGGCATTAAACTGTCACCATGTCTGCAAACATGTTGACAGTGCTGAGTGTCGGCTGTTACACACAGCCAGGCACCCAGGGTCAATGCCGAGGGGGGTCCTGTGACCCCCCCGTATCGGCGATTGGTGCAAACCGCAGGTCAATTCAGACCTGCGGTTTGCAGCGCTTTCTGTAGTTTCTGATACCTGAGGGTCCCTGACCGCAGGGATCAGAAACTTTAAAATGACGCTCTGGTATAAACGGCTGACATCGCGATGTCAGCCGTTTCACCCTTTCCATACAGCAGTCCGTACGGACCGCTGTATGGAAAGGGTTAAGTCAGGGAGCTCCCTCCCTCTGTCATCGGGGGGCTGCTGTGCCTTTTCAGCCCCCATATAGATGGGGGGACAGAGGGAGGGAGCTCCCCTCCTTCCCCTTCCCCGTCTGCTCAGTTGTGGCAGAAAAAATGTAAAGATAATAAAAACACATTTATCACTGAATAAAAATTAAAAAAATAAAATACACTACACATATTAGGTATCGCCGCATCCGTAACGACCTGATCTATAAAACAGTCATGTTACTTTCCCCGCACGGAGAACGCCAAAAAAATTAAAAAGAAAAAAACTATCAGGAAATTGAAATTTTGCCCACCTTACTTCCCAAAAAAGGTAATAAGAGTGATCAAAAGAGTTGCATGTACGCCGAAATAGTACCAATCAAACCGTCACCTCATCCCACAAAAAATGAGCCCCTACATGAGACAATGGCCCAAAAAAAAAAAAAATTATGGGGACATGATTTTTTTTGTTTCAAAAATGATATTATTGGGTAAAACTTACATAAATAAAAAAAAGTATACATATTAGGTATCGCCGCATCCGTATCGACCAGCTCTATAATAATATCACATGAGATAACCCCTCAGTTGAACACCGTAAAAAATAAAAAATAATTTTTTGTCACCTTACATCACAAAAAGTGTAATAGCAAGCGATCAAAAAGTCATATGCACCCCAAAATAGCGCCAATCAAACCGTCATCTCATCCCGCAAAAATCATACCCTACCCATGATAATCTCCCAAAAACTTAAAAAACTATGGCTCTTAGACTATGGAAACACTAAAACATGATTTTTTTTTGTTTCAAAAATGAAATCATTATGTAAAACTTACATAAATTTAAAAAAGTATACATATTAGGGATCGCCACATCCGTATCGACCGGCTCTATAAAAATATCACATGACCTAACCCCCTAAAATAAAAAATATAAATGGTGTAAAAAAAGCAATTTTTTGTCATCTTATGTCACATAAAGTGTAATAGCAAGTGATCAAAAAGTCATATCCACCCCAAAATAGTGCCAATAAAACCGTCATCTCATCCCACAAAAAATGAGACCCTACTTTAGATAATTGCCCAAATACTGAAAAAACTATGGCTCTCAGACTATGGAGGCACTAAAACATATTTTTTTTGTTTCTAAAATGAAATCATTGTGTAAAACTTACATAAATAAAAAAATTGTATACATATTAGGTATCGCCGCGTCCGTGACAACCTGCTCTATAATAAATACCACATGATCTAATCTATCAGATGAATGTTGTAAATAACAAAAAAAGGTGCCAAAAAAGCTATTCTTGTTACCTTGCCTTACAAAAAGTGTAATAAAGAGCAACCAAAAATCATATGTACCCTAAACTAGTACCAACAAAACTTCCACCCTATCCCGTAGCTTCTAAAATGGGGTCACTTTTTTGGAGTTTCTACTCTAGTGGTGCATTAGGGGGGCTTCAAATGGGACATGGTGTCCAAAAAAACTGTCTATCAAAATCTGCCTTCCAAAAACCATATGGCATTCCTTTCCTTCTGCGCCCTGCCGTGTGCCCGTACAGCAGTTTACAACCACATATGGGGTGTTTCTGTAAACTACAGAATCATGGCCATAAATAATGAGTTTTGTTTGGCTGTTAACCCTTGCTTTGTAACTAGAAAAAAAAATTGTAAAATGGAAATTCTGAAATTTCATCTCTAATTGCCAATAACTCTTGTGGAACGCCTAAAGGGTTAATGACATTTGTAAAATCTGTTTTGAATACCTTAAGGGGTGTAGTTTCTTAGATGGAGTCAATTTTATGGAGTTTCTACTCTAGGGGTGCATCAGGGGGGCTTCAAATGGGTCACGGTGTAAAAAAAAAAACTGTCTAGCAAAATCGGCCTTCCAGAAACCGTATGGCATTCCTTTCCTTCTGCGCCCTGCCATGTGCCCATACAGCAGTTTACGACCACATATATGGAGTTTCTGTAAACTACAGAATCAGGGCCATAAATAATGAGTCTTGTTTGGCTGTTAACCCTTGCTTTGTAAATGGAAAAAAATATTAAAATGGAAAATCTGCCAAAAAAGTGAAATTTTGAAATTGTATCTCTATTTTCCATTAATTCTTGTGGTACACCTAAAGGGTTAACAAAGTTTGTAAAATCAGTTTTGAATACCTTGAGGGGTGTAGTTTCTAGAATGGTGTCATCTTTGGGTGGTTTCTATTATATAAGCCTCACAAAGTGACTTCAGACCTGAACTGGTCCCTAAAAATTGGGTTTTTGAAAATTTCAGAACAATTTCAAGATTTGCTTCCAAACTTCTAAGCCTTGTAACATCCCCAAAATATAAAATATCATTCCTAAAATGATGCAAACATAAAGTAGACATATGGGGAATGTAAAGTAATAACTATGTTTGGAGGTATTACTATGTATTATAGAAGTAGAGAAATTGAAACTTGGAAATTTGAAATTTTTTAAGAATTTTTGGAAAATTTGGTATTTTTTTATAAATAATTTTTTTTTTTTTTTACTTCATTTTACCAGTGTCATGAAGTACAATATGTGCCAAAAAAACTATCTCAGAATGGCCTGGATAAGTCAAAGCGTTTTAAAGTTATCACCACATAAAGTGACACTGGTCAGATTTGCAAAAGATTTGCAAAAAAACACCTTAAGGTGTTAATGACCAGACCACTTTTTACAATTCTGCACTACACTACTTTCACGGTTTATTGCTCGGTCATACAACTTACCACCCAAATTAATTTTACCTCCTTTTATTCTCACTATTAGAGCTTTCATTTGGTGGTATTTCATTGCTGTTGACATTTTAACTTTTTTTGATATTAATCAAAATTGTCCGAAATCTTTGCAAAAAAATGACATTTTTCTGTTTCTGTTGTAAAATTTTTCAAATAAAACTAAATTTCTATATATTTTTCTCTAAATGTATTGTTCCACGTCTTTGATAAAAAAGCAATAAGTATATATTTATTGGTTTGGGTAAAAGTTATAGCGTTTACAAACTATGGTGCACAAAAATTAATTTACGCACTTTGACTTTCTGAGCACCTGTTATATTTCCTGAGGTTCTACAATGCCCAGACAGTAGAAACACCCCACAAATGACCCCATTTTGGAAAGTAGACCCCCTAAGGCATTCGCTGATGGGCATAGTGAGTTCATGGAAATTTTATTTTTTGTCACAAGTTAGCGGAAAAGTCTCATATTCCACTAACTTGTGACAAAAAATTAAATTTTACATGAATTTACCATACCCCTCACGGGATACCTTGGGGTGTCTTCTTTCCAAAATGAGGTCACATGTGGGGTATTTATACTGCCCATGCATTTTAGGGGCCCTAAAGCGTGAGAAGAAGTTTGGAATCCAAATGCGTAAAAAATGCCCTGTGAAATCCTAAAAGTACTCATTGGTATTTGGGCCCCTTTGCGCACCTAGGTTGCAAAAAAGTGTCACACATGTGGTATTGCCGTACTCAGAAGAAGTAGGGCAATGTGTTTTGGGGTGTATTTCACATATACTCATGCTGGGTGCAATAAATATCTCTATAAAAGAAAACCTTTCCCATTTTTTTAATACAAAGTTGTCATTTTACAGAGATATTTATCTCACCCAGCATGGATATATGTAAAAATACACCCCAAAACACATTGCCCTACTTCTCCTGAGTACGGCGATACCACATTTGTGACACTTTTTTGCAGCCTAGGTGCACAAATGGGCCCAAATTCCAATGAGTATCTATAGGATTTCACAGTGCATTTTTTACGCATTTGGATTCCAAACTACTTCTCACGCTTTAGGGCCCCTAAAATTCTAGGGCAGTATAAATACCCCACAAGAGACCCCATTTTGGAAAGAAGACACCCCAAGGTATTCCGTGTATTTTTTTAATTTTTTTCTTACAAAGTCTCATATTCCACTAACTTGTGACAAAAAATAAAATTTTACATGAACTCGCCATGCCCCTCCTGGAATACCTTGGGGTGTCTTCTTTCCAAAATGGGGTCACATATGGGGTATTTATACTGCCCTGGCATTTTAGACGCCCTAAAGCGTGAGAAGAAGTCTGGAATCCAAATGTCTAAAAATGCCCTCCTAAAAGGCACTCATTGGAATTTGAGCCCCTTTGTGCACCTAGGCTGCAAAAAAGTGTCACACATGTGGTATCGCCGTACTCAGGAGAAGTAGGGCAATGTGTTTTGGGGTGTATTTTTACATATACCCATACTGTGTGTGAGAAATATCTCTGTAAATGACAACTTTTAGAATTTTTTATACAAAGTTGTCAATTTACTGAGATATTTCTCTCACCCAGCATGGGTATATGTAAAAATACAACCCAAAACACATTTCCCTACTTCTCCTGAGTACGGCGATACCACATGTGTGACACTTTTTTGCAGCCAAGATGCGCAAAGGGGCCCAAATTCCAGTGAGTACCTTTAGGATTTCACAGGGCATTTTTATGCATTTGGATTCCGTGAGGGGTATGGTGAGTTCATGTAAGATTTTATTTTTTGTCACAAATTAGTGGAATATTAGACTCTGTAAGAAAAAACAAAAAAAACAATTTCAGCTAACTTGTGCCCAAAAAAATATATCTTCTACATGCCTCTCAAAAGTGATCTTTATAGTGCCACAGCGATTTTACGGTGTTTTTGCAGTGATCAGAAAAAAAAAATTCTGTCACTGTGGTAGGGCGGACTGAACGCAAGGGGCGCACAAGATCAGGCCTGATCGGGCGAACACTGCATTTTTTGTAGAGCCAATAGAGCACGTCCTATTCTTGTCCGCAATTGCGGACATGAAAAGTCATTTTCTATATAGTTCTGGCAATGTGCGGATCCGCAAAATGCGGAAAGCACATTGCCGGTGTCCATGGATCCGCAGATCCGCAAAACACATACGGACGTCTGAACGGAGCCTTACAGGGGGGGTGATCAGGCAGTCTATATGGAGTGATCAGGGGTTAATAAGTGACGGGGGGTGTAGTGTAGTGTGGTGATTGGTGCTACTTACAGAGCTGCCCGTGTCCTCTGGTGGTCGATCCAAGCAAAAGGGACCACCAGAGGACCAGGTAGCAGGTATATTAGACGCTGTTAACAAAACTCTCCCCATCACAGACCCCAGTCGAGGAAAACGAGGGCGAGACCTCACCCGAACCAATGTACCCAGACCTGAATGTACCCAAGGGTGCGTTTGGCTCCGCCAAGTTACAGGATCCTTCCTAAACACATGCTAGAGAGCAGGTGGTGGTTATAAATAGAGTCTCACAGGTTACCGATGCAGAACTCAGGTTCCCTCATTTTGCGCTAAGCGGGGACTACCTGTACTGAGTGGCAGAAATCCGAGGGGAAATTATTGAACATCTACTGGTGCCCCACTCGTATCGGAGACAGCTCCTCGATTTGGCGCATAATGATGCATTAGGAGGACACCTGGGAGCAGAGAAGACAGAGGCCAGGATAACAGACAGGTTCTACTGGACTGGGGTAAAGGCAGAGGTGAAGAGGTATTGTGCGTCCTGCCCCACGTGCCAGCTAACAGCCCCAGTGTCACACTATCGGAACCCCCTGGTACCTTTGTCCATAATCGAGGTACAGTTTGAGCAGATTGCCATGGACCTGGTGGGGCCGTTGGTAAAATCAGCATGGGGACATCAGCACATACTAGTCGTGGTAGATTACGCAACTAGGTACCCAGAGGCGGTCCCAATTAAGGAACACCTCCTCTAAGGCCATAGCTCGGGAATTGTTTCAGATGTTCTCCCACACTGGGCTGCCCAAGGAGATCTTGACAGACCAGGGCACCCCGTTTATGTCGAAGGTCATGGCGGACCTCTTCAAGCTGTTTCAGATCCGACATTTGCGGACGTCCGTCTATCACCCACAGACGGATGGCCTTGTAGAGCGATTCAACAAAACATTAAAGCTCATGTTAAAAAGAGTAGTCCAGAAGGAAGGAAAAGATTGGGACATGTTGCTACCAGCCTTGTTGTTCGCCATACGGGAGGTTCCGCAGGCCTCCACGGGATTCTCGCCATTTGAACTACTGTATGGGCGGAGACCCCGTGGACTTCTGGATTTGGTGAAGGAAACCTGGGAAGGTGAGTCCTCACCACACCAGACCCTGGTAGAACACATCTCCCAAATGAGAGAGAGTGGCTAAAGTGAAGGCCCAGGATGCCCAGAGGCGGGTATATAACCGGTCAGCTAAATTAAGGCAGTTTTCAATAGGAGACCGAGTAGCGGTTCTGATTCCCACTGTGGAAAGCAAGTTCTTAGCCAGGTGGCAGGGTCCGTTTGAGGTGGTAGAAAGGGTAGGTAAGGTGAATTATAAGGCAACAAACAATAGAGTTTCTTCAGAGAAACAGAGATAAATTCTCAGGTTTGCCAGAGCTCATTAATGTCGTTAAACATGACATTGTCACAGAGCCCAATGTGATAATTCGGCTAAAGCCATACCGAGTTCCAGAGGCCCAGGGGAAAGCGGTATCTAAAGAAGTAAATAGTATGCTTGAGCTGGATGTCATTGAAGAATCGCTGAGTGAATAGTCAAGTCCGATTGTGTTGGTACCGAAGCCCAACGGCACACTGCGATTCTGCAATGACTTCAGAAAACTAAATGAGGTTTTAAAGTTTGATGCCTACCCAATGCCCCGGGTAGACAAATTAATTCAGAGATAAGTGCCTGCCCGATATATCACTACGCTGGATCTCACGATAGGGTACTGGCAAATTCCTCTCACCCGGGAAGCCATAGAAAATACAGCATTCTCCACTCCAGAGGGCCACTGGCAATACAAAAGGATGCCCTTTGACTTACACTCTGCCCCTTCCACGTTTCAAAGAGCTATGGACAAGATATTGGGTCCCCATGGACGATATACGCATAAGTATACCTGGATGACATTGTCATTTTCAGTACCGATTGGGAATCCCATCTCCCTCGAGTCCAGGCAGTCCTAAACTCTTTGAAAGGGGCAGGGTTTACAGTGAACCCGGAAAAGTCCGCCATTGGGATGGAGGAAGCAAAGTACCTGGGCAGAGGGCTGGTAAAGCTACAGATGAGCAAGGTAGAAGCCATACAGAACTGGCCTCGCCCTCGTACCAAGAAGCAGATTCGGGCGTTCTTGGGGATAGTGGGCTACTACAGGAGATTTGTCCCTAACTTTGCCACTATTGCGGCCCCTTTGACGGACTTAACAAAAGGAAAGAAATCCGTCATGATCAAATGGAGTAGGGAGGCTGAGGAGGCTTTTTAGAAACTTAAAAAGGACCTTATGTGAGTCTCCGGTGCTTGTCGCACCAGACTTCTCAAAAGAATTTGTGGTCCAGACGGACGCTTCAAGTGCAGGTCTAAGTGCCATCCTGTCTCAGGTGGTCAATGGGGAGGAACACCCTGTAGTCTTTCTCAGCAGGAAGCTGACAGCGGCAGAGAGGAACTATGCTGTGATAGAGCAAGAGTGTCTGGCCATCAAGTGGGCTCTAGACTCTCTGCGATATTTCCTGCTGGGTAGGAAATTCCGGCTGGTGTCCGAAAATGCCCCATTGACCTGGATGAGACATCACAAACAGGGTCACGAGATGGTTCCTCTCTCTCCAGGATTTCAACTTTGTGGTTGAACATAGGTCAGGGAGTCAACATCATGCACACGACCATTGTTCAGGTCCGCATCCGAGCCGCAGTTTTTGCGGCTCGGGTGTGGACCCATTCACTTCAATGGGGCTGCAAAAGATGCGGTCCACATCCATTGCTCCGTTTCGGGGCCCCGCAAAAAAAATATAACATGTCCTATTCTTGTCCGTTTTGCGGACAAGAATAGGCATTTCTACAATGGGCTGCCCGTTCCGTTCTGCAAATTGCTGAAGGCACACGGGCGGCTTCTGTTTTTTGCAGATCCGCGGTTTGCGGACAGCAAAAAATGGAACGGTTGTGTGCATGAGGCCTATCCCTAAAGCCCCTTTCACATGGGCGAGAATTCAGTGTGGGTGCAATGCGTGAGGTGAACTTCAATGGGGCTGTGCAGATGAGCAGTGATTTTCACGCATCACTTGTGCATTGCGTGAAAATTGCAGCATGTTCTATATTCTGCGTTTTTCAGAAATTAATGGGTCTGCGTGAAAATCGCAAGCATCCGCAAGCAAGTGCGGATGCGGTGCGATTTTCACACATGGTTGCTAGGAGATGATAGGGATAAAAGTAACCCCGGACCCCATTAAAGTGTACTCACTGTATTATTTTCCCTTATAATATGGTTATTAGTGTTGAGCGCGAATATTCGAATCGCGAATTTTTTTCTCGAATATCGCAATTTCGAGATTTCGCGAATATTTAGAATATCGTTCTATATATTCGCGAATTCGAATATTCGTCTTTTTTTTTATTTTTTATTATTAGAATTTTTTCCTTTCCCACTTCCCTAAAGTTGTTCTTACCTGTCCTTTGGATTCCTGGCTTCCTGGCTGCTCCAGTCAGTGGCGTTTTCAACTTACTGCTATATTCAATATTAGCTAAATTACAATCTAATCTATATGTGTATTTTATGAAATTTCGCAAAAGCCGAAATTGCGATGCGAGTAATATAATACGAAATAACCGCATGAAGATTTCAACTTAGCACTGCTATATTCCATATTCTAGCCTAATATGGAATATAGCTGTGCTAAGTTAGCACTGCTACATTCCATACTAGGCTAGAATATGGAATAAAGCAATGCTAAATTGAAATCTTCATGCGATTATTTCGTATTATATTATTCGCATCGCAATTTCGGCTTTTGCAAATGTTCTTATTATTGCTCTAACTTCGTCTTTTCGAAATTTCGTAATATTCTGAAAGACGAAGTTAAAGCAATATTACGAAATTTCGAAAAGACGAAGTTAGAGCAATATTACGAAATTTCGTAAAATACACATAGATTGTATTTAAGCTAATATACTGCTATAGTAATATTTTTTAATAGTGTACATATTTTACAAAACTTAAGTTCAGAAGAGGCAAAAAAAAACTTAGAGGAAAAAAAAGGGATTATAGCACTATATAAGCTAAATTACAATCTATATGTGTATTTTACGAAATTTCGTAATATTGCTCTAACTTCGTCTTTTAGAATATTCGTAATATTGCTTTAACTTCGTCTTTCAGAATATTACGAATATTCTAAAAGACGAAGTTAGAGCAATAATAAGAACATTTGAAAAAGTCGAAATTGCGATGCGAATAATATAATACGAAATAATCGCATGAAGATTTCAACTTAGCACTGCTATATTCCATAGTCTAGCTTAGTATGGAATATAGCAGTGCTAACTTAGCACTGCTATATTCCATACTAGGCTAGAATATGGAATAAAGCAATGCTAAATTGAAATCTTCATGCGATTATTTCGTATTATATTACTCGCATCGCAATTTCGGCTTTTGCAAATGTTCTTAATATTGCTCTAACTTCGTCTATTAGAATATTACGAATATTCTAAAAGACGAAGTTAGAGCAATATTACGAAATTTCTAAAAGACGAAGTTAGAGCAATATTACGAAATTTCGTAAAATACACATATTAGCCTAGCCATTGTCAATTAGCATAGGAACGTTGCCTTATACTATCAAGATAAATAATCGCAATACGCGAAAATTTTTATTCGTATATTATTCGCGATAATTTGAATAATTACGAATATTCGATTTCGACGAATATAACACGAATATTCATTCGAATATTCGCGAAATATCGCGAAATCGAATATGGCACCTCCCGCTCATCACTAATGGTTATAAGGGAAAATAATAGCATTCTTAATACAGAATGCTTACTAAAATGTGGATTAAGGGGTTAAAAAAGAAATACATCACTTTATCCAATTGAACGCGCAGCTGGCATCGTCTTCTTGCTTCTTCTTTCAGGACCTGCAAAAGGACCTTTGATGACGTAATCGCACTCACCACATGTTGAGCGCAGTGACGTCAGCACAGGTCCTGCTGAATGAAGATAGAAGATTACGTCATCAAAGGTCCTTTTGCAGGTCCTGAAAGAAGAACCAAGAAGACGATGCCAGCTGCGCGTCTTCTAGAGTAAAAATTAAATCTTCTGATACGTTGCCTGGATAGATAGCCGCAGCAGGTCCAAAAGTGTCGTGGGTACAATTCACACTCGTGCAGAAGTGGTTACTCTGATTTGGAGTGGTTACTTTGAAATACGCGCGGTCTACTAAAACGCATTGCGTGTCTTCTAGAGTTGAGCCAACCCGAACTGCAAAGTTTGGGTTTGTACCAAACTTTGCGAGTTCAGGGTCCTGGACCCGAACACGGACTTTTTTACTGAAGTTCGGGTGATTTTAATATTTTCATACCATGGTTATAACGGCAAATAATAGCATTCTTAAAACAGAACGTTAAATAAAATGTCTATTGAGGGGTTAAAAATATTATCATTTTTAGCCCCTCAATAGACATTTTATTTAGCATTCTGTTTTAAGAATGCTATTATTTTCCATTATAACCATGTTATAATTGAAAATAATAAAGTGAAGTTCGGGTCCCCATTGACTTAAATAGGGTCCGGGTTCAGGGTGAAGTTCCGGTCAAGTTCGTGTCCTGAACCTGAACTTTTACCTGAAATTCGGCTGAACCCAGCGAACCCGAACTTCCACGGGTTTTCTCAACCCTAGTCATACATATCTAATCAAAGGGCATCCTACAGCCAGCACCCCGGTCTGTCATTCTGTAGAAGAGGCTGCAGCACTCCGGCGAGCACCGGAGACGTTTTACATTGTACAGTATAGTGGACGTGCTTAGTATGTAACAATTAAATAGGACATTTGACCAATGGACAGGATGTTACTGGCCACAGCACTTACAGGAGCGCTGCAGCTTTCTCAACCAACTGGCCAGTGGGGGTGCCGAGAGTCTGGCCCTCACCCATTAGATATTGATGACCTATCCAGAGGATAGGTCGTCAATATATGAATCCCTGAAACCTCTTTAAAGATTAGTTTAGCTTCATTTAGAAAATGTTTTTAATTTCTGATCAGTACAAAGAAGAAGAACAAAACTAATAAGGAGCATAGAAAATCTTATTTAGGAAAGATTTAATGAACTACTGTACACTTTACAATTTAATATTAAAAATAAAAGTCTAAATAAATCATGAAGAACCTGTTAGAGTACTTTCACACTTGCGTTAAAGTTTTCCAGTATTGAATTCCGTCCTCGGGGCTCAATACCGGAAAAAACTGATCAGGTGTATCTTAATGCATTCTGAATGGAGAGCATTCCGTTCAGTGTGCATCAGGATGCATCAGTTCAGTCCCTCTTATGTTTTTTGGCCGGAGAAAATCCTGAACACTTGCCGGAATGCCGGACATTGAAATGCATTGATCCGGCCCCAAGTATTCCGGCAAAATGGATCCGGTTTTGCAGTCTGTGCATGCACAGACCTTTAAAAATGAGGAAAAAAATAAATTCTGGATCCGTTTTTCCGAATGACAACTGGAAAGACGGATCCGGTATTGCAATGCATTTGTGAGACGGATCCGCATTCGGATCCGTCTCACAAATGCATCCATTGGCGTCCGGATTTCCGGATCCGGCAGGCAGTTCCGGCGACGAAACTGCCTGCTGGAATCTTCTGCCACAAGTGTGAAAGTATCCTTAACGTATATAAATGGCTAATACAAAATATGGTGAAAAGTTGTTGTAAAATCCCCTCAAAAACTAGGTAAAATCCCCTCAAATGATTGTGGGCTCATCTGCCATCTGGAGAAATGTTAAAGGGTTTATTTAACTTATGATATGTCATAGAGGGGGTCTGACTGCTGAAAACCCCACCAATCGCTAGAGTGAAGCTCTCACACATAGCATTCTCTCTTCGCTGCAGAGGAATGAACCGAGGTAGGCCTTCTGCAGCATGGAGAGAGCATGATATATGAGCTTCTCTCTACTTGTTCAAGCAATTGATGGGGCCTCAGAACTCATAACCTCACAATGAAATTTTAATGTGTCTCTATGATATAATAAACGTTTTTTGAAAAGTTAGTGCTCTTAAAATATTTCTTGGGGTAGAGAACGTGCCCCTAGTCTTTTGAAGGGATTTAAATATTCAACCAAAATATACATTGATTTGTTGGTAGGAGGAGATAGAATGTAATCTTTTGAAACATTTCACCTAAGTTCCTTCCCTCAACTATGAACATCTACCAAGGTCTTGCTGAATTTGCTGAATCTTAGTTGACTGAGGACTCTTAGTAGCTTTGATTTTCTTAGAGCTGCTTTCACATCTTTGTTTCTTAAGGTATAAATAAATGGATTTAACAATGGAATAATAACAGTGTACACGAGGGCAAGAAATTTGTCATGTTGACTGCCTTTGGGTCTACCATATACAACAATAGCTGAGCAGTAGAACAAACTGGCTACAATGAGATGAGACGAACAGGTGGAGAAGGCTTTCTGTTTGCCTACAGTGCTTTTAATTTTTGAGATTGTGGCAATGATATGGATGTAGAATCCTAAGATTATCAGAAATGGAACCATGGTGGCCAGTATAGCTGTTGAACTCGTGACCAGGTTGCTCAGCCAAGGATTGGAACATGCTATATTTTGGATTGCAGCCAAGTCACAGAAGAAATGGTTGACTTCATTGGGTCCACAGAACTCCAATTCAACTGTAACTGTTGTAGGTATGGCAGCTAGGACAAATCCAATTATCCATGGGGCAACTGCAAGTTCAATACAAAAAGCTTTGTTCATAATACCTGGATAACGCAAAGGGTTGTTAATGGCTAAATTCCGATCAAAGGCCATAACGGCTAGAAGGTAACATTCTGCCACCCCCAAAGAATTAAAAGCGTACAACTGGGCAAAGCACCCTGCAAATGAGATCTTCCTGCTAGCTTTAATCAAATTAGCTAGAAGTTTAGGAACGGTGACAGATACAAATATTATTTCCAGAAGAGCAAAGATGCTAATAAAAAAATACATTGGTGTATGAAGTGAACGTGCATATCTTACTAAGACAAGTATGGCACTGTTCCCCAAAACACAGCATATAAATGCCAAGAGGACGAAGGCAAAAAGTAAAATCTGCAGGTGCTGTAAACTGGAAAACGCTAGAAGTATGAATTCCATCACTATGGTCTTATTGACTTGATGGGTTTTGTACAGAAACAATTCCTATATAATATAAAACAAATTTTGATTTGTGGTAGTTGATTTATTAGAAAGTTGCTTACATAATAAGAAATAGTTTCACATGTATGTTTGACCGTATTCACACGTGCTGCTTTTGCCACTGATGGTTGCTAAGAGATGTTGTTTGCAAACCTTCAGTTTTTTATCATGCTCGTGAAAAACACATCAAAACGCACCCACGCGGAAAAAACGACTGAAGGCAATCACAGACAAAACGGACTGAACTTGCTTGCAAAATGGTGCGAGTTTCACTGAACGCATCCGGAGCCAATCCGTCACGCTCGTGTGAAAGAGGCCTTAGGCTAGTTTCACACTAGCGGCAAGCAACTCCGGAAGGCTGTTTCGGCGGGTAAACAGTGCAATTTTATTCCGTACACCTCTCGGCATGTTTGTAGTTAATGCGGATGGAGCGGTAGTCCGGGGGCACGCGTGCACTAGCGGCAGCCAGCACGGATCCGACAGGCTGCTCACCCGCCGGAGTTCCTTGCCGTTAGCGTGAAAGTACCCTTACCCAATTTCCTGTCCAACCATATAGTTACATTTTAGTCCTATGCCAATTAATTAGCATTTTGCTAAATTTCCTCTAAATTTAGTATTTCTTTTTTTATTTCAGTACATAATTGGCTTCCATATGATGTAATAAAAAGTGATGTGTTTTACAATATTAATGAATAAGAATGCAAATTGATTAAGAAAGAAAATGTCCTCATAATTTCCTTTATTTTGAAATATTTATGACTGGATGTGGACTTTGCAGTGGATTTCGACCTTGGAAATAACATTTGGTAAAATCCATGGCCAAATTTGCAGCTAAGGATAGCTTCACATCTGCGTTCTGGATTCCGTTATGGCTTTCCATTATAACATGGTTATAATGGAAAAAAACAAAATCTATAAGACGGAAGTAAAAAACGGAAGCTTTTGTTCTGATCCGTCTTAATAGAAGTCTATGGGAATCATAACGGATCGGTCTGATTCCCGTTAAGCAAAACGGAAATCAAAGTCCTGTTGACAGGACTTTATTTCTCTGTTCTGCATAACAGAAACGGGACGGATCCGTTATGATTCCCATAGACGTCTATTAGGACAGAATGCCTTTTAAAGGCTTCCGTTTTGCATTCTGTCATAATACAAGTCTATGGGCAGCATAACGGATCTTTATCGTTTTATGGATTCCGTTATTTTCCGTTATAACCATGTTATAACAGAAAGCCATAACGGAATCCAGAACACAGATGTGAACCCACCATAATTCTGTAGCAAAATCTATATGTTTAAGGCTACATTCACACGACCGTACAGATGTAGCAGGGTTAACACACAAACTCTTAACTTAAATTTCTTAACTCATCGCGTTATCTTGAAACAAAAGCCATTGAAAAGTAATTGAAGGTGTTTGCTTAATGCATTTAGTTTAGATAACACGTCTTATTAAGCAGGTGTGTTAACTCTACTACATCCGTACGGCATCTGTTTTTTTTTTTGCGGATCCATTGTAACAATGCCTATTCTTGTCAGCAAAACGGACAAGAATGACACATGTTCTTTCTTTTTTGCGGGACTACAGAAAGGACATACGGATGCCGATAGCACACGGTGTCCTGTCCGCATTTTTTGCGGACCCATTGAAATGAATTGGTCTGCATCCTAACCGCAAAAAAAATGGAATGTTCACGGAAACAAAATACGTTTGTGTGAATGTAGCCTAATGCTGCAAAAAATAAAAATAATTGTATTTACCTCTGATGTGTTTCCCATAATTAGATGTAGGATTTTTTATTTGGCGCCCAGGTGTTGTCTTCTCGTAGGTCGTGGCTGAATAACAGCTCAGACAAAGACAATAAAGAACTGCACCTTTTATAATGTGCTGAACTAGAAAGAAGCTCTCAGGACTAAATGCTTAGGGGGGATATATTCCTTTGAGAAGACAATCTGATTTAGAGCTTTATTTTTTTTTATTTTTTTTTATAAAAGTATACATCTAAGAAAGAGCCAGCAAAACAATGATGTCATCTGAACAAAGTTACTTAAACTTTATAGCTAAAAAGATGATGCACTATTATCCATGCTTGATTAACCCTTTCATGACTGGGCCTGAAAAAAGCCTGAATGTCCAGGCAACTTTTTTGTGATTTTGTGCACGTGGTAGTTTAGTGGCCCTAACTTTTTTATTTTTTTTGAATGCCAAAATAATTTTAGCGTAATTTTTTACTTGACACTTAGGATTTTTTATTAGGATGGGTTTTTTTTTAGAGATATTTTTTTTCCCCATTTTTTAGCTTTAATTTGGGGGAAAACCGCTAATTCTTATTAAAAAGTTTTTTTATTTTTTATTATAGCTTTTTATTTCTTAAACATTAAAACCGACACAAAAAATGAATTATTGCAATGGGTCCCTTATTTTGGGACGACCAGTTTGAGTGAACAGGGCGACTATGGCGCTTTGAGTCCTACAGGAGAGAAGGGCTATACAAATGTTTTGTAGTTATTGTTTCTGTTAGCGATATCATTTTTTTTTTACGTCATTTGTATTTTTTACTTATATGTTAATTTCTTTTTTGCACAAAATATATCCCCCAGGAGGTCATTATAAGACCTCTGGGGGATACTGATTTTTATTTTTCACTGTAAATGGTGCATCCACAGGAGACCCAGTTATTGTGGAAAACAGCCCCCTTAGACCCTTCCGCTCTGCTCCTGCCCCAAGACACCTGGCTGTCATGTGACCGAAGGGACTAACAGAGGAAGCAGCTTGCTCACTTACTGCTCTCTCTCCCTGCGCTTAGGTACTGCTTTGCTGCCGGCACAGGAGAAGGCAAGAGTGGTAATAAACCACTCCTGTCTTCTCCTCAGTGTCCCCGCTGTCTCTCACAGCCAGGACCTGACCTGCTCCTGCTAGATTGCTGATCAGCGCTGGGATTAAAGCGCTGCCTGACCTTTTACATACATGCTATTTGCATGGGGTATGTGCAGATAGGATGTATAAAGCCAGTGGGCAGTCAGGAAGGGGTTAAGAAATGATATAAAATGTTTATGTCATGAGTTAGAGATGAGTGAAGTTATCAGAAAGTCGATTTGGCTGCTTTCCCAAATTTCACAAACAAATTTACTTTGTGACGAAGAGAGATAAAGAGATAAAATGCAATATAAATATTTGCATCTCTTCTGTGTTTTGGGCCCACTCCTGCTTTTGGCTAACAAATACTGATCAAATACTGATGCAAAATACTGACCCCATGAATAAGGCCTTATGCTCAATTTGCATCCATTTTGGCCATTTACATCAGAAATCTGTTGTTTTTTTATCAAGGAAAAAAAAGTCCTGCATGCAGGATTTTAATGGCTTCTTTCACATGGTCAGTATTTGTTTAGTATTTTGCATCAGTATTTGTAAGCCAAAAACAGAAGTGGGTCCAAAACTGAGAGAAAATGTAATGGAGATATTTGCATCTCTTCTGTGTCTTGAACACACTCCAGCTTTTGGCTTTCATATACTGATCAAATACATACCGTGTGAAAAAGGCCTTACAGATGCTCAAAATACAGGATCCTTTTTTTTACTGTTCTTCTGATGGATAAGAAGAATGGAAAAAAAAAAGTGATTTCAACACAGAAAAACAGGGAAAATAGTAGCCCCACAACAGAGTGGAAATGGGGTCCAACAGCAGTGGAAGTAACAGGGACAGTAGTGAACCCATAAGAGAGTGGGGATGGGGGCCAACAGCAGTGGGAGTATTAGGGACAAGAGTAGCCCCATGACAGAATGGAAAGGAGGGGCAGTAGCAGTGGCAAGTGGACAGATTTTTTGGAATAGTGAAGTTGGCTTTAGACTGTTCACTAGAGATGAGCGAATCGAATCAGACGAAGTGGAATTCGATCCAAATTTCAGGAAATATTTGATTTGCAACAAATGCGAATTTCATTATGCTTCGTGGTAACAAATTGCAATTTTTCATAAAATGGTGGCTACACATGTGAGGACTGATGACATGGGGCAAGGAACTCTGGGAAGGCTGGATCACCCAGATTGACATGCATGCATGCAACCAATTAGCAGCCAGACAGCCATGTGATGTCACAGCTAGAGTTGAGCGGACACCTGGATGTTAGGGTTCGAGAAGTTCGGCCGAACTTCCCGGAAATGTTCGGAATCCAAACCAGATCCGAAGTTCGTCCCGAACCCCATTGAAGTCAATGGGGACCCGAACTTTTCGGCACTAAAAAGGCTGTAAAACAGCCCAGGAAAGAGCTAGAAGGCTGCAAAAGGCAGCAATATGTAGGTAAATCCCCTGCAAACAAATGTGGATAGGGAAATGTATAAAAATAAAAATAAAATAACTAAAAATTAACCAATATCAATTGGAGAGAGGTCCCATAGCAGAGAATCAGGCTTCACGTCAGCCACCACTGCAACAGTCTATTGGCATATATTTAGGCCCAGGCACCCAGGCAGAGGAGAGAGGTCCCGTAACAGAGAATCTGGCTTCATGTCAGCAGAGAATCAGTCTGCATGTCATAGCAGAGAATCAGGCTTCACGTCAGCCACCACTGTAACAGTCCATTGTCAGATATTTAGGCCCAGCACCCAGGCAGAGGAGAGAGGTCCCGTAACAGAGAATCTGGCTTCTTGTCAGCAGAGAATCAGTCTGCATGTCATAGCAGAGAATCAGGCTTCACGTCAGCCACCACTGTAACAGTTCATTGTCATATATTTAGGCCCAGAACCCAGGCAGAGGAGAGAGGTCCCGTAACAGAGAATCTGGCTTCATGTCAGCAGAGAATCAGTCTGCATGTCATAGAAGAGAATCAGGCTTCACGTCAGCCACCACTGTAACAGTCCATTGTCAGATATTTAGGCCCAGGTACCCAGCCAGAGGAGAGAGGTCCCGTAACAGAGAATCTGGTTTCATGTCAGCAGAGAATCAGTTTGCATGTCATAGAAGAGAATCAGGCTTCACGTCAGCCACCACTGCAACAGTCCATTGGCATATATTTAGGCCCAGGTACCCAGTCAGAGGAGAGAGGTCCCGTAACAGAGAATCTGGCTTCATGTCAGCAGAGAATCAGTCTGCATGTCATAGAACAGAATCAGGTTTCACGTCAGCCACCACTGCAACAGTCCATTGGCATATATTTAGGCCCAGGCACCCAGCCAGAGGAGAGAGGTCCCGTAACAGAGAATCTGGCTTCATGTCAGCAGAGAATCAGTCTGCATGTCATAGCAGAGAATATGGCTTCACGTCACCCACCACTGTAACAGTCCTTTGTCATATATTTAGGCCCCGGCACCCAGGCAGAGGAGAGAGGTCCCATAACAGAGAATCTGGCTTTTATGTCAGCAGAGAATCAGTCTTCATGTCATAGCAGAGAATCATGCTTTACGTAACCCACCACTGGAACAGTCCATTGTCAGATATTTAGGCCCAGGCACCCAGGCAGAGGAGAGAGGTCCCATAACAGAGAATCTGGCTTCATGTCAGCAGAGAATCAGTCTTCATGTCATAGCAGAGAATCATGCTTCACGTCACCCAACATTGGAACAGTCCATTGTCATATATTTAGGCCCCGGAACCCAGACAGAGGAGAGGTTCATTCAACTTTGGGTTGCCCCGCAATATAATGGTAAAATGAAAATAAAAAAAGGATTGAATGAGGAAGTGCCCTGGAGTACAATAATATATGGTTAAGGGGAGGTAGTTAATGTCTAATCTGCACAAGGGATGGACAGGTCCTGTGGGATCCATGCCTGGTTCATTTTTATGAATGTCAGCTTGTCCACATTGGCTGTAGACAGGCGGCTGCGTTTGTTTGTAATGACGCCCCCTGCCGTGCTGAATACACGTTCAGACAAAACGCTGGCCGCCGGGCAGGCCAGCACCTCCAAGGCATAAAAGGCTAGCTCTGGCCACGTGGACAATTTAGAGACCCAGAAGTTGAATGGGGCCGAAGCATCAGTCAGTACGTGGAGGGGTGTGCACACGTACTGTTCCACCATGTTAGTGAAATGTTGCCTCCTGCTAACACGTTGCGTATCAGGTGGTGGTGCAGTTAGCTGTGGCGTGTTGACAAAACTTTTCCACATCTCTGCCATGCTAACCCTGCCCTCAGAGGAGCTGGCCGTGACACAGCTGCCTTGGCGACCTTTTGCTCCTCCTCTGCCTTGGCCTTCCACTTGTTCCACTGTGACATTTGGGAATGCTCTCAGTAGCGCGTCTACCAACGTGCGCTTGTACTGGCGCATCTTCCTATCACGCTCCAGTGCAGGAAGTAAGGTGGGCACATTGTCTTTGTACCGTGGATCCAGCAGGGTGGCAACCCAGTAGTCCGCACACGTTAAAATGTGGGCAACTCTGCTGTCATTGCGCAGGCACTGCAGCATGTAGTCGCTCATGTGTGCCAGGCTGCCCAGGGGTAAGGACAAGCTGTCCTCTGTGGGAGGCGTATCGTCATCGTCCTGCGTTTCCCCCCAGCCACGCACCAGTGATGGGCCCGAGCTGCATTGGGTGCCACACCGCTGTGACCATGCTTCATCCTCATCCTCCTCCACCTCCTCCTCATCCTCGTCCTCCAGTAGTGGGCCCTGGCTGGCCACATTTGTACCTGGCCTCTGCTGTTGCAAAAAACCTCCCTCTGAGTCACTTCGAAGAGACTGGCCTGAAAATGCTAAAAATGACCCCTCTTCCTCCTCCTCCTCCTCCTCCTCCTGGGCCACCTCCTCTTCCATCATCGCCCTAAGTGTTTTCTCAAGGAGACATAGAAGTGGTATTGTAACGCTGATAACGGCGTCATCGCCACTGGCTCGAAACAGCGCAACAGGGCACACAGGTCTCGCATGGAGGCCCAGTCATTGGTGGTGAAGTGGTGCTGTTCTGTAGTGCGACTGACCCGTGCGTGCTGCAGCTGAAACTCCACTATGGCCTGCTGCTGCTCGCACAGTCTGTCCAGCATGTGCAAGGTGGAGTTCCACCTGGTGGGCACGTCGCATATGAGGCGGTGAGCGGGAAGGCCGAAGTTACGCTGTAGCGCAGACATGCGAGCAGCGGCAGGATGTGAACGCCGGAAGCGCGAACAGACGGCCCGCACTTTATGCAGCAGCTCTGACATGTCGGGGTAGTTGCGAATGAACTTCTGCACCACCAAATTCAGCACATGCGCCAGGCAAGGGATGTGCGTCAAACCGGCTAGTCCCAGAGCTGCAACGAGATTTCGCCCATTATCGCACACCACCAGGCCGGGCTTGAGGCTCACCGGCAGCAACCACTCGTCGGTCTGTTGTTCTATACCCCGCCACAACTCCTGTGCGGTGTGGGGCCTGTCCCCCAAACATATGAGTTTCAGAATGACCTGCTGACGTTTACCCCGGGCTGTGCTGAAGTTGGTGGTGAAGGTGAGTGGCTGACTGGATGAGCAGGTGGAAGAAGAGGAGGAGGAAGCCGAGTAGGAGGAGGAGGCAACAGGAGGCAAAGAATGTTGCCCTGCGATCCTTGGCAGCGGAAGGACGTGCGCCAAACAGCTCTCTGCCTGGGGCCCAGCCGCCACTACATTTACCCAGTGTGCAGTTAGGGAGATATAGCATCCCTGGCCGTGCTTACTGGTCCACTGGTTAGGTGGACCTTGCCACAGATGGCGTTGCGCAGTGCACACTTGATTTTATCGGATACTTGGTTGTGCAGGGAAGGCACGGCTCTCTTGGATAAGTAGTGCCGGCTGGGAACAACATACTGTGGGACAGCAAGCGACATGAGCTGTTTGAAGCGGTCTGTGTCCACCAGCCTAAATGACAGCATTTCATAGGCCAGTAGTTTAGAAATGCTGGCATTCAGGGCCAGGGATCGAGGGTGGCTAGGTGGGAATTTACGCTTTCTCTCAAATGTTTGTGAGATGGAGAGCTGAACGCTGCCGTGTGACATGTTTGAGATGCTTGGTGACAAAGGTGGTGGTGTTGGTGGTACATCCTCTGTTTGCTGGACGGCAGGTGCCAACGTTCCTCCAGAGGTGGAGGAAGAGGCCGAGGCGGCAGCAGCAGAAGAGGCCGAGGCGGCAGCAGCAGAAGAGGTAGCAGGGGGAGCCTGAGTGACTTCCTTGTTTTTAAGGTGTTTACTCCACTGCAGTTCATGCTTTGCATGCAGGTGCCTGGTCATGCAGGTTGTGCTAAGGTTCAGAACGTTAATGCCTCGCTTCACTCGGGTCTTGTCGTCAGCACATTGTTTGAAGAAGTGCCATGCCAGGGAACTCCTTGAAGCTGTCTTTGGGGTGCTCGGTCCCAGATGGCGGCGGTCAGTAGCAGGCGGAGTCTCTTGGCGGCGGGTGTTCTGCTTTTGCCCACTGCTCCCTCTTTTGCTACGCTGTTGGATCGGTCTCACCACTGCCTCTTCCTCCGAACTGTGAAAGTCAGTGGCACGACCTTCATTCCATGTGGGGTCTAGGACCTCATCGTCCCCTGCATCGTCTTCCACCCAGTCTTGATCCCTGACCTCCTGTTCAGTCTGCACACTGCAGAAAGACGCAGCAGTTGGCACCTGTGTTTCAGAGACGTGCTGAGGTGGTATTCCCATGTCCTCATCATCAGGAAACATAAGTGGTTGTGCGTCAGTGCATTTTATGTCTTCCACCGCTGGGGAAGGGCTAGGTGGATGCCCTTGGGAAACCCTGCCAGCGGAGTCTTCAAACAGCATAAGAGACTGCTGCATAACTTGAGGCTCAGACAGTTTCCCTGGTATGCATGGGGGTGATGTGACAGACTGATGGGCTTGGTTTTCAGGCGCCATCTGTGCGCTTTCTGCAGAAGACTGGGTGGGAGATAATGTGAACGTGCTGGATCCACTGTCGGCCACCGAATTGACTAATGCCTGTACCTGCTCAGGCCTTACCATCCTTAGAACGGCATTAGGCCCCACCAAATATCGCTGTAAATTATGGCGGCTACTGGGACCTGAGGTAGTTGGTACACTAGGACGTGTGGCTGTGGCAGAATGGCCACGTCCTCTCCCAGCACCAGAGGGTCCACTAACACCACCACGACCATGTCCGCGTCCCTTACTAGATGTTTTCCTCATTGTTACCGTTCACCACAATAAGAAAAATATTATTTGGCCCAATGTATTGAATTCAAATTCAGGCCTTTTTTTACAGACACCTAACACTATCTGGCTATCTATTTAGGTACCGTATTATATTAATAAAGGCACAGCAGTAACGACAGATTTAGCTGAATATAAATTTGAGGCCTAGTATTTAGGCGCTGGATGACAGGTATACGTTTCTGGACAGAATTAGACTTGGAAATGCACGGTAGCGTGTGAAGTTATTGAGAATGACCCTATCAGCACCTTGAATCTAATATACCCTTTTATGGATAGATTTACAGTAGGCCTGATACAGCAGAAACCACTAATTTAGGAAATTGCTAAGTTGGGAATTATATTTCAACCCAGAACAAAAACTGTGCTTTGACAACACAAAATAACTTGACCAGCTACAGCAATAACCACAGATTTAGCTGAATATAAATTTGAGGCCTATTATTTAGGCGCTGGGTGACAGGTATACGTTTACAGAAAGAATTAGACTTGGAAATGCACAGTAGCGTGTGTGTAAAGTTATTGAGAATGACCCTATCAGCACCTTGAATCTAATATACCCTTTTATGGATAGATTTAAAGTAGGCCTGTGTTGAGGAAGGGTTGAGACGTATGCGTGTATATCCATGCATGCCTGCAAACACGTGCGGGCATGTATGGTATATATATGCATACATTAACCACCGCATCATGGGGTGATGTGCGCAGATGTGCCCAGCATCTGCACACGTCTGCCCATGGTGATCTCCAGGGGCTCATGGTGGCCCCTGTGGGAAATATGTGGTCCCTGGAAGCTGTGCCCCCTTATAATCCCCCTTATATTAGTATATATGTGTCCCCTTATAGTTAGTA
This sequence comes from Bufo gargarizans, assembly GCF_014858855.1. Lineage (NCBI taxonomy): Eukaryota > Metazoa > Chordata > Amphibia > Anura > Bufonidae > Bufo > Bufo gargarizans. The sequence goes on from NC_058090.1 coordinate 79,562,379, forward strand.
TATATTTCCTGTATGACCGTGTATATATTGGCCCTGTATGGCAAGTGGGGACATATGCATGTCCCCTGTATGTGATGCCCCAGATATATGCTAGGGGGTGTGTATATATAGATATGTGTGTATGTATTTGCACACGTGTCTATGTATATACACTTATGTCAGCATGACAGTATGTATGTGGGCTTATTGCTGCCCATTCATACCCCCGGTTCAATTCCAACTGTTATCAACAGAGTTGTTTAGAGTAAAACTTGTGCTGATAGCCTGTAGGATAACAGCTGATTAGCATCCAGTCCCCTTTTGTTCAGGCCTAAAGCAATCAGACACTTTGGCACCATTTGTGAGGGGACCTTCTAACCAGAGACATCAAAACCACACTATGATGTCACATGCCTGAGGAAGGAGGAGGGGGCTGTTTTGGGGCTATAATAACCCAAACCGAACAGAGGCCTAGCCCTTTGCAACCAGACTGGATTCAGAGACACATGAGGACTGCTGCCTGAAGGAAGAGAGGCCCATTTGGCCCTGGAGATGGCTGAGTATACGCTGGCATGGCATTGTACCTCCCTTGCAGTGCCAACCATATTCTGTGCCCCTGATGTCCCTAACCCATTAACCCCTACCCTGCCAGAACCCCAGCTCTCCTGCTGGTATTAACCTCAGCACTCACTGGCAAATAACCCTTGCAGTGCTGAATCTATACCCTCTTGTAACCCCGTAGGGACAGTATAGAGCTAGGCGGGTGGGTTGTTATACTTGTATGTGTGTATTGTATAGTTAGTTTATGGGTGGAATTGGGAACTTGTAGCGTAGTTTGAGTATTGTATATTTAGTGCTGTATTGTTACTGTATTGTGTGCGTAGTGTTAGTGTGTTAATAAATACTGTGTTACTTGTACCCTTTGTAGTGTGTACTTGTTAGCGGTAGTAAGTAAGGCGCATACAGCTAGTATAGTGATTGGTGTAAGGCATAGCAAAGATATTGTGTTGTTATTATATAAAGGTATAAATAGGCGGAGTCATCACCAGGTGGCTCCTCCTATTTAGGAATATTAATTATCGATATTCGCATAATATTGGTGATTAATATTCCCCCCTTTACATTGGCGAGTCAGGCCCACTGCTTAGATTTTGAAATCTGTGTTTGGTTTTGAGGCTAGAGGTTGGTTGTCCTGTGAATTGTCAGGCAAGAGAGACGTGGTCAGCGGTCTGAGCGTCTAGGAGAGACGTGGTCAGCGGTCTGAGCGTCTAGGACCTGATAATTCGGACAGGTAACGCGACTCTTCCTCACAACACCAAACGCAGATCAAAATCTTTAGCAGAGAATCTATGTTCTATCTGTGAATTAATATTTTGCTATTTGCTTTGCACGGTCACTACACCGCTCGAGTGATGGCGAGGGAGAAGAGGATACGTCACTGGAAGAGATCCATCTTCGTGGGAGCAGCGTACAAAGTCAAGCTGGTCGGGAAGAGGCGTTCCGGGAAAATGGACTTCTTCCAAGCAGCTGCGAGGAGGTACGGCCCCAAGGAGAAGATGGATGCTCAAACGGTGAGTATGGACTTCCCCACACTGCAACACTTGAGCAAACACAGTACATTCAATCCCATCCTCCCCACCACATACAAGTCAGCAGAAATGCTGTGGTCCGATTTGTTGGCACAGGCTTGTAGTTATGACAAGCTTTGTGTTAACAAACGGACGGTGTTGAATAAGGCCACTAAACGGCTTCGGATGCTGGCCAAACTCGTTCATACATTTGAGGCTAGCATCTGTAAGCCAAAGGAAGTGGCGCTGGTGTCTCAGTCAACAGAGACAATTCCTCCGGCTGTTCACTGCCAGTGCTTAGCCAATAGTTCCGACCAGGTTTCGGCATTGCGGGCACAGCTGGCGGAGAATGTGCAGTCTACTGTTGACCGAGATGCGCAGGTGGCTCGAATACAGTCACAATTAGTGGAAATGCAGAAGCAGAAGGAGGAAATTGAGGCTAAGTTGACCCAGTCTTATACTGAGGTCAAGGCCTTCAAGGAGCGGACTGCCTCTACTAATGTGACGGTAGCCAAATTGAAGGCTCAGGTTGTTGTAAGCTCCCAGATAATTTCGGGCATGCAACAGGTCATCACCAAGTTGGTGCCGGCCCTTTCTTTTCCCATAAAGTCAGGGTCGGAATATCCCAAAACTTTGCCCTATACAGGGCAAATAGGGGGGAGAGTATTCTGTGACAGGCCAAATCACCAGACCAAGCCTGTCCAGACTAACAGAGATTTCTCCCTGACTTTGGGGAAAAGAAACATCGTGAAAAGTGCCTCCCTGAAGATGGAACAATTCAGGGAGCGCGGTTGCAGTGTGGACGGACCTAGGCCACACCAGGCAAACATAAAATGCTTTGCTTGTGGTGGCTTGGGTCATATAGCGAAGCACTGCAAAACACACAGGACAGTAAACCCAATCAGGTGCTTCAGGTGTGGGAACAAAGGACACATTGCAAGGAATTGCCCTTGTGCAAGTAATTGCAATGTGTCCAGTGATGGGATTCAGGTAACAAATCGTGCAGCGGGATCTAGTCAGTTTGGCCATAAAGGGGTTACCTCTCGGCGATACATGCCTCATCAGCTGCTGAGGGGCCAGAGTGGCCAAGCTAGGCTAGGCAACATTTGACACCCCTGTACTATTTGTTACACCGTTTGTTCCCTATACATGTCCATGTTGTGTGTTTTTGTTGTCCATTGTAACGTTCTCTTTGATGTTGATGGTGGTCCTTGTCTATGAGTGTGTTCCACCAGGCTGATTTATGTAGTGTTGTAATGTCCCGTCTGCTGTCTTGTTTCATTCTGTGTCCCCTTGGAGCGGAGCAGTGTTATACTGTGGATCGAGAACGTATAGGGTCGCGAGCAGATAATATCACACGGGAAATCCTGCTGGTCGGGAGAAGGCATAAGGACCTTCTTCATGCAGCACACAAAGGATGATGTGATATTATTCTGGGCAACCAGGGTCTCGGATCGATACAGATAACACTGTTGTGCTCAAGGTTTTCGGTAAGGCTGTGTTGCGCTGGGGACTGGGGCGGACAGACAACATTGGTGTAATGTTGTGCTGCGCACTTAATTCTAGTCCGAGCAGGTAGCACAGCTCTGATAGGGATTGGACGCAGAGTGTTTGGCAGCAGAGGGTGGACTGTGTTCTTGTGTTGTGGGGTCCTGAGGAGCCGGGGCATGCCTATGCCGTTGGTTCTGCAGGACTCCACAAGATGGGATCACAGGGGGAGGTCAGCCTGGGTACACATGAGTGGACAGGGATGCGGTGCCATCAAGATGGTGCTTTGTCCACAGAACTCCAGTTATCCTAACCTAGTAGGGAGGCCATCCTTATCTGTCGGTGCAGAGGGATGTGTAGCAGAGGACACGCTCCTCTGAAGGTAGGGTGTTCAGACACCAGTGTTGGGATAATGAGGAGTCCTGTGAGACAAAGGGCAGCCCAATACCTTTCTCTACCCATGGGTCAAAGGTATTGGTGCTGGGAATTTTTGTACAGAAACCACTAATTTAGGAAATTGCTAAGTTGGGAATTGTATTTCAACCCAGAACAAAAACTGTGCTTTGACGGACACAAAATAACTTGACCAGCTACAGCAATAACCACAGATTTAGCTGAATATAAATTTGAGGCCTATTATTTAGGCGCTGGGTGACAGGTATACGTTTACAGACAGAATTAGATTTGGAATTGCACAGTAGCGTGTGTGTGAAGTTATTGAGAATGACCCTATCTGCACCTTGAATCTAATATACCCTTTTATGGATAGATTTACAGTAGGCCTGATACAGCAGAAACCACTAATTTAGGAAATTGCTAAGTTGGGAATTGTATTTCAACCCTGAACAAAAACTGTGCTTTGACGGACACAAAATAACTTGACCAGCTACAGCAATAACCACAGATTTAGCTGAATATAAATTTGAGGCCTATTATTTAGGCGCTGGGTGACAGGTATACGTTTACAGACAGAATTAGACTTGGAATTGCACAGTAGCGTGTGTGTGAAGTTATTGAGAATGACCCTATCTGCACCTTGAATCTAATATACCCTTTTATGGATAGATTTACAGTAGGCCTGATACAGCAGAAACCACTAATTTAGGAAATTGCTAAGTTGGGAATTGTATTTCAACCCTGAACAAAAACTGTGCTTTGACGGACACAAAATAACTTGACCAGCTACAGCAATAACCACAGATTTAGCTGAATATAAATTTGAGGCCTATTATTTAGGCGCTGGGTGACAGGTATACGTTTACAGACAGAATTAGACTTGGAATTGCACAGTAGCGTGTGTGTGAAGTTATTGAGAATGACCCTATCTGCACCTTGAATCTAATATACCCTTTTATGGATAGATTTACAGTAGGCCTGATACAGCAGAAACCACTAATTTAGGAAATTGCTAAGTTGGGAATTGTATTTCAACCCAGAACAAAAACTGTGCTTTGACGGACACAAAATAACTTGACCAGCTACAGCAATAACCACAGATTTAGCTGAATATAAATTTGAGGCGTATTATTTAGGCGCTGGGTGACAGGTATACGTTTACAGACAGAATTAGACTTGGAATTGCACAGTAGCGTGTGTGTGAAGTTATTGAGAATGACCCTATCTGCACCTTGAATCTAATATACCCTTTTAGGGATAGATTTAAAGTAGGCCTGATACAGCAGAAACCACTAATTTAGGAAATTGCTAAGTTGGGAATTGTATTTCAACCCTGAACAAAAATATATCCTTTGCCAGACAGCAGACAGTATTACAATTGGCTGGCCACAGCTGAAACACCAGATTTAGGGTACTGCTATTTTGGCAATTGTATTTCACCCCTCAATAAAATAGCAAGCACAGCCAAGCCCCTAATGTAGGATATAGCCAAAAAAGAACCACACTATTGATGGTTAAATGCACTTGGTGACAGCTTGCCCCTGATGTAGGATATAGCCAAAAACGAACCACACTATTGATGGTTTAATGCACTTGGTGACAGCTTGCCCCTGATGTAGGATATAGCCAAAAAATAACCACACTATTGATGGTTAAATGCATTTGGTGACAGCTTGCCCCTGATGTAGGATATAGCCAAAAAATAACCACACTATTGATGGTTAAATGCACTTGGTGACAGCTTGCCCCTGATGTAGGATATAGCCAAAAAATAACCACACTATTGATGGTTAAATGCACTTGGTGACAGCTTGCCCCTGATGTAGGATATAGCCAAAAAATAACCACACTATTGATGGTTAAATGCACTTGGTGACAGCTTGCCCCGATGTAGGATATAGCCCAAAAATAACCACACTATTGATGGTTAAATGCACTTGGTGACAGCTTGCCCCTGATGTAAGATATAGCCAAAAAATAACCACACTATTGATGGTTAAATGTACTTGGTGGCAGCTTGTGCTGGCGCACCACAAGACACAAAATGGCCGCCGATCACCTCAGAAAAAAGTGACTGAAAACCGCTTTGGGCAGCCTAAAAACGGTGAGCAATTGAATAGCAGCAGTTCAATGATCCACAGCTGTAGATCGATCACTGACTTAAGTGTTTTGGAGGAGTTAATCACTGCCTAATCTCGCCCTAACAGTCGCAGCTGCAACCTCTCCCTACACTGTTCAGAGCAGAGTGACGTGCGGCGCTACGTGACTCCAGCTTAAATAGAGGCTGGGTCACATGCTGCACTGGCCAATCACAGCCATGCCAATAGTAGGCATGGCTGTGATGGCCTCTTGGGGCAAGTAGTATGACGCTTGTTGATTGGCTGCTTTGCAGCCTTTCAAAAAGCGCCAAGAAAGCGACGAACACCGAACCCGAACGCAGACTTTTACGAAAATGTTCGGGTTCGGGTCCGTGTCACGGACACCCCAAAATTCGGTACGAACCCGAACTATACAGTTCGGGTTCGCTCTTCCCTAACAGCAACCCATTCTTTCATAATCACTTCTTGGAGTTTGTCAGAATTAGTGGGTTTTTGTTTGCCACCCCGCCTCTTGAGGATTGACTACAAGTTCTCAATGGGATTAAGATCTGGGGAGTTTCCAAGCCATGGACCCAAAATGTCAACGTTTTGGTCCCCAAGCCACTTAGTTATCACTTTTGCCTTGTGGCACGGTGCTCCATCGTGCTGGAAAATGCATTGTTCTTCACCAAACTGTTGTTGGATTGTTGGAAGAAGTTGCTGTTGGAGGGTTTTTTGGTACCATTCTTTATTCATGGCTGTGTTTTTGGGCAAAATTGTGAGTGAGCCCACTCCCTTGGATGAGAAGCAACCCCACACATGAATGGTCTCAGGATGCTTTACTGTTGGCATGACACAGGACTGATGGTAGCGCTCACCTTTTCTTCTCTGGACAAGACTTTTTCCTGATGCCCCAAACAATCGGAAAGGGGCTTCATCGGAGAATATGACTTTGCCCCAGTCCTCAGCAGTCCATTCACCATATTTTCTGCAGAAGATCAAGCTGTCCCTGATGTTTTTTTTGGAGAGAAGTGGCTTCTTTGCTGCTCTTCTTGACACCGGGCCATCTTCCAAAAGTCTTCGCCTCACTGTACGTGCAGATGTGCTCACACCTGCCTGCTGCCATTCCTGAGCAAGCTCTGCACTGGTGGCACTCTGATCCCGCAGCTGAATCCTCTTTAAGAGACGATCCTGGCGCTTGCTGGACTTTCTTGGACGCCCTGAAGCCTTCTTAACCACCGCAGATTCGCGTTCCGGAGGTGGCAGCTCTGCGCAGAGTCACGCATATATGCGTCATCTCACGAGAGCCGTGATTTCCTGTGAACGCGCGCACACAGGCGCGCGCGTTCACAGGATCAGAAGGTAAGCGAGTGGATCTCCAGCCTGCCAGCGGCGATCGTTCGCTGGCAGGCTGGAGATGTGATTTTTTTAACCCCTAACAGGTATATTAGACGCTAACCCCTAACAGCGTCTAATATACCTGCTACCTGGTCCTCTGGTGGTCCCTTTTGTTTGGATCGACCACCAGAGGACACAGGCAGCTCAGTAAAGTACCAGAAAACACCACTACACTACACTACACCCCCCCTGTCACTTATTAACCCCTTATGAACCCCTGATCACCCATGATCACCCCATATAGACTCCCTGATCACCCCCCTGTCATTGATCACCCCCCTGTAAGGCTTCATTCAGACGTCCGTATGATTTTTACGGATCCACTGATACATGGATCGGATCCGCAAAACACATACGGACGTCTGAATGGAGCCTTACAGGTGGGTGATCAATGACAAGGGGGTGATCACCCATATAGACTTCCTGATCACCCCCCTGTCATTAATCACCCCCCTGTCATTGATCACCCCCCTGTAAGGCTCCATTCAGACATCCGTATGATTTTTATGGATCCACTGATACATGGATCGGATCTGCAAAACATATACGGACGTCTGAATGGAGCCTTACAGGTGGGTGATCAATGACAAGGGGGTGATCACCCATATAGACTTCCTGATCACTTCCCTGTCATTGATCACCCCCCTGTAAGGCTCCATTCAGACGTCCATATGATTTTTATGGATCCACTGATACATGGATCGGATCCGCAAAACACATACGGACGTCTGAATGGAGCCTTACAGGTGAGTGATCAATGACAAGGGGGTAATCACGCATATAGACTCCCTGATCACCCCCCTGTCATTGATCACCTCCCTGTAAGGCTCCATTCAGACGTCCGTATGATTTTTACGGATCAACTGATACATGGATCGGATCCGCAAAACACATACGGACGTCTGAATGGAGCCTTACAGGTGGGTGATCAATGACAAGGGGGTGATCACCCATATAGACTCCCTGATCACCCCCCTGTAAGGCTCCATTCAGACGTCCGTATGTGTTTTGCGGATCCGATCCATGTATCCGTAGATCCGTAAAAAATCATACGGACGTCTGAATGGAGCCTTACAGGGGGGGGATCAATGACAGGGGGGTGATCAGGGAGTCTATATGGGTGATCACCCCCCTGTCTTTGATCACCCCCCTGTAAGGCTCCATTCAGACGTCCGTATGTGTTTTGCGGATCCGATCCATGTATCCGTGGATCCGTAAAAATCACACAGACGTCTGATTGGAGCCTTACAGGGGGGTGATCAATGACAGGGGGGTGATCAGGGAGTCTATATGGGTGATCACCCCCCTGTCATTGATCACCCCCCTGTAAGGCTCCATTCAGACGTCCGTATGCGTTTTGCGGATCCAATCCATGTATCCGTGGATCCGTAAAAATCACACAGACGTCTGATTGGAGCCTTACCGGGGGGTGATCAATGACAGGGGGGTGATCACCCCATATAGACTCCCTGATCACCCCCCTGTAAGGCTCCATTCAGACGTCTGTGTGATTTTTACGGATCCACGGATACATGGATCGGATCCGCAAAACGCATACGGACGTCTGAATGGAGCCTTACAGGGGGGTGATCAATGACAGGGGGTGATCAGGGAGTCTATATGGGTGATCACCCCCCTGTCATTGATCACCCCCCTGTAAGGCTCCATTTAGACGTCCGTATGCGTTTTGCGGATCCGATCCATGTATCCGTGGATCCGTAAAAATCACACAGACGTCTGATTGGAGCCTTACAGGGGGGTGATCAATGACAGGGGGGTGATCACCCCATATAGACTCCCTGATCACCCCCCTGTCATTGATCACCCCCTGTAAGGCTCCATTCAGACATTTTTTTCAGACTTCTTCTGACGCTTTAGGGCCCCTAAAATGCCAGGGTAGTATAAATACCCCACATGTGACCCCATTTCGGAAAGAAGACACCCCAAGGTATTCCATGAGGGGCATATTGAGTCCATGAAAGATTGAAATTTTTGTCCCAAGTTAGCGGAAAGGGAGACTTTGTGAGAAAATTAAAAAAAAATCAATTTCCGCTAACTTGTGCCAAAAAAAATAATAATCTAGGAACTCGCCTCTCACGGAATACCTTCGGGTGTTTTCTTTCCAAAATGGGGTCACATGTGGGGTATTTATACTGCCCTGGCTTTTTAGGGGCCCGAAAGCGTGAGAAGAAGTCTGGGATACAAATGTCTAAAAATGCCCCCCTAAAAGGAATTTGGGCCGCTTTGCGCATCTAGGCTGCAAAAAAGTGTCACACATGTGGTATCGACGTACTCAGGAGAAGTTGGGGAATGTGTTTTGGGGTGTCATTTTACATATACCCATGCTGGGTGAGATAAATATCTTGGTCAAATGCCAACTTTGTATAAAAAAATTGGAAAAGTTGTCTTTTGCCAAGATATTTCTCTCACCCAGCATGGGTATATGTAAAATGACATCCCAAAACACATTCCCCAACTTCTCCTGAGTACGGCGATACCAGATGTGTGACAATTTTTTGCAGCCTAGGTGGGCAAAGGGGCACACATTCCAAAGTGCACCTTTCGGATTTCACCGGTCACTTTTTTTACAGATTTTGTTCGCAAACTTCTTCTCACACATCTGGGCCCCTAGAATGCCAGGGCAGTATAACTACGCCACAAGTGACCCCATTTTGGAAAGAAGACACCCCAAGGTATTCTGTGAGGGGCATGGTGAGTTCCTAGAATTTTTTATTTTTTGTCGCAAGTTAGTGGAATATGAGACTTTGTAAGGAAAAAAATAATAATAAATCATCATTTTCCACTAACTTGTGACAAAAAATAAAAAATTCTAGGAACTCGCCATGCCCCTCACGGAATACCTTGGGGTGTCTTCTTTCCAAAATGGGGTCACTTGTGGCGTAGTTATACTGCCCTGGCAATTTAGGGGCCCAAATGTGTGAGAAGTACTTTGCAATCAAAATGTGTAAAAAATGGCCTGCAAAATCCGAAAGGTGCACTTTGGAATATGTGCCCCTTTGCCCACCTTGGCTGCAAAAAAGTGTCACACATGTGGTATCGCCGTACTCAGGAGAAGTTGGGGAATGTGTTTTGGGGTGTCATTTTACATATAACCATGCTGGGTGAGAGAAATATCTTGGCAAAAGACAACTTTTCCAATTCTTTTATACAAAGTTGGCATTTGACCAAGATATTTATCTCACCCAGCATGGGTATATGTTTAATGACACCCCAAAACACATTCTCCAACTTCTCCTGAGTACGGCGATACCAGATGTGTGACACTTTTTTGCAGCCTGGGTGGGCAAAGGGACCCACATTCCAAAGTGCACCTTACAGATTTCACCGGTCATTTTTTACAGATTTTGATTGCAAACTACTTCTCACACATATGGGCCCCTAGAATGCCAGGGCAGTATAACTACGCCACAAGTGACCCCATTTTGGAAAGAAGACACCCCAAGGTATTCCATGAGGGGCATGGCGAGTTCCTAGAGTTTTTTATTTTTTGTCGCAAGTTAGTGGAATATGAGACTTTGTAAGAAAAAAATAATAAATCATCATTTTCCGCTAACTTTTGACAAAAAATAAAAAGTTCTATGAACTCACTATGCCCGTCAGCGAATACCTTAGGGTGTCTACTTTCCGAAATGGGGTCATTTGTGGGGGTTTTCTACTGTCTGGGCATTGTAGAACCTCAGGAAACATGACAGGTGCTCAGAAAGTCAGAGCTGCTTCAAAAAGTGGAAATTCACATTTTTGTACCATAGTTTGTAAACGCTATAACTTTTACCCAAACCATTTTTTTTTTGCCCAAACATTTGTTTTTTTAATCAAAGACATGTAGAACAATAAATTTAGCGAAAAATTTATATATGGATGTCGGTTTTTTTTGCAAAATTTTATAGCTTAAAGTGAAAAATGTCATTTTTTTGCAAAAAAATTGTTAAATTTCAATTAATAACAAAAAAAGTAAAAATGTCAGCAGCAATGAAATACCACCAAATGAAAGCTCTATTAGTGAGAAGAAAAGGAGGTAAAATTCATTTGAGTGGTAAGTTGCATGACCGAGTAATAAACTGTGAAAGTAGTGTAGTGCAGAAGTGTAAAAAGTGGTCTGGTCATTAAGGGGGTTTCAGCTAGCGGGGTTAAAGTGGTTAACAAGAATTGAACCTCTTTCCTTGAAGTTCTTGATGATCCTATAAATTGTTGATTGAAGTGCAATCTTAGGAGCCACAATATCCTTCCCTGTAAGCCATTTTTATGCAACGCAATGATGGCTGCACGCGTTTCTTTGCAGGTCACCATGGTTAACAATGGAAGAACATTGATTTCAAGCATCACCCTCCTTTTAAAAGGTCGTCTGCCATTTTAACCCAATCAGCCTGACATAATGATCTCCAGCCTTGTGCTCGTCAGCATACTCACCTGAGTTAACAAGATGATTACTGAAATGATCTCAGCAGGTCCTTTAATGACAGCAATGAAATGCAGTGGAAAGTTTTTTTTGGGATTAAGTTAATTTTCATGGCAAAGAAGGACTATGCAATTCATCTGATCACTCTTCATAACATTCTGGAGTATATGCAAATTGCTATTATAAAAACTTAAGCAGCAACTTTTCCAATTTCCAATATTTATGTAATTCTCAAAACTTTTGGCCATAACTGTAGATTGTTTTGTAGCTTATGATTGCTGTCCTATTCATACTTACAATTCTGACAAGCTCATGTACCTTTCTCTTTGAAAATATAAAAAATATACCTTTGATGTATATATACTGTATGCTCTGACCAATAGCTCAATACCAAGGGATCAGATTTCTAGACCTCAGTAAAGTAAATCCCTTTTCAATTGGAAAGAAAAAAATAAAATAAAAATTCTAGTGGATCTTGTTAACCTTTCACTTCCCACCTAAAGTTTCAATAGCAGATTAATACCATAGAGTTGTTGTACAGGTGCTCATTCATATCAGTTGCTCTCCTGTCCAACAGCCTTCTTGGTCTGGTGGGCCGTGCCCACTAACATATTTTGTCTGGTACCAGAGTACTGGTGGCATTACTCACAGCTCTCTGCCTTTCTGCAACCTTCCTGTTCCTTACTGTTATGATTTCTGCTCTTGGCTAGCCTTCCCTGGGTATTTAAAATTCCTTCCTCTATGAGAGGGTGCCTGAGCAATAGGTTCTCTAGCTTTACTGTCCCTGCAAAGGTGTGCTACTATACCATTTTAACTTCTTGTGCTCAACCTCTGCCTATCTACCTGATTTGACCCTCGGTTGTCTGACCTCATACTAATCCTGTGCTGCCTGTTCCAACCTTTTGGACTGTTTATTGAATTGCATGTAGCCTGCCTGCCCTGACCTTACCTCATCCACTGACTACAAGTTTGTCTGTCCCCTAGGTGTTACATCTCAGTGTCTCTTTTCTCGGGTGGTTCAATTGACTGCTTTAAGAGGTTTTGGCTTGGTTGTTCCCCTGCACCGGAGTCCATATCTATGTATAGCAAAGTAACTCAAATCCAAATCTTTTCATTGACTCAGTGGGTTCACACCCACTTCATGACAATATTTAGCAGCGTCAAAATAAAGGGACCATGTTTAGAGAGAAGAAAGCTAATGCCTGACACCTCTGATAGTGGCTTTTCTGCTGAATGAACAAAAAGATTGGGTAAATTTTTTTTTTATTCTTCTCTCCCCTGTCATCATCAGATGGGGGAGTGTAGAGCACCACACGCACATAAGGTGGTCCACCGTGTCCACTAAAAGCAGCATGTTGGGGGGAAAAACTTTCTATGGGGGCCTTTAATCTCTTCTATTCATGTATTATCTCTACTCTTAATTTGCTGCTGTGATCAGATACAGCACCTCTCCCATTATCCACACAACTATGAGTGTTTGTTTATTTTTGTAGTTGTAAGTGTTGCTGAGTCATTTTGATTCCCCTCCTAGGGCTGTCCAGGCATGTTGAAGGTACCAAATAGGCCACCTCGAGCTCTTTGGGGCCCATGATTTGACCACATTACATATGGCAGTGCCTTATGAATTGACTTTTCTTGCTGTTTGTGGCACTACAGAGATATATAAAGTGCTAAAACTGTCAATGTAGAGTATCGATTACATATATATGATTTGTGAGAAATGGAATATACAATACTTTACTGATCCTTTATTTTGATATATAAGTAACTTTGTTTTTATTAAGCTACTTGCACTCAGTCTGGTGGCAGTTCAAGGGGGAATCAGTAGATGTTGGCCTCAGTGACACATGTATCATGGTGGGCATCATCATGCATCATAGTGACATCATGCAAGGTCTTCAGTACTGGGAAACCCTGTAGTGGCACATCATGTAGGTGGAGCTGTACATGTGCCACTGCATTTAGAAGAAAAAAGAGCGTTGGGCCTATGTCAGCGGTTACAGAGCTGGAGAAATCGCGCAGCAGGTTCCAGTTTACCAATACCATGCAAAAATCAATCAGGTTCAGTGGCTTCATGACAGGCTATAATCCATAGTGGTTCCTATGCACCACCGTGAGCCATAATTTCAAGAACAATATGCTTAATGAGGCCAGGCTGTAGAGAGAAATAAAGACTATATGTCAATTTGCAGGTGCAGACTATGCCACAGAGTAATGGGTTGAGCAAGAAGCCTTCCTATAATTTGCCACAGAGAGGACCTGTGAAGAAAGGCAAAGGGAGTGTAAGATAAGCAGCCAAAGTAGCTGACAAACAAAGGGATTCTGTCAGCAGTTTTGACTATGCAAAACTACTGACAGATCTGGGTAGGAGCCAGGAAGAACAAGACACACATATCTTTTGCAGATATTTTTTCATTATGAGTAGTGAGAATCTGAAAAATTATTCTGCCAGCACTGATTCTAGTGCCTAGGAGGAAGAGCTCTCTGCTTTCTGAAGTGAGCTGCTTCAAGTAGATCCACTCTTCTCTAAATGACAACTGTATCATCCAACCAGACCACTGCAGCTGTCCTTCAGAGCCACTACACTTGGTGTTTCTGCATGTCACACAATATTACAGAAGTACTGTCTCCTAGAGCAGGGAGCAGCAACCTTCGGCACTCCAGCTACTGTGAAACTACAAGTCCCACCATGCACATTTAATATTTTTGTAACTCGTATGAAAGTGATAGGAGGATTCTGGGAGTTGTAGCTTCAAAACAGCTGGAGTGCCAGAGGATGCTGATCTCTGTTCTAGAGGAAAGACTTCTAGGTGAGCATGGCTTCTTAATATGGCAACCAATGGACCAAAGTTGCAATATAGCATGTGAACACTTTAATGGCAATGAGTGATTTTATTATTTTATATTTTATTTAGTATTTAGATAGCAGATGTAATACATTTTACAGATATTTCAATATTATATTGTGAGAATATAATATCATGGAAGTCCTTTAGATTATTGTATATTAAAAGTAAAGTTCTTTCTCAAATGAAATCAGGGGCAGTTATTGCATCTATAATGATCCTCTGAAGATGTAAATACATGAATATTTTTGTATTGATATTATTTATTTATTTTTAATGGGGCCTGAAGGTTGTTTTGGAGTCACAATCATTACATACTGTATATAGCTATGTATTTGTCTTCTTACAGTTCAATGTAATCCTTTCCACTATCCAACAGGCTGGTCACCTCCAAATCTAGCTCCATTTTTGCTCATTTCTATTTTTTACCTCATTCATCTTTGTAAGACCTGATACTTACTCCTTTTTCCTCCAGTATAATGAAACAAAAAATTGTGACCAAAATGTACTAAGTAGAATCATCCCTTTAACCCCATCAGGATCAAGCAAATTTTTCGCATTTTTACTTTGTAAATTTTCATATTATTTTTCTACCTGCCTTCGAGAGCCATAAGTTTTTCACTTTTCAATTCAGATGGTTGTATGAAGACTTGTTTTTTGTGGGCAAGTTTATTTATTTCAATCTTTAAATTTATTGTAATTTTGTATGAAAAACAGGAAAAAACATCTTTGTGGTGTAAACCTGAATAAAAAGCAACGTCATCAACGTTTTTCGGGTTTTGTTTCTACTGCATTCAGTTTGCAGTACAACTTATATGGCAACCTTATTCTGTGGGTTAGAATAATTGCAGTGATTTGAAATGAGCTTTTATAATGTTTTAGCTTTGAAAAGCTAAAATGCAAAGCTTTAAAAACAGGTCATAATTTGTGTAAACACTTGTTTTATGTGAGGTGAATTGTCATTTTTTGATCATATTGAGGTAATGACAATTTTGGGATTTCTCTTTATTAATTTTATTTATGGGGTGGGGTGACCAAAAGCCAACAATTTGAGTATTTTTTTTTCCATCGCGCCAAGCCAAGCCTTCATGTGTATGAGGGAAAAAAGCTAATATTTTGCAAACAGCTGTCTTATGTACATGGCTAGCTAAACTGTCTTAAGATTAGAAAAACAACACTTTGTAAGTAAGTCAACTACATTTCGTTGACATGTTGAATTATTATGTTTCTGATAGAATTTTTCTTGTAATGTCTCTCAACATTTCCAGTAATATTACTAATGTCCAACAAAAGGAATTTGGGGCTTCTGCATAGTGTTGAGCGCGAATATTTGAATCACAAATTTTAATCGTGAATATCGCCACTTCGAGAATTCACAAATATTTAGAAAATAGTGCTATATATTCATATTCGCGAATATTTATGGCGAATTTATCGTGAATATTAACATTGGCAATTTTCGCAATAAAGTAAACGATGACGGGAGATCGCAAATTATAGAATTTGCTAATTTATGGCGAATATTCGGCCAAAAATTTGCGAAATATAGCAAATTCAAATATTGCCTATGCCACTCATCACTAAGCACTGTAAGAATAGTGAGAAATCTGAAACTCGTATCAACCACCGCATGATTTGCGAAGGTGCTTTTTAATTAATGGAGTCTGAAATAGCCTTCTTTATACTAAACTCCATGGTAGGTTAAGAATACCATCTCTAAACCAAACTGCATTGAAAATGACAACTGGACATCCAATTCCATGGTAAGTGGTCATCACTATATCCAAATATATATTAAGTTGTGATAATTATTTCTACAATGAACTCTGTTGTAGGTTGTGAGACCATGTCTATAGCTAAAGCCACAGTAGATTGTGGTAAAAAAAAACTCTATATCCAACGATATAGAAGGATGTGAGGCAATGTCTATACCTAAATAATTAGAACAGTAGGTTGTGAAACACGCACTATAGCCTGCTCCACTGCAGGTTTTCAGGCCATCATTATATTAAACTCCATTGTGGGTTGTCAAGAACAGCTCTATATCCAGCTCCCCAGTACTATAGGTAAATAAATCATCTTTACACCCACTCCACAGTAGGTTGAGAAGACCATGTCCACATTTAACTTGGACATAAATGTAATAACACTACATAATAGCCCAATCGATAGAGGTAGTCAGTTAAAGGGGTTGTCTAGCCATTGATATTGGTGACCTATAGTGAGGATAGGTCATCAATATCTGATTGGCAGAGGTCCGACACCCAGGACCCCACCAATCAGCTGTGAGACGAGGAGCGCTGCTTCCTGGTCTTTACACTACACGTCATAGGGTAATTACCTATGCTAAGTAAGTAAGTAAGTTATGTAAGTACCTGCTCCATTCACACGAGGCGAAGTGCAGTCTAATGAACAGAAATCAGCGCTCGCATTTAGCACCACCTTTTCTTTAAACAGCAGATCTGTGGGGGTCCCTGGTTTCGGACCTTTGCTTATCTGATATTTCTAACTAGGATTGAGCGAATCAACTTCAGATGAAACATCTGAAGTCAATTTGCATAATACTTTGTTTGAATACTGTACGGAGCGCTCTGTAAGGTATTAGTATGTATTTGCTCCTATGAGCCGAAGCTATTCCTTTGCGAAGTCTCGCGAGACTTTGCATAATAACTTCATAAATCAATTTCTACTGTAAAAATGTTTTCCCGAACTCGGGAAGTGGTACCTTGGAACTCGACCAGAGTTCGGGAAATAGTTTTTTACAGTAGATTGATTTATGAAGTTATTATGACTTCGCAAAGTAATAACTTTGGCTCATAGGAGCCAATACATTCTAATACTGTACGGAGCAATCAAAGTATTATGCAAATCGACTTCGGATGTTTCATCCAAGGTTGATTTGCTTATCCCTATTGATAACCTATCCTGATGATAGGTTATCAATATTAATGGCTGGACAACCCCTTTAAATGGTAATTAAATTTATATACCTTGAATCTGAAATGAACCATGTCTCAGTGTGTCCTTAGATTTAGTAACATTCAGTTGTCACAATATTAGACATAATATGTACCTTTTTTTTATTTTTTTTATTTTTTTTTAGCAATGTGGTTACATTACCAAAATTTTTTAGGAATGCACACTTCACAGCTCTGTTTCTAAAAGTGTAAATAAATGGATTTAGCAATGGAGTCACAACTGTATATATGAAAGCAAGAAATTTGTCATTTTGGCTGTCACTTGGTTTGACATACACAGTAATACTTGTACAAAAGAAAAGGCTGGATACAACAAGATGGGAAGAGCAGGTAGAGAAGGCTTTATGTTTGCCATCTACACTCTTGACTTCTAAGACTTTTATTATAATATGTATATAGAGCCCTATAATTATGACAAAGGGAAAAAGAATACCAAAGATGCATGCTACACTTGTAACCAAATTACTGACATGTGGATCAGAACATGCCAAATTCTGTAATGGTGTCAGGTCACAGAAGAAATGCTGGATCTTATTAGGACCACAGTAATCCAAAGAAGCAGTGAAGATTATAAGAACAAAGGCAGTAATTAAACCAGCAATCCAAGAAAATACAGCAAGTTTAGTACATGCTTGACTCATTATACCAACATAACGTAATGGATTGGTTATGGCGAAATGTCTATCAAAAGCCATAACGGTGAGGAGGTAACATTGTGTTCCACCAGCTGTATCAGCACAATATAACTGCAGAAAGCAGGCCACAAAACTGATCCTGTTTCTACCTGCAATAAGAATGTCTAAGAGTTTAGGGATAATGATGGAAACAAAAATAATTTCTAAAATGGCAAATACACTTATAAAGTAATACATTGGCGTATGGAGAGAAACATCCAGCTTGATAAGCAAATAAATAATTATGTTACCACCAATACACGTAATATAAATGAGTAGAACAACCATAAAAAGCAAAATCTGAAACTGATGGAGATCTTCAAAAGCTATTAACACAAATTCTGTCACCATTGTGTGGTTTATGTCAGCCATATTTAGAAAGAAAATATCTCTTGTGGAATATATCCTATAAATTAGGTAAAAAATTTAATTTGACTAATTTCTTATATTAAAGACATATATTTAGTTTCCAATCCTTACATTAGTTTCCCCAAAAGGTAAAATATAACAAGTTAAATTTACATTTTCTATTAATCTAGTCACTAATGAATTCTTTGCTGGCCAAACATTTTATGTAGATAAAATTTTAGAATTTTAACTATTTAATTAAAACTGTTGTTGAGAACTCAGTTCTATAGGTTGCAGTTCTTTGATGAAAATTGTCAAGTTAAAATTGGCAAGTTGTTTTAAAAGGCTCCACCGTGCTCCAGGTTAGACATTAGACACATAAACTATTGTAAAATGTTTTTGAAAATGTAAATGAAAATCTCAAATGCAAACGTAATGTATTTCCCAGTTTCATGGTAGTTAATTTTCTTTTGGAAATGAAAAAGCACCTGACAGGTTATCTGTAGCTCTATTTTCCATTCTTTATAAGACCAAATATTTAATCTTTACCCTATGTCCACTGTGATTTGAGAATTCGTGAGGGAAAATGCATTCATGTCCTTTGACGATAAACCTATTGTCAATTAGATATTCAAATCTAGTAGACATAAAATACATTAATATTTGTTTATTTTCATGTTCATAATACTAATAACTTAAAATACAAGTGAAGCTATAATATAAAAATAATCTCATATATAAAAATAAGTTTCTGTCTGTCTGTCTGTCTAGACGTCTGTCTGTACGTTCTTTATGCACGATAAAAAAACTAGACCAATCTTCACCAAATTTGGCACACAGGTACATCAGGTGTCTAGGAAGGTTTTCTCAGCTCTCTAGGACGTACCGTTCCTGAGATAGTCCCAAAAAATGACCCACATTAGCCAATAGAAGCCTATAAGTCTTTCTCTTCAAATCCCAACTGCCATAAACACAGTTTTACTCCAGGTTTCCATAGAAACCCAGCCATTTTTCTTTACTGCTTAAAGGGGCGGGCACTGTGGAGGTCACTAATTTTAAAGGGGCGGACACAGTGGAGGTCACTGTTATTAAATGGACAGGCACTGTGGAGGTCACTGTTATTAAATAGGCAGGCACTGTGGAGGTCACTGCTATTAAAAGGGCTGGCTCTATGAAGGTCCCTGTTAAAGGGGCGGGCACTGTGAAAGTCACTTTTAAAGGGGCAGGCACCGTGAAAGTCACTGTTAAAAAATACCAAATTTGCCAAAAATTGGGAAAAATTTCCAAATTTCAATTTCTCTACTTCTATAATACATAGTAATACCTACAGAAATAGTTATTACTTGGCATTCTCCATATGTCTACTTCATGTTTGGATCATTTTGGGAATTGCATTTTATTTTTTGGGGATGTTACAAGGCTTAGAAGTTTAGAAGCAAATCTTGAAATTTTTCAGACATTTTCAAAAACCCACTTTTCAAGGACCAGTTCAGATCTGAAGTCACTTTGTGAGGCTTATATGATAGAAACCACCCAAAAATGACCCCATTCTAGAAACTATACCCCTCAAGGTATTCAAAACTGATTTTACAAACTTTGTTAACCCTTTAGGTGTTCCACAAGAATTAATGGAAAATAGAAATACCATTTCAAAATTTCACTTTTTTGGCAGATTTTCCATTTTAATATTTTTTTTTTCCAGTTACAAAGTAAGAGTTAACAGCCAAACCAAACTCAATATTTATGGTTCTGACTCTGTAGCTTACAGAAACACCCCATATGTGGCCATAAACCCCTGTACGGGCCCACGGCAGGGAGCAGAAGGAAAGGAATGTCATACGGTTTTTGAAAGGCAGATTTTGCTGGACTGGTATTTTGACACCATGTCCCATTTGAAGCCCCCTTTATGCACCCCTAGAGGAGAAACTCCAAAAAAGTGACCCCATTTTAGAAACTACGAGATAGGGTGGCAGTTTTGTTGGTACTATTTTAGGGTACATAAGTTTTTTGGTTGCTCTATATTACACTTTTTGTGAGGCAAGGTAACAAGAAATAGCTGTTTTGGCACCGTTTAATTTTTTGGTTATTTACAACATTCATCTGACAGGTTAGATCATATGGTATTTTTATAGACCAGGTTGTCACGGACACGGCGATACCTAATATGTATACTTTCTTTTATTTATGTAAGTTTTACACAATGATTTCATTTTTGAAACAAAAATAATCATGTTTTAGTGTTTCCATAGTCTAAGAGCCATAGTTTTTTTTAGTTTTTGGGCGATTATCTTGGGTATGGTATGATTTTTGCAGGATGAGAGGACGGTTTGATTGGCATTATTTTGGGGTGCATTATGACTTTTTGATCGCTTGCTATTACACTTTTTGTGATGTAAGGTGACAAAAAATGGTTTATTTAGCACAATTTTTATTTTTTATTTTTTACGGTGTTCACCTGAGGGGTTAGGTCATGTGATATTTTTATAGAGCCGGTCGATACGGACGCGGCGATGCCTTATATGTATATTTTATTTATTTATGCAAGTTTTACACAATAACAGCTTTTTTTAAACCCCCCAAAAAATATGTTTTAGTGTCTCCATATTCTGAGCCATAGCTTTTTTTTATTTTTTGGCCGATTGTCTCAGGTAGGGGCTCCTTTTTTGTGCGATGAGGTGATGGTTAGATTGGTACTATTTTGGTGGGCATACGCTTTTTGATCGCTTGCTCTGATCTACTTTTTCTGATGTAAGGTGACAAAAAAATTGTTTATTTAGCACATTTATTTTTTAGGATGTTTATCTGAGGGGTTAGGTCATGTGATATGTATATAGAGTTGGTCGATACGGACGCGGCGATACCTAACATGTAAAAAATAATAATCCACCTATATTTTACCTTTTTTTTTTTTTTTTTTTACTGTATTTGGGGAAAATTACGTTTTTGTTTATCTTTACTTGAAACTTTTAATTTTTGGCGGGGACTTTATTTTTTCAACTTTTATTTTCACTTAATTTTTTATCCCACTTTGGGACTTCAACTTTTAGGGGTCTAATCCTTTACAATGCATTCCAATACTTCTGTATTGGAATGCATTGGCTGTATGAGTAATACAGTGAGTATTACTCATACAGCTTCCGGCCTGTGAGATCCAGGGGGCTGAATCTCACAGGTTCATCGCCGGAAGGCAGAGCCGATGCCTTCTGGAAGGCATCGCGCTGCCTTCCATGCCATCGGGTCCCCCCTACAGCATCACAGGGACCCGATGGCACCTGCGCCCGCCGCCGCCGGAACATAAAAAGCCGCAAATTGACCTGCGGTTTGCGGTGATTGCCGACACGGGGAGGTTCATGGGCCTCCCACCGCGCATTTAGCCAAGGTGCCTGCTCAATGATTTTGAAAGGTGCCTGCTCAATGATCGGAAATACACAGGACGTATAGGTACGCCCTGTGTCCTTAAGTGCCAGGACATCAGGGCGTACCTGTCCTTAAGAGGTTAAAGGGGCGGCCACTGTTAAAGAGGTGGTCACTGTAAAGGGGTAGGCACTGTGAAGGTCACTGTTAAAGGGGTGGCCACTATGAAGGTCACTGTTAAAGGGGTGGTCAATGCTAAAGGGGGGTCACTGTTAAAGGGGCGGGCATTGTGGAGGTTACTGTTAAAGGGGCAGGCACTGTTAAAGGGGAGGGCACTGTGAAGGTCATTGTTAAAGGGGCAGGCACTGTGGAGGTCAATGTTAAAGGGGCGGGTATTGTAGAGGTCATTGTTATAGGGGAAACTGTCAATATCTTTTTATGACACAGAAACATAAAATGAAATGGTTGAACTATGCCCGTGAAAAGCCGGGTCCTTCTGTCTGGACGTTCTTTATGCGCCACCAAATGATTAGACTGATCTTCACCCAATTTGGCACAGGTACATCAGGTGTCCGGGAAGGTTTTAGACCGGGTCTTAGCTCTCTAAGACTTACCGTTCCTGAGATATTCCCCAAAAAATAACTGCATTAACCAATATAATGGGCATGTACTGTTGAGGTCACTGTTAAAGGGGCGGGCACTGTGAAAATCACTGTTAAAGGGGCGGGCACTGTGAAAATCACTGTTAAAGGGGTGGGCACTGTGAAGGTCACTGTTAAAGATGCAGCCACTATGAAGGTCACTGTTAAAGGGGTGGTCAATGTTAAATGGGCGGGCACTGTGGAAATCACTGTTAAAGGGGCAGATACTGTTAGGGTCACTGGTAAAGGGGAGGGCACTGTGAAGGTCACTGTTAAAAGGGCGGGCACAATTAAAGGTGTGAGCACTGTGGAGGTCAATGTTAAAGGGGCGGTCACTGTTAAAGGTGCGGGCATTGTGGAGGTCTCTGTTAAAGGGGCGGCCACTATGAAGGTCACTGTGTTAGGGGTGGTCAATGTTAAAGGGGCGGGCACTGTGGGGGTCACTGTTAAATGGGAGGGCACTGTTAAATATGCGAGCTCTGTGGAGGTCTCTGTTAAAGGGGCAGGCACTGTGTAGACCACTATTAAAGATACAGTCACTGTTAAAGGAGTGGGCACTGTGGAGATCACTGTAAAGGGGCGGGCATTGTGGAGGTCAATGTAAAAGGATCGGCCACTGTGGAGGTCATTGTTAAAGGAGCGGGTAATATACAGGTCACTGTTATGGGGGATACTGTTGATATCTTTTTACGACACAAGGAAACATGAAATGAAATAGATTAAATATACCCATGCGAAGCCGGGTCCTTCTGCTAGTATACTATAAAAATAACAAACATAAAAATGAAGAAATAAAAATGGAGAGATACATAAATAAAAATATTGGGGTAATTTTTTCATAAGGGTAAGGTAGTTTCTTGGCATAAAGAATTCACAAATTTTATTGCAAGTGCAAATTTGCACATACATTTGTAGATAGTTAAGTTGGCTATATTAGTTTCACTGCAGATTTATCACTGCCACTTTTTTAACTGGCATAGAAAAACCAGAGTCATATTTCTAGACAAACTGCATCTGTCAGCAGTTTTGCACTTATGAAACTGGCTGACCTGTTACATGTGCGCATGGCAGCTGAAGGTATCTGTGTTCCTCCCATGTTCATATGTGCCCGCATTGCTGAGAAAAATTATGTTTCAATATATCCAAATTAAACTCTAAGGCCCCTTTCACACAGGCGAGTATTCCGCGCGGATGCGATGCGTGAGTTCAACACATTGCACCCGCACTGAATACCGACCCATTTATTTCTATGGGGCTGTTCACATGAGCGGTGATTTTCACGCATTACTTGTGCGTTGCGTGAAAATCGCAGCATGCTCTATATTCTGTTCTGTTTTTCACGTAACGCAGGCCCCATAGAACTGAATAGGGTTGCGTGAAAATTGCAAGCATCCGCAAGCAAATGCGGATGCGGTGCGATTGGACTAAGGTGAGTTCAAAAAAATTTTTTTTAACCCCATCAGCAAGTGGACTAAGGTGAGTTAATTTTAAATTTTTTATTTTTTTAACCCCATCAGCGCTATTTTACTATGCATTCTGTATTCAGAATGCTATTATTTTCCCTTATAACCATGTTATAAGGGAAAATAATACAATCTACAGAATACACGATCCCAGACCCGAAATATGAAGAAGTCTACGGGTTTGGGTACCAAACATGCGCGATTTTTCTCACGCAAGTGCAAAACGCATGACAATGTTTTGCACTCGCGTGGAAAAATCACGGGTGTTCCCACAACGCACCCGCACATGTTTCCGCAATGGCCGTGTGAAAGAGGCCTAAGAGCAACTGGGGCATTGTAGTTACTTCTGGAAGCTCTGCTTTCTTTGCAACTGCGCCATCTGCACTTTGATTGACAGGACCTGGTGTGTAAATGTGATCTCTCCTGGCCCGGACCACAATTTTTAAAAGTAGATATAGCTAATAAATATTAAACACATTAGTTAAATATACTGTACTTGGTGATTTATTTACTGAGGAAAATTATCTAATATTACATCTGTGAGTTGTGAAAGTGTGTTAAATTTTGGGATCACTAGATAATTTGAAGGTGAGTAAGCAACTTGTTTTATTCAACCCCTTAGTGACCAGCCTGTTTTCGGCCTTACTGACCAAGCGTTTTTCTTCCTTTTTTCATTGTCGCATTCCAAGAGCTATCATTTTTTTTTCCCCGTTAATATAGGTTTGTGAGGGCTTGATTTTTGCAGGACAAGTTGTAGTTTTTAATAGTGCCATTTTGGGATACACATAACTTTCTGATTAACTTTTATTAACTCTTTCTGGAAGGGAGATGGGGAAAAACAGCAATATTAAAATAATAAATTTTATGGCGTTAATTTTTCGGTATAAATAACATAATATCTTGATTCTATGGGTCACTACGATTACAGTGGTATCAAATACATATCGTTTTTTTTATCGTTTTACTACTTTTTTGCAATAAAACCCCTTTTTTTCACGTGATATTTATGTAGTCCGGTTCATTACGGCAATTGCTTTTTTTACAGCAATACCAAACATATGGGGGAGACTTTGCCATTTTTTTCATTGAAAAGCGTATTTTCAATAGAAAAAAGCGTAATTTTTTTATTGCATTTTTTTATTTAATAAATGTGTAGGGTAGAGTGAACCCCAACTGTAAAAGTTCGGGTCTGTACCGAACTTTAGGATTTTTGAACCCCGGATCCGAACGCGAACATTTGAGTAAAAATTCAGGTTCGGTGTTCGGCGATTTCTTAGCGCTTTTTGAAAGGCTGCAGAGCAGCCAATCAACAAGTGTTTAACTGTGTGACCTTAGAAGCCATCACAGCCATGCCTACTAATGGCATGGCTGTGATTGGCCAGTGCAGCATGTGACCCAGCCTCTATATAAGCTGGAGTCACGAAGCGCTGCACGTCACTCTGCTGTTACTAGTGTAGGGAGAGGATGCTGCTGGTGCATTCAGGGAGAGAATAGGAAAGAATCTGTGATCAGAACTCCAATTTAACTCAGCGATCTGCATAGATTTAGTTGTGTGGGTGCAGGGCACAATCTTTTTACCCTGCCCTGAGCCCAGTGACAGGAAAAAACTTTTATCCGTCTGTTAGTTAGGTGAACGGCGGCCATTTTATGCAAGCTCAGTGCACCAGCACTGCATCTGAGCTTTTGTGACATTTAAATCCAAGCTTGAAATACTGCCCTAATAATCTTTTTTGGCAATATACAGCATCTGGTGCATTTGCAGGATTAGCTAGTGTGCAATTTAAGCTAGAAATACAGCCATAATTTTCTGGGTTTTTGCAAACACCCTTTTTTGGCAAAATATACTATTTTACAGCCCTTGATGCATCTTACTATTCTGTTAGTAAAAAAAACACACACTTTTTTGGCAATATCCAACATCTGGATTAGTCAGTGTGCAATTTAAGCTAGAAATACAGCCATAATTTTCTGGGTTTTTAAAAACACCCTTTTTTGGCAAAATACACAATTTTACAGCCCTTGCAGAATCAGCACGTGTGAAATTCAAGGGTTATATACTGCTGTTATATTCAGTTATTAAACAAACACCCGTTTTGGGCGAAAAAGTTAATTTTGCAGCCTTTGCTTCATATGTCATTGTGAAATACACCCTTTAGATACTGTGGTTATATTCAGTTATTTAAAAAAACTGCCATTTTGTGCGAAAAACTTAAATTCCGGCCTACTCTGGATCAGGACGTGTGAGATACACCATTTAGATACTGTAGTTATATTCTTGTATTAATAAAACACCCTTTTTGGGCAAAATACACAATTTTTCAGCCCTTGCTGCATCAGCACGTGTGAAATTCAAGGGTTATATACTGCTGTCAGTTATTAAACTTTAATTGCGGTCGAGTCTGCATCTGTACGTGTGAGATACACCATTTACATACTGTGGTTCTATTCAGTTATTTGAAAAACAGCCATTTTGTGCACAAAACTTAAATTCCGGCCTAGTCTGGATCAGGACGTTTGAGATACACCCTTTAGATAATGTGGTTCTATTCAGTTATTAAACAAACACCTATTTTGGGCAAAAAACTTTAATTGTGGACTAGTCTGCATCTGTATGTGTGAGATACAACCTTTACATACTGTCATTTTATTCTGCTATTAATCAAACACCCATTTAGGGCAAGATCCTAAATTTGAGAAATATGAGGAGAGCGTCAACTAAGGGACGTGGCACAGGTCGTTGTGCTGCTGGTGGAGCTCCTGTTGCAGGGAGAGGACGTGGTCGATCTGTGCCAGCTACACGCACAAGTGAAACCCCTTCCTCAGGTGCAAGTAGGCGACAGAACCTGCAGCAGTGTTTGGTCAGGTCTAATGCGGCTCTACGAATGTTGAGGCCAGAACAAGTACAGGCGATAGTTGATTGGGTTGCTGACAGTGCCTCCAGTTCCTTCACATTGTCTCCCACCCAGTCTCCTGCTGAAAGATTAGAGTTGGCACCTGCAGCCGATGTCCATCAGTCTTTTACCTCAAATCAGCCAAGCAGTCTGAGCCCCAAGTCATGCAGCAGTCTCTTCTGCTTTTTGATGACTCTGTTAGCAGGTTTTCCCAGGGCCATCCACCTATCCCTGCCCCAGAAGTGGAAGAGATTGAGTGCACCGATGCCTAACCACTTATGTTTCAAGATGAGTACATGGGAGGACCATTACAGCACGTCTCGGATGATGACAAAACACAGTTGCAAACTGCTGGGGTTTTCGAAAGTGTGCAGACTGACAAGAAGGTCAGGGGTGAAGACTGGGTGGAAGATGCGGAGGATGATGAGGTCCTCGACCCCACATGGAATCAAGGTCATGCAAGTGTCCTATGTAGTTCTGAGGAAGAGGCGGTGGTCGCATAGAGTTACCAGCACAGCAGAAGGGGGAGAGGGTGCAAAAGCGGAGCGGCCGTCCCCTAGACAGTACACCTGCTACTGCCCACCGCAGCAAAGGACCAAGCACACCAAAGCCAGGTCCAAGGAGTTCCCTGGTGTGGTAGTTCTTCAGACAATGTGCTGATGACAAGACACAAGTGGTTTGCACGCTGTGCAATCAGAGCCTGAAGCGAGGCATAAACGTTCTCAACCTGAGCACAACCTGCATGACCAGGCATTTAAGTGCAAAGCACGAGCTGCAGTGGAGTAGACACCTCAAAAACTAAGAAAGGTCTCTGGCTCCTCCTGCTTCCTCTTCTGCCGCAATCTCGGCCTCTTCATCCACCTCTGGAGTGACAGTGCCACCTGCCACCTCGCAAACAGAGGATCTGCCAGCAACACCAACATCTGGGTCACCAAGCATCTCCACAATGTCCCACGGAAGCGTTCAGCTCGCCATCTCCCAAACACTGGAGAGGAAGAGAAAGTACCCCCCTACCCACCCGCGATCCCTAGCCCTGAATGCTAGCATTTCTAAATTACTGGCCTTTGAAATGCTGTCATTCCATCTTGCGGAGACAGAGAGGTTTAAAGGCCTTATGCCTGTGGCTGTCCCACAGTACGTCATGCTCAGCCACCACTACTTTTCCAGGTGAGCCATCCCTTCCCTGCACAACCAAGTGGGGGACAAAATCAGGTGTGCACTGCGCAACGCCATCTGTGGCAAGGTGCACCTCACTATATATATACACGTGGACCAGTAAGCATGATCAGGGACGTTATATCTCCATAAAAGCACACTGAGTAAATGCAGTGGTGGCTGGGCCTGAGGCGGATAACAGTTTGGCGCATGTCCTTCCACCATCGAGGATTGCAGGGTGCTTCAGTTTGCCTCCTGTTGCTTCCTCCTCCTACTCAGCTTCCTCATCCTCTACCGGCTCCTCATCCGGTCAGCGTAACACCTTCACCACCAACAGCAGCACAGCCAGGGGTAAATGACAGCAGGCAGTTATAAAACTTATCTGTTTGGGGGACAAACCCCACACCGCGCAGAAGTTGTGGACGGGCCTTGAACAACAGACCGATGAGTGGTTGGTGCCAGTGAGCCTCAAGCCTGGCCTGGTGGTGTGCGATAATTGGCGAAATCTCGCAGCAGCTCCTGGACTAGCCGGTTTGACGCACATTCATTCCTTGCCTGGTGCATGAGATGAATTTGGTGGTGCAGAGATTCCTTAAAAATTACCCCGACATGTCAGAGCTGCTGCATAAAGTGCGGGTCGTCTGTGCGCGCTTTCGGCGTTCTCACCCTGCTGCTGCTCGCCTGTCAGCGCTGCAGCGTAACTTCGGCCTTCCCGCTCACCGTCTCATATGCGACGTGCCCACAAGGTGGAACGCCACCTTGCACATGCTGGCCAGACTGTGCGAGCAGCAGCAGGCCATAGTGGAGTTTCAGTTGCAGCACACACGGGTGAGTCGCTCACAGCACCACTTCACCACCAATGACTGGGCCTCAATACGAGACCTATGTTCCTTGTTGCGCTGTTTTGAGTACTCCACTAACATGGCCACTGCTGATAACGCCGTTCTTAGCGTTACTATCCCACTTCTATGCCTCCTTGAAAAAACGCTGCTGGCGATGATTGAAAAGGATGTGGCACAGGAGCAGGAGGAGGAAGAGGGATCATTTAGTAGGGTTTTTCGGCCAGTAATTCACAAGTGGTTCCGAGGGTGGGTTCCTGCACCCACAAACGACAGGTACACAATTGTCCAGCCAGGGCACAGTTCTGGAGGATGACGAGGTGAATGATGAGGAGATGGAGAAGGAGGAGCCTTGTTCACAGTAGGGTGGCACCCAGACCAGCTCATAGCCGTCACTGTTGCGTGGCTGGGGGGATACAGAGGACACAGACGATACACCTCCAATAGAGGACAGCTTTTCGTTGCCTCTGGGCAGCCTGGCACACATGAGCAATTACATGCTGCAGTGTCTCCGCAATGACAGCCGAGTTTCCCAAATTCTAACTTGTGCTGATTAATGAGTGGCCACGCTGCTGGATCTCCATTACAAGGACAATGTACCGTCCTTAATTCCATTACTGAAGCGTGATTGTAAGATGTGCAAGCTGGCATTTGCAGCCCTCTAGCCCTTTCCATGACATTTTTACAGCCATTTTAGTGCTCAAAAGTTCGGTTCCCCATTGACTTCAAGTCGGGTCAAGTTCGGGTGCCGAACTCAAACTTTTTTGTGGAGTTTGGACGAAACCCATCGAACCCGAACATCCAGGTGTCCGCTCAACTCTATAAATGTGTTGTTTTTTTTTACTTTTTTTTCCCACTTAATAGTCCCACAAGGGGACTATAACAGAAAAAAATCTGATTGATTTTAAAATGCAATGCATTATCCCTATAGTGCATTGCATTTTCATATCAGTGCTATTGTGATATTAAACAGCAGGCTGCGCAAGAGAAGCGCAGCCTGCTGGAAATTACTCAAGGCTGGTCTGGGGTCTACACGAGACCCCAGCCAGCCTTCAAAAACATTGGCACTCCCCGATTGCATTTGCGGGGTGCCGATGAGAGACAGAGGGAGTCTGCCTGTGGCATGTAAAGTGTTAATCAGCCCGGATCGGCACTGCTGCTGGTCCGGGCTGTTAGAGCAGGGCCACGCATCTCATGTGAGAGCTGGGCCCTCGCTTACCGCTGCACGGGAAACCCGTGCAGTGCTTAGACTGGGCTGCCGTAAAAAAGCCATGGCCCAGCCTAAGGCAATTTAGAGACCGCCTTAAGAAGGCAAATGGATGGTCACTAAGGGGGTAAAGAACATGAATATATCAAAGTATGATCTTCACAATACTAAGGATGAGCGAACCAGTTTGTACCAAACCAGGTTTGGTCTGAACTATGCTATTTTTCAGATGGCAGGTGAACCTAAATCTTTTCAGTTTTGTTTCTGACTAATCCCCTAAAACGGCACGTAGTGGCATTGTAGTGTACATGTTGGCGGTATAAAAAAGCACAAGGCAGGAACAAGGGTTATCACATGACACTGAGAGGAAGTGGGCCTGAGGGCTTTCCCTGATTGGCTTCCAGGCTGACATACAGCCTGAATAAACAGTGGTGCAGCAGGCAGGGAGGTGTCCTAGCAGAACAAATAGAACGGCATTCTGAGCTGGGCTGTGAGGGTGGTTGGGTGTAGCAATGTCTGCCAGAAAAATGACATATGTCCAACCAACAATTGATTCAAACTGAGGTAGGCAAATTAAGAAACAATGTATCCACAGCATGATGGAGTCCCTGAGTAGAAATTAAGAAATCAAATTGTCACAACTCGGATTTGTTAAGAATTTACTAGTGTTGATCGAGCACCAAAGTGCTCGGGTGCTCTAGCCGAACACATCGGGATGCTCAGGTGCTCTACTGAGCACCTGAGTATAATGGAAGTCAATGGGAGAACCCGAGCATTAAACGAGGCACCCCCTGCTCTGAAGAGGGGAGAATTTCTGGTAGAGATGGCCTTGCGGTTTGCCTGGTTGTCGTTTAGCGGCGAACGTTGCTCGTACACGGTTTGCCAAACAGGCGAACATATGGCGATGTCTGCCGGCGCCATATTCTTTTGCATTGTGTTGAACTTTGACCCATGACGCATCCATCAGGTGGGAAAGTACAGCCAATTGAGACGTTTCAGCACATGGACACACATCCTACCCTATAAATAAACCCGATCTGGCTGCCGTTTTACATTCAGTCTTTTTCCAGTGTAGGGAGAGGTTTCTGTGTGGAGCAGGGACAGACTGCTAGAGACATCAAATGCTAGCTAAAAGGGCCACAAAAGTCCTTTTAAGGACTCGTATAGGTGTGCTATCGATAGGTGTGACATACTGAGGGGTGTGATTTACTTATAATATACTTTCTAACATAGAAAGTATATTATAGTGCATTTGTATTGTGCATCAGTTGTGCGCCTTTCTGCTGCGATACTGCAGCTAGATAGAGAGACAGACGCTATTGGAACAACTAATTGCAATTGATGTGATATACCAGTTTCCCCCCCCCCTAAAAAACAGATTGAAGCAGGGGTGTGATATACCTATAATATACTTCCTATATAGTGCATTTGTATTGTGCAGCAGTTGTGTGCAGTTCTGCTGATACCGCAACTATACAGAGGGACAAACGCTATTGAAACAACTTATTGCAACTGGTGTGATATACCAGATGCCCCCTCCAAAAAAAAAAAAAATGATTGAGGCAGGGGTGTGATATACAGTTGTGTTCAAAATAATAGCAGTGTGTTTAAACAAAACAAATAAAGCCGAAAATCCTTCTGCTAGCTTTTATTTCCATACACACAAATGCATTTGGAACACTACACTTTCTATTCCACATCAAAATATGAAGAAAAATATATCAAATTTGTGTTGTTCCTCAAAAAAAAAAGAAGAAAATATTAGAGTGTTCAAAAAAACTCAAACATTCACTATATAAACTGAAAAATGTTTAAACATTTTACTTTCCTTTGAATCACTTCACTAATATTTAGTTGTATAACCGCTGTTTCTGAGAACTGCTGTATATCTGTGTTGCACGGAGTCAACCAACTTCTGGCACCTGTGAACAGGTATTCCAGCCCAGGAGGATTGGACTTCATTCCACAGTTCTTCTTTATTTCTTGGTTTTGCCTCAGAAACTGAATTCTTTATGTCACCGCACAAGTTTTTTTATTGGATTAAGATGCGGAGATTGGGCTGACCACTCAATAACGTCAATCTTGTTGGTCTGGAACCAAGATGTTGCACGTTTACTGGTGTGTTTGGTGTCATCTTGTTAGAACACCCATTTCAAGGGCATTTCCTCTTCAGCATAAGGCAGCATGACCTCTTCAAGTATTCTGATGTATTCAAACTGATCCATAATCCCTGGTCTGCGATAAATAGGCCCAACACCGTAGTATGAGAAACATCCCCATATCATGATGCTTGCGCCACCATGCTTCACTGTCTTCACAGTGTGGCTTGAATTCAGTGTTTGGGGGTCGTAAGACAAACTGTCTCCGGCCACTAGACCTAAAAAGAACAATCTTACTTTAATCAGTCCAGTCAATGTGCTCTTTGGCAAATTGTAACCTCTTCAGCACATGTCTTTTTATCAACATCGGGACTTTGCGGGGGCTTCTTGCATATAGCTTGGCTTCACATAGGAGTCTTCTCATTGTAACAATACTCACAGGCAACTTTAGACCTTCTTTGATCTTCCTGGAGCTAATTGTTGGCTGGGTCCTTGCCATTTTGGCTATTCTTCTATCCATTTAAATGGTAGTTTTTCGCTTTCTTCTCCATCTTTCAGGTTTTGGTTGCCATTTTAAAGCATTTGCGGTCATTTTAGCTGAGCAGCCTATCATTTTCTGCACTTCTTTATATGTTTTCCCCTCTCCAATAAACTTTTTAATCAAGGTACTCTGTTCTTCTGAACAATGTCTGGAACGACCCATTTTTCTCAGAATTTCAGAGAGAAATGCACTGTAACCAGCATGTACAACATTTGCTGTCTTCCTTTCTTAAATAAGAGCAATAACTGCCACCTGTTTTTCAAAGAATGAATGACCTCACTCATTGAACTCCACACTGCTATTATTTTGAACATGCCCCTTTCAATAATTACAGAATTACAGAGAATCAGCAGCATGCAGACTGTTGGGTCTGTTGGGTTTCTATCACTCTACTACACCTGCTCGAAAAATTATTTGCCATGTAGAAATATCATTTCTACTAATAACAGTGATTGATTAGGTTAGTGATGTCTGACTGCTATTATTTTGATCACAACTGTACTTATAATATAATTTCTATATAGTGCATTTGTATTGTGCAGCATTTGTGTGGGGTTCTGCTGAGATACCACAGCTATATAGAGGGACAAACGATATTGGAACAACTAATTGCAACTGGTGTGATATACCAGTTGACCCTCCAAAAATCAGATTGAGACAGGTGTGTAATATACCTATAATATACTTCCTATATAATGCATTTGTATTGTGCAGCAGTTGTGTGCAGTTCTGCTGAGATACCGCATCTATACAGAGGGACAAACGATATTGGAACAACTAATTGCAACTGGTGTGATATACCTGTTGCCCCCCAAAAAAACTGATTGAGGCAGGGGTGTGATATACCTAATATATAATTTCTATATAGTGCATCTGTATTGTGCAGAATTTGTGGAAGGTTCTGCTAAGATACCACAGCTATACAGAGGGACCAACGCTATTAGTACACCTAATTGCAACTGATGTTATATACCAGTTGCCCCCAAAAATAACTGATTGAGGGGTTTGATATACCTGCTTCCAGCAAATACTCATTAAGGGGTTCTATATACCTGCTTCCACAAATACTGCTCTTCTATAGGGACTTTGTCACAGGGTCATTTTCAAAATGACAGGCAGAGGAAGAGGCAGGCCATTCCACAGGAGTGGTAGGGGTCAGGCAGGTGCACCAGGCCAGAGCCAAAGTGGGAAGTTGGAGAAGGTGCGTGCGATTACGTCAAAGGATACACCAGAGTTGGTTGAGTGGCTCACACAGCCTTCCGCTTATGCACCCTCTCATTCTCTATAGCTACACCCTCCTCACTCTCTGCTGTGTGCACCCTCAAATACACCACCACTCGAGTCAGAGGAATTATTTTGCCACCAAGACCTTACCTATCTACAGCCATTCTTGGCATCGGATGAGGAAGAGAAGATAGCAACGTCCGCCACCGAGCGGTCTGACGACAGTACCCAGATCAGCCCAAGGAGGGTGGTCCCCGCTGTTGCGGCCTACTCCGAGATCTCTAATGTTAATGGTGGTAAAAGTGACGATGACGACTTGTCGATGGACGTCACGTGGATGCCCACAAGAGAGGAAGAGGAGGGGAGTTCAGAGGGAGACACGGAGCAGCAGATAGGGAGGAGAAAGAGGAGAAGCAGGCAGAACTCACAGTGCACAGGAGGCAAAAAGTAGACTGCAAATGTATCTGGAGAGAGCAATCCACCATATACGTTCACATCTGGCTCTACCAGGACTGTCAGCTGCTGACAATAGTGTTGCCATCTGCAGCCTGTGCTGTCAACGCATAAGTCGCAGTAAGCACAACACTCACCTAGGGATGACCGCCTTAAGAAGGCACCTGGCCTCCCATCACTGAGCCCAGTGGGAGCAACACGGTCAGAACCCACAAGGCCACACTCCTGGCACTCCACGTCCTGCCTCTCCTTTTTCTCCTCTCTCCTCCCCTTTGTCCTCCACTCCACCTTCCACTGTGCCGTCGTCGCGTTTATCTGGCAAAAGGTAGGCTTCTGTGTCGCAAATGTTCAAACGCAAAAAGTTGATGACATCGGATAACCATCTTGCCCAACAGCTGACCACCGGCTTTTCGGAACTGCTAGCCCGTCAACTACTGCCATGTAAAATGGTGGACTCGGAGGCCTTTAGAAAATTTGTGGCCATTGGCACACCACAATGTAAGATCCCCGGAAGGAAATATTTCTCCCAGAAGGGCACCCCAGAGCTATGTAGCCATGTTCAGTGTCGGTGCCAAGATACATCTGACCACAGACACATGGTCTAGCAAACACGGGCAGGAAAGGTACATAACTTTTACTGTCCACTGGGTGAACCCAACCATGCAACCCGTGGCACCCTGTGGATTTGGTGTTACCGCCACGGATTGCATGCAGGCCTGCCTTTTTTTTCTCCTCCTCCTACTCCATCCTCCTTCTCCTCCTCGGCTGACTCCTCCTTTTCCATTGCTACTGCCTCTTCCGCTGCACCCCCATAGCTCCCAAGAACCTATTTGACGTGCCAGGTGAGACGTTGCCATTCCGTGCTGTGGCTGTTGTGCTTGGAAGCCAAGAGCCACAACGATCCTGCACTGCTTTCAGCTCTGCGGTCACAGGCTGATCAGTGGCTAACCCCACTCAATTTGACAGTTGGTAAAGTGGTGTGCGACAACGGTGCCAATCTGCTGAGCGTGCTGAAACAAAAACCACATTTAATTGAATTTACTCATGCCAGCCCACACATATACGCCAGCACCCAGAACAAATAATGGTCCCTGTCTTATCTAAATACAGCGGCATAAAAGGCCTTTTCTGTCCGGTGAATGCCTAATGTTTGGGACCTCGGAGGAATTCAACACCCGTGTTGACCACTTGTTATCGAATTTCAACTATTATCATTAGTCTTTTTTTCAAGAGGGGGGATTTTGTTAGCCAGGTTTTTAATCCAATTTTATATTTTTTGTTCTTTTAAACATATGTATTTGACATGTATTTGTACTGGCCTACAGTAAAATTGATATCCATTGACCGTCTAATATACCTCCAGCCACATAATCACTTGATCTTTTCTGTACGGTGAATGCCTAATTGTTGGGGCCTCGGAAGAATTCAACACTTGTGATGACCATGTGTTATCGAATTTCACCTATTATCATTGGAGGTTTATTTAAGAGGGTGTATTTTGTTAGCCAGGTTTTTAATCCAATTTTATATTTTTTGTTCTTTTAAACATATGTATTTGACATTAATTTGTACTGGCCTGCAATAAAATTGATATCCAATGACTGTCTAATATACCTCCAGCCACATAATCACTTGTTATTTTCTGTACATTGAATGAATAATTTTTGGGGCCTGTACTCCACTGGCATAAAGTAAAATTGTTATCCAATGACCGTGTAATATTCCTCTAGCCACATAATCACTTGATGTTTTCTGTCCGGTAAATGCCTAATGTTTGGGGCCTGTACTCCCATGGCCTAAAATAAAAATTTTCTAGGCTCCAGCAGGCCACATTTTTTACAGTTTCCCTTTAAGACGCACTTTCCTCAAAAAAGCGCCAAACTGGAACAGTTGCAGGCCTGTTTGTTGTGGCCTGCCTTCTCTGTTTTGCCACCCCACTGCCTCTTACAGCCTGTTGTGGTGCAGCAGATCCCTCCCCTTCTGTACTGCTGTCCTCGCTTAGCTTTCCACCTTCCCAGATTGGGTCAGTGGCTTTATCGTCCACCACCTCCTCTTCCACTTCCTCACTCTGCTCATCCTCCTGACTTGTTGACCTAACAATAACCTCAGTTATTGACAACTGTGTCTCATCCTTATCATCAACCTCTTGAGACACTAATTGCTGTTGACTTATTGCCAACTACTTCTCATCATCAGCATCCACCTCGTGAAACACTAATTGCCATTCCCCACCAACATATTCTTGTGACTGTGGATGCTCAAGAATTTGGGAATCAGGGCACAATATCTGTCCCTCTTTAAGCGTGCTTGGCGAGAGGGACAAATCAAGCAATTACAAAAGGATAAAGGATAAGCAGGCACACTCTTATTTGGGTACAAGGTCATGATTTATTTATATTCTAGTGTTTGTGGGGTCTGGTGGATGGATGTAAAAAGTGTAAAAGTAGTCCCTTTTAATAAATTAAAAATGATGGAGTATTGGAGTGATAAATAATCACCACTGGATGAGAGGTGATGGATGTCCTGGAAAAATTGTCCTAGGAAAACTAGTGGATAAAAAAATAAATAAGAAAATGTATAGGATACGTAGATGAAAAGTAAAATATCTAGATAAAAAACCTTGGAAAAAGAATGTTCATAGAGTCTTTCAAAAGCAGATAAAAATACCTAGAAAAGTATATATTCATAAAGTCTTACATATAGTGGTCACTGATCAGAAGTAAAATCAAGTAGAAGATGTATGGGATAGTCATTCATAATCGCTGTAAAGAGGATTTTGTCCAATAATGCCCCTTAGTGCAATTGTATCTCCGTTTATGGGATATGGTGTAAATAACAAATTGCCGCTCAGCAGAGGATCAATGGTGCGCCTTTTCAGAGTGTAGTTTGCGAATGTAACAATTTATGGCTGTTGGTAATTATGTTCCATATATTGCGCTATGGAGGAAAGGGGTGCTCTGTGCCTTAGGTGCGGCGTCCCGCACTGTCTCTGGCTACAGAGATCACTTACCCTTCCCGACGTTTGTTCTCTTTGGTCCTCTGATGGTAGTCTGCTGTTCCTGGGAGGCTGTTGCGATCCAGTCCGGTTCTCAGGAGTCGGCAGCGTGCCTCGTGTTGCCAAGGATGCCGGGGGGCGTGGTTCACGCGTCTAGAGAGTGACGTAGGTGGTCACGTGATCACGGACTTTCTTTCAAGCACCTTCACAGTGTTTCTCCTACTCTGTTACGAGTAGTGAATATTCCGGTAATCCTCAGCTTTCTTAAACGCGTTTCGGGAGTCTATCCCTTCATCAGTAAGTGCTCATCCACGCTGATTTTGGTAGCTCCAGCTTGGCCCAAGAGAGCCTGGTTTTCGGTTCTAAAGACCATGTCCATCAGGGAACCAATAACCCTTCCAAAAAGACAGGACCTATTATCACAAGGTCCTCTGTTTCACCCCAACCTAGACAGACAGAACCTTACAGCGTGGATCCTGAGAGGCAGACCTTAAGGAACAAGGGGCTCTCGGACAAGGTAATTTCAACTCTACAGAGCTGCCTCAAACCTATCACAAGAGCAATATACAACAAAATCTGGAAGAAGTTCTCATCCTGGTTGTCACAGAACCATACAGATTCCAGATCCCCCACGGTGGGTTGTATTTTAGAGTTCCTTCAGGAGGGGTTTGATGCAGGTCTGAAACCCAGCACACTTAAAGTACAGATCTCGGCACTCAGCTGTTGTCTAGATACTCCCCTTGCAGATCATAGGTGGATTAGAAGCTTTCTAAGAGCAGCTTCTAGATTGAGACCCACCTTGAGACAGTCGGTCCCCCCCTGGAGTCTAAACGTAGTTTTAGAAGGGTTATGCGATCCTCCGTTTGAGCCGATTGGTCAGATATCCGAAAAATTTCTGTCTCTCAAAGCGGTGTTTCTTCTGGCTATAACCACAGCCCGCAGGATAGGGGAAATCC
This sequence comes from Bufo gargarizans, assembly GCF_014858855.1. Lineage (NCBI taxonomy): Eukaryota > Metazoa > Chordata > Amphibia > Anura > Bufonidae > Bufo > Bufo gargarizans. The sequence goes on from NC_058090.1 coordinate 79,600,367, forward strand.
AAGCTTTATCAATTAAACAACCTTATCTAAGGATTCTGGATGACCGCATAATCTTGAAGCCAGATCCAACCTTTCTACCTAAGGTGGTCTCTACTTTCCATAGAGAACAGGAGCTAACACTCCCTTCATTTTGTTCCTTTCCCAAAAATATACAGGAGGAAAGATTCCAGAGGCTGGACGTTAGAAGAGCAATTCTAGCCTATCTGGACAGAACCAGTTCCTGGAGGAGATCAAGTAATCTGTTCATCCAGTTCGGTGGGAAGAATAGAGGCTTGAAGGCCTCAAAACAGACGCTGGCACGGTGGATTAAGGACACCATCAGAGAAGCATACAGGCTGCAGGAAATGGCCTGCCCCTTAATTCTGAAGGCACATTCCACGAGAGCGATGGCAACTTCCTGTGCCGAAAGGGCCGACGCTACAATTGACCAGATTTGCAAGGCTGCAACCTGGTCTAACTTCCTGACTTTTGCAAAACATTACAGGCTAGATGTATTGGCCGGACAGGACTTGGCCTTTGGGCGGAAAGTCCTTCAGGCAGTAGTCCCCCCTAGGAGATTCAGTTGTTAGTTCTCCATGGGTGCTGTCATGGAGGGACGTCCTGGAAATACTGGTTTGGTTTACCGGTAAATCCTTTTCCAGGAGTCCGACATGACAGCACCCTGTACTACCCTCCCCGTTATGCTAGTTCCAGCCTTGTAAGCAGTGTGAATATAACATTGTATTAATAAAGGTGTTGGATCCTATCCGGTGTAGTAATTTGGAAAAACACTGGAGAGTGGGAGGGGTGGGGGCCTTTTAATCTCTCTCGCTTCCTGTCCCTACAGAGACCAATAGGACAACCTCCATGGGTGCTGTCATGTCGGACTCCTGGAAAAGGATTTACCGGTAAACTAAACCAGTATTTTTGAGCTGTTCTTGACTGCGGAGCTCTTGGACTTAGTTGTTGCAGAAACAAACCGATATGCCACTGAATTTATAGCCTCCAACCCGGGAAGCTATTATGCCCAGTCTTTCTGGTGGAAACCCGTCCAAGTTTCCGAATTTAAAATTTTTCTGGGCCTTCTCCTCAACATGGGCTTAACCAAAAAGCATGAATTGCGGTCATATTGGTCCACGAACCCAATTCATCACATGCCTATGTTCTCTGCTGCCATGTCCAGGACACGATTTGAGACCATCCTGCGTTTTCTGCACTTTAGTGATAACAGCACCTCCCGTCCCAGAGGCCACCCAGCTTTTGACCGGCTCCACAAGATTTGGCCCCTCATAGACCACTTCAACAACAAATTTGCAGATTTGTATACCCCTCAGCAAAACATCTGCGTAGACGAGTCCCTTATACATTTTACCGGGAGCCTTGGCTTCAAACAATACATCCCAAGCAAGCGTGCCCGGTATGGGGTCAAATTGTATAAGCTCTGTGAAAGGGCCACAGGCTATACCCACAAATTTCGGATCTATGAGGGTAAAGATCAGACCCTGGAGCCGGTCGGTTGCCCTGACTACCTGGGGAGCAGTGGGAAGACAGTCTGGGACTTGGTGTCACCCTTATTTGGCAAGGGGTACAATCTTTATGTGGACAATTTCTACACAAGTGTGCCCCTCTTCAGGCATTTGTTCCTAGAACAGATTGGCTGCTGTGGCACCGCACGACCTAGTCGCAACCAACGGCTCGTTACCACCCGTCTTGCAAGAGGAGAGAGGGCTGCCTTGTGTAACCATGAACTGCTCGCGGTGAAATGGAGAGACAAGCGTGACGTTTACATGCTCTCCTCCATTCACGCAGACACGACAATCCAAATTGAACGAGCAACCAGTGTCATTGAAAAGTCCCTCTGTGTCCACGACTATAATTCGCTCATGGGGGGGTGGACTTCAATGACCAGATATTGTCTCCTTATCTACTTTCCCGCAGGACCAGACGCTGGTATAAGAAGGTGTCTGTATATTTAATTTAATTGGCTCTGTATAATAGTTTTGTTCTCTACAGTAAGGCTGGGAGAACAGGATCCTTCCTCAAATTTCAAGAGATCAACGAGAACCTCCTGTATCCAGGAGGTTCCGTGGCCCCATCCACCAGTGTAGTGAGCCGTCTACACGAACGACATTTCCCCAGTGTCGTTGCTGGTACCTCAAACCGACCGCCACCCAGAAAAAATGTTGTGTCTATAGCAGGAGTGGAATAAGGCGTAACACCCGCTATTTCTGTCCTGACTGCCCTGACCACCCTGCCCTATGCTCAGAGGAGTGTTTCTGGAAGTACCACAACAAGGTACACTTAGCATAGGGATTGCATCTCACAGGACAGGCACACAGGGCTATTAGGGGCCATTCACACAGAGCTGCTGCAAACCTCTCCTTTCACCTGGGACAAAGTGCATAATGTACTTCGCCACATGTTTGGGCGATTTGCGCTTTGCACATTGTCCCATGGGGAAGGAGAGGTTTGTCCTATAAAGGTAAAAAAAAAAATTTTAAAAAAAATCACCGGTAAGCAAAAAAGTTAACGTTCTGTTCAAAAAGTTAAATAAAGTTTATATGTTCTGTTCAAATGTTATTATAAAGTTAATAAATTTTTTGCGTTGCGGCTTGTTTTTTTTTTCTTTTTGTTTTGTTTTTTTACCTTCCAGGTGGACCAACCGATCGACTAGCTGCAGCACTGATGTGCATTCTGACAGAAGCATTGCGGCGCTGCAAGACGAGATTTCTCCTCTGCAGTAAAAGATACTTTTGCCGAGGCATACGAGCTGAGGAGGAGGCGGCGTTCCTATGCTTTGGCAAACACTTTGTATATATAAAAAAAAAAAAACATCCTGGCAATGATTTATTCATCCACATCGATTGATGTGAATGGAGCAATCGGGTTTGCCAGGGCATACGAGCTAAGTGGGTATGGATGTTGGGTGGAACTCCTATGTCCTGGCAGACGCCTTTTTCCTCCTTATTTTTTTTTGGGCAGAGATTTTTTCATCCACATTGATCGATGCGAATGAAGAAATCTGTGCCGTTCATTTTTTCTATCAGCCCAGAGGCTGAACGGAAAAAAAAAATCTCATTACCTGTATGCTCAATATAAGGAGAATAGCAGAAACTCCTAATGCTGGCAATACATGTAATGATTGCGGAGGCCATCAAATGCCAGGGCAGTACAAACACCCCACAAATGACCCCATTTTGGAAAGAAGACACCCCAAGGTATTCACTGAGGGGCATATTGAGTCCATGAAAGATTGAAATTTTTGTCCCAAGTTAGCGGAAAGGGAGTCTTTGTGAGAAAAAAATAAAAAATCAATTTCCGCTAACTTGTGCCCAAAAAAAATAAAAAATTCTATGAACTCGCCATGCCCCTCATTGAATACCTTGGGGTGTTTTCTTTCCAAAATGGGGTCACATGTGGGGTATTTATACTGCCCTGGCATTTTAGGGGCCATAAAGCGTGAGAAGAAGTCTGGGATCCAAATGTCTAAAAATGCCCTCCTAAAAGGAATGTGGGCCCCTTTGCGCATCTAGGCTGCAAAAAATCGTCACATATGTGGTATCGCCATACTCAGGAGAAGTTGGGGAATTTGTTTTGGTGTGTCATTTTACATATACCCATGCTGGGTGAGAGAAATATCTTGGTCAAATGCCAACTTTGTATAAAAAAATTTGTAAAAGTTGTCTTTTGCCGAGATATTTCTCTCACCCAGCACGAGTATATGTAAAAATACACCCCAAAACACATTGCTCTACTTCTTCTGAGTACGTCGATACCAGATGTGACACTTTTTTGCAGCCAAGGTGGGCAAATGGTCCCACATTCCAAAGAGCACCTTTCGGATTTCACAGGCCATTTTTTACACATTTTGATTTCAAACTACTTCGCAAACATTTGGGCCCCTAAAATGCCAGGGCAGTATAACTACCCCACAAGTGAGTCCATTTTGGAAAGAAGACACCCCAAGGTATTTCATAATGGGCATAGTGAGTTCATGGAATTTTTTATTTTTTGTCACAAGTTAGTGGAATATGAGACTTTGTAAGGAAAAAAAATAATCATAATTTTCCGCTAACTTGTGACAGAAAATAAAAAGTTCTATGAACTCACTATGCCCATCAGCGAATACCTTAGGGTGTCTACTTTCCGAATTGGGGTCATTTGTGTTGTTTTTCTACTGTCTAGGCATTGTAGAACCTCAGGAAACATGACAGGTGCTCAGAAAGTCAGAGCTGCTTCAAAAAGCGGAAATTCACATTTTTGTACCATAGTTTGTAAACGCTATAACTTTTACCCAAACCATTTTTTTTTACCCCAAATTTTTTTTTTTCTAAGACATGTAGAACAATAAATTTAGCGAAAAACTTATATATAGATGTCTTTTTTTTTTACATTTTACAACTGAAAGTGAAAAATGTCATTTTTTTGCAAAAATTTAGTTAAATTTCGATTAATAACAAAAAAAGTAAAAATGTCAGCAGCAATGAAATATGACCAAATGAAAGCTCTATTAGGTCCCTTTCACACGAGCGTGATTTCCGCGCGGGTGCCATGCGTGACGTGAACGCATAGCACCCGCACTGAATCCAGCACCATTAATTTCAATGGGGCTGTGTACATGAGCGTTTTTTTTCACGCATCACTTCTGCAATGCTTTGAAATCGCAGCATGTTCTATATTCTGCGTTTGTAACGCAGCCCTGGCCCCATAGAAGTGAATGGGGCTGCATGAAAATCGCATTGCATCCGCAAGCAAGTGCGGGTGCGATGCGTTTTTCACTGATGGTTGCTAAGAGACGTTGTTTGTAAACCTTCCGTTTTTTATCACGCGCGTGAAAAACGCATAAAAACGCATTGCACCCTCGCGGAAAAAACTGAACAACTAAACGCAATCGCAGCCAAAACTGACTGAACTTGCTTGCAAAATAGTGCAAGTTTCACTGAACGCACTCTGAACGCGTCCGGACCCAATCCGCAACACCCGTGTGAAACCAGCCTTAGTGAGAAGAAAAGGAGGTAAAATTCATTTGGGTGGTAAGTTGCATGACCGAGCAATAAACGGTGAAAGTAATGTAGTGCAGAATTGTAAAAAGTGGTCTGGTCATTAAGGGTGTTTAAGCTAGGGGAGCTGAGGTGGTTAATCAATGCAAGTTATATTTTGGTGCACACACTTCTCACTTCCTCACTGACAGATCTAAGGTGCTGTGTATTATTATGCTTCTGACACATAAGGCCTCATGCACACGACCGTTGTGTGCATCCGTGGCTGTTGTGCCGTTTTCAGTTTTTTTTCGCGGACCCATTGACTTCCAATGGGTCCGTGGAAAAATCGGAAAATGCACCAATTTTGCAGCCGAGATCGTGATCTGTGTATCCTGTCCGTCAAAAAAATATGACCTGTCCTATTTTTTGGGCGGACAACGGTTCACGGACCCATTCAAGTCAATGGGTCCGTGAAAGAACACGGATGCACACAAGATTGGCATCCGTGTCCGTGATCCGTGGCCGTAGGTTACTTTCATACAGACGGATCCGAAGATCCGTCTGCATAAAAGCTTTTTCATAGCTGAGTTTTCACTTCGTGAAAACTCAGATCCGACAGTATATTCTAACACAGAGGCGTTCCCATAGTGATGGGGATGCTTCAGGTTAGAATATACTAAAAGAACTGTGTACATGACTGCCCCCTGCTGCCTGGCAGGTGCTGCCAGGCAGCAGGGGGCAGACCCCCCTCCCCCCCCTCTAGTTAACACATTGGTGGCCAGTGCGGCCGCCCCCCCCCCCTCCCTCCCCTGTAGTTAACTCATTGGTAGCCAGTGGGCCCCCCCTCCCTCCCCTGTAGTTAACTCGTTGGTAGCCAGACCCCCTCCCTCCCCTGTAGTTAACTCGTTGGTTGCCAGTGGGCCCCCCCCTCCCCCATAGTTAACTCGTTGGTAGCCAGCCCCCCCCCTCCCTCCCCTGTAGTTAACTCGTTGGTAGCCAGTGGGCCGCCCCCCCTCCATCCCCTGTAGTTAACTCGTTGGTGGCCAGTGGGCCCTCTCCCCTCCCTCCCCCTCCCAATTAAAATCTCCCCCCCCTATCATTGGTGGTAGTGGAGAGTACCGATCGGAGTCCCAGTTTAATCGCTGGGGCTCCGATCGGTAACCATGGCAACCGGGACGCTACTGCAGTCCCGGTTGCTATGGTTACTTAGCAATTTGTAGAAGCATCATACTTACCTGCGAGCTGTGATGTCTGTGTCCGGCCGGGAGCTCCTCCTACTGGTAAGTGACAGGTCTGTGCGGCGCATTGCCTAATGATCTGTCACTTACTAGTAGGAGGAGCTCCCGGCCGGACACAGACATCGCAGCTCGCAGGTAAGTATGATGCTTCTACAAATTGCTAAGTAACCATGGCAACCGGGACTGCAGTAGCGTCCCGGTTGCCATGGTTACCGATCGGAGCCCCAGCGATTAAACTGGGACTCCGATCGGTACTCTCCACTGCCACCAATGATGGGGGGGAGATTTAAATTAGGAGGGGGAGGGAGGGGAGAGGGCCCACTGGCCACCAACGAGTTAACTACAGGAGAGGGAGCCCACTGGCTACCAACGAGTTAACTACAGGGGAAGGAGGGGGGGGGGGCCACTGGCTACCAACGAGTTAACTACAGGGGAGGGAGGGGGGGGCTACTGGCTACAAACGAGTTAACTACAGGGGAGGGAGGGGGGGCTGGCTACCAACGAGTTAACTACAGGGGAGGGAGGGGGGGCCCACTGGCTACCAATGAGTTAACTACAGGGTAGGGAGGGGGGGGGGCAGCCGCACTGGCCACCAATGAGTTAAAAACAGGGGGGGTCTGCCCCCTGCTACCTGGCAGCACCTGCCAGGCAGCAGGGGGCAGTCATGTACACAGTTTTTTAGTATAGTCTAACCTGAAGCGTCCCCATCACCATGGGAACGCCTCTGTGTTAAAATATACTGTTGGATCTGAGATTCACGATCTAACTCATATCCGACAGTATATTCTAACATAGAGGCGTTCCCATGGTGATGGGGACGCTTCAAGTTGAAATATAACATCCGATTGGAGAAAACTCCGATCCGATGGTATAAAAGGGACTCCTGACTTTACATTAAAAGTCAATGGGGGACGGATCCGTTTGCAATTGCACCATATTGTGTCAACGTCAAAAAGATCCGTCCCTATTGACTTGCATTGTAATTCAGGACGGATCCGTTTGGCTCCGCACGGCCAAGCGGACACCAAAAGGACTTTTTTTTCATGTCCGTGGATCCTCCAAAAATCTAGGAAGACCCACGGACGAAAAAACGGTCACGGATCACGGACCTACGGACCCCGTTTTTGCGGACCTTAAAAAAAAACGGTCGTGTGCATGAGGCGTAAGTCTGTAGCCTTGGCTAATCCTCTTATTGAGACCAATGATGCACGCCTAGATGATCTGGAAGCTTTCCTTGCAGCTATGAGCCAAGTATTTCATGATCCTAATCGATGTGCCACAGCAGAAGCAACCCTACTGGCCTTACGTCAGGGCAGGCGCTCGGTTGCCGAATATGCCACAGAATTTAGAAGGTGGGTCATTGATACTAAATGGAATAATGCCGCAAAATTTTAATTTTTCAAGAATGGACTATCTAATGCACTTAAAGATGAATTAGCACGTGCTGATGTTCCCACAAATTTTTATGATTTCGTACATCATTGTGTTCGTATTCATACTCGACTGTCTGAACGTAGGCAAGAAAAGTGGAGTTCTACCTGGCTTGGTAATAATCGATACTTATCTGTTCCACCCTCCACCTCTAGAGACTTTAAAACCAAGAAATACACTGAATCTGATGCTGAACCTATGCAGATTGACAGCATACAAAAACGTGAAAGTGCCGATAGAAGGGAACGCAGACTTTGGGAGAATCAATACTTTTACTGTGGTAAACCTGATCACTTTCTCATTAATTGTCCAAGTCGTCGACAGAAGTCAGTGGTGGTTATAGCGGATCCTGACTTATCTGAGGATGAATCAGTTTCTTCTGAACCAGTGCCACCAGTGAATGCAGTCATCCATTCAATCTCTTCAATAGCACCTAATATTAAGAAGGAAAACAAGAACTCTCATTGCTTCATTTCTATCAAGTTTCGTACCAGTTCACAGTGGATATCTACCTCTGCCATGGTGGACTCTGGAGCAAATGGGAACTTTATGGACATTGATTTTGCTAATAAGCATGGAGTGAGGATCCAAGGGAAACTTTCACCAATTCTAATGGAAACTGTGGATGGGTCCCAACTGAATTCGGGCCCAATTGATCAAGAAACTGAACCCTTGGAGATAATTATGGAACCCAATCACCAAGAGGTTTTATCTTTTTTAATAATATCATCGCCCAATTTTCCAATCATCTTGGGACTACCATGGCTGCAAGCTCAGAACCCTCAGATCAACTGGGAAACTAAAGTAGTATCCTTCCCACCAGAAGTTCACTCAGAACAGACTTTATCTAATGAACCTCAAGTAGATGGTACTGAGGACCTTGAAACATCACCTAAACTGCCATCTATGTATAAAGAATTTGTAGAAGTTTGTGATAAAAAGAATGCTAACAAGTTGCCCCCACATCAACCTTTATGACTGTCCCATTGAACTGTTGCCGGGAGCAGCTATATCCTTTGGAAGCATATATCCATTAGCAGAGCCTGAACTGAAGGCTATCAAAGAATACATAGACGAAAATTCAGCTAAAGGATTTATTCGTCGATCCACTTCACCAGCAGGTGCACCAATATTTTTTGTTAAAAAGAAAGACGATACCTTAAGGCCTTGTGTCGATTATAGAGAACTAAATAAAATAACAATAAAGAATCTGCCTCTTATACCTGAGTTGCTGGATAGAGTCCGTTATGCAAAAATCTTCACCAAACTAGACCTACGAGGAGCCTATAATTTAGTGCGTGTTAGACCTGGTGATGAATGGAAAACAGCATTCAGATCACGTTACGGAAATTTTGAGTACTTAGTCATGTCTTTTGGACTGTGTAATGCACCTGCCACCTTTCAGTATTTTATTAATGATATTTTCAAAGATCTGCTAGATCAGTTTGTAGTCATCTATCTGGATGACATACAAATTTTCTCTAATTCTGAGGAAGAACACCAAAATCATGTCAAAATTGTGCTACAGTGTCTACGAACTCATCAACTCTATATTAAGTTGGAGAAATGTGAATTTCATCAAACAGAAATTCAGTTCCTGGGTTATGTAATTTCTACTGTAGGATTGCATATGGACTCCAGCAAGATTCAAGCAACAATTGACTGGCCAACCCCAAGGAATGTGAAAGAAGTTCAACGTTTTGTAGGATTTGCTAATTTCTACAGACGATTTATCAAAACAATTTCTGCTATAATTACACCAATTACTCAATTAACAAGGAAGCGAATACCATTTATTTGGTCTCCCCAAGCACAGGATGCATTCCTCTGCCTAAAGACAAAATTCACCACAGCCCCTATACTGATTCATCCTGACCCTGAACATGCCTTTATCGTTGAAGTTGATGCTTCTGACTGTGCAATAGGGGCTATTCTATCACTAAGAACAGGAGAAAAAGACTTGCTTCACCCTTGTGCTTATTTTTCCCGAAAACTGACCTCCTCAGAAAATAATTATGATGTGGGAAACAAGGAACTTTTAGCCATCATTGCTGCTTTCCAAGAGTGGCGACATCATTTGGAAGGAGCAGCACAGCAGATAGTGGTGCTAACTGATCATCGTAACTTAGAGTTCATCAGATCTGCTAAATGTTTGTCTCCCCATCAAGCTCGGTGGAGTCTGTTTCTTAACATATTCAATTTTGTGATCTGTTATTGACCTGGCTCCCGAAATGGAAAAGCTGATGCCTTATCCAGACTGTTCTCAAATGATTCCTCTTCACCTGCACCACCAACTACCATTCTGTCGGAAACCAATTTTGTGGGGGTCATTACTAACAAGGATCTGCTAGAAGACATAAGGGCAGCATATGAGACTGATCCGGTTCTCCTAAATCCACCTGATGGTATATCCCTTATGTTTCAAAATAAAGTTTAGACTCATAAGTATCGCATTTATGTGCCAGAGAGTGTACGACTGAGAGTATTAAAATTAATTAATGACTCCAAGCTAGCAGGTCACAAGGGAATTCAGAAGACAAAAGAACTTCTGTCACGCTTTTTTTGGTGGCCTAATTATCAAGAGGATGTGAAGAAATATGTTTCTTCTTGTAACACATGTGCCATGAATAAAACTCCTCGTACTTCACCAGTGGGACTTTTGCAGCCTCTGTCAATCATGTCCCGTCCTTGGGGGTCTATATCCATGGACTTTATTGTCGATTTGCCTGCTTCTAAAGGGAAAAGTGCCATCCTAGTTGTGGTTGATCGATTGACAAAAGCAGCTCACTTTATTCCATGTGCTGGTCTCCCTTCTGCCAAAGAAACTGCTGAACTTATCATCCAAGATGTCTTTCATCTCCATGGAGTACCAGATGAAGTTGTCTCTGATCGCGGAGTACAATTTACGTCCAAATTTTGGAATAATTTTTGCAAAACACTGGACATTGATGTTAATTTGTCATCCGCTTTTCAACCCCAATCAAATGGCCAGACTGAACGCACAAACCAAACTTTGGAGCAGTATCTCTGATGCTACATTTGCCATTTGCAAGATGATTGGGTTGATTTGCTTCCAATGGCAGAATTTTCATACAATAATACTCAGAATGCTTCCCCCAAACAAACACCATTTTTTGCTAATTTGTGTTACCATCCAAGTATCCTCCCTAATTTCACCAGAGACACTTCTATTCCTGCTGTCAATGACA